>NW_024081008.1:197460-601621 GCF_003009895.1 Hyaena hyaena
AGGAAGGAAGTGAGGGAGGAAGGAAGTGAGGGAGGAAGGGAGGGAGGGAGGAAGGGAGGAAGTGAGGGAGGAAAGAAAGGAGGAAGGAAGGGAGGAAGGAAGGGAGGGAGGGAGGAAGGAAGGAAGTGAGGAAGGAAAGGAGGGAGGAAGGAAGGAAGTGAGGGAGGGAGGGAGCGAGGGAGCGAGGGAGGAAGTGAGGGAGGAAAGAAAGGAGGAAGGAAGGAAGTGAGGGAGGAAGGAAGGAAGGAAGTGAGGAAGGGAGGGAGGGAGGGAGGAAGGAAGGAAGGGAGGGAGGAAGGAAGGAAGTGAGGGAGGGAGGGAGGAAGGGAGCGAGGGAGGGAGGGAGGAAGGAAGAGAGGAAGGAAGGAAGGGATTGAGGGACGGAGAGAAGGAAGGATGGGAGGGAGGAAGGAAGAAAGGGAGGAAGGAAGGAAAATCATCTCAGTAGATTGCTTGTGTTTCATTTCCTT
Organism: Hyaena hyaena; assembly: GCF_003009895.1. Classification (NCBI taxonomy): domain Eukaryota; kingdom Metazoa; phylum Chordata; class Mammalia; order Carnivora; family Hyaenidae; genus Hyaena; species Hyaena hyaena. The sequence goes on from NW_024081008.1 coordinate 197,931, forward strand.
TTTTTTTTTTTTTTAACAGTGTTTCGTTCTTTCATTTGGAGCATATTCCTCTGTATCCACTTTTTGCTTGACCCCGTGTTTGTTTCAGGGAATGAGGGTGAACAGCCATCTTTCTCCAACAGGAAGGCGTGTGATGTGTGGATGGTCGACCCCTGTGTAGACTGTGTGCCCGGTGGCTGGTGGACTGGGTGCCCCAGGTCACTCTGCACTGGGGCTCCCGGGTGGGCGGCCTGGAGGTGGGGGTCCCGGAGCTGAGGGTGCCCCGGGGGACAGGCGGGGCGCAGGCAGGCTCAGGCTGGGGGTCCGACCCCCAGTGGTGCGGCCTCAGGTGTTCCGGGCGCCGGTGTCACCAGGTCCCGAGGGCTGGAAGGGAACGCTGACTGGGGGTGTGCACCGGGCGGGGGCGGGGGCCGCCACGGGGGGCCTCCGGGGAGTGTGTGCCCTGGGGGCCCCGCGGGACGGTGGACGGGAGCGGCAGCGGCTCCCGGCTCTTCCGAGCGGCTCTGACGCCGCGCCTTTTATAGTTGCCCTCTTAGACCCGGCTTGGTTCCCGAGCCCGAGGCCCCCCGGGGCAGGGGCCAGGGCGCCCGGAACCCTGTTCGCGGCCGCGCTGCGCCCACCAGGCGGCGGAGCGCACACGGCTGCGCTCCCGACGTGACCTCCGACCCGGAAGACCTCCGGCGCCCCCTCGCCTTCCCGCCAGGCCTGGTTCTTTTAGGGTCTGTGGGGTTTTTAAATTTGTTTCTTCGAGGTTTCGTTGTTTGTGGGGAGCGAGCGAGCAGGAAAGGGGCAGAGAGAGGGCGAGAGCGAGAGCCCCAGGCAGAGTCTGCGCTGCCAGCGCGGAGCCCGATGGGATGCTGGGTCCACGGCCGCGAGACCAGGGCCTGAGCCGGGCGCGTCGGATGCTTAACCGACTGAGCCACCCGGGCGCCCGTCTAGGTGCTCATTTAAACCACGGCTTTTCTCTGGCCCCAGGGGCGCGAATCTGCACCGGGAGCCTCAGTGCCACCCCTGCGGGGCCGCTCCCCGTGGGGGGGCTGGGCTTCCCTTCTTTATGGGGTGGGCTGTCTCTCGCCCCCTCTCTGCGCGGCTGCGTCAGCCCTCAGCCCTCCTTCACGACCCTCCAGACAGGTGCAGACCTGGGGGGCCGGGGAGTCGGGGGCTTCCTAGCGGCCGGGGTCCTCGGAGTCACCGTCTCGGACCGCAGCTCCGACCTGGCTCCTTGTTACCGCGCGCACACTCTCCAGCTCATTCATTACACGGTTAATTGCGCCCTTCGCTTTGACTTTCCTTGTATTCCTGACATACGAGTGATTCACATTTTTTTGTAACTGCCTGGACTGTAGATGTGGAAGTCACCAGCCTGAGTGTGCTAACGGTCTGTTTCTTTCTCTGTCTTTTCCAGTCTGTTCCCAGTATTCCAGGGGAGTCTTTGCCATTTTCGGACTCTACGATAAGAGGTCGGTGCACACCTTGACCTCGTTCTGCAGCGCCTTACACATCTCCCTCATCACACCGAGTTTCCCCACGGAGGGGGAGAGCCAGTTTGTGCTGCAGCTCAGACCGTCCTTGCGGGGGGCGCTGCTGAGCCTCCTGGACCACTACGAATGGACCGGTTTCGTCTTCCTGTACGACACGGACAGGGGTAAGTCGCAGCCCCAAGTCTCCATGAGTGAAGCCCTCACTCTCAACCGCAAGTGGCCTTGTATCGCTTTTGCAGTTTAGGGAGATAATTGGAGCTCTACTGCGGCTAAAATCAGAGAAGTGTCAGTGTGTATTATCAGTAATTTTGTCTTGAAACACGTCAGATGCACAAGGCTATTCATGAGCCAGCCGTGCTCTATGACTTAGCTGAAATCAAGATAAATAATTCTATGAAAATTTCCAAGATGATATTTCAGGTACAATCAGGAAATAAATGTCTTTTGCCTCAAGTGCAGATGATTTAATGTCTTGGAATGTCTTTAAAAGGGAGCACGTTGATTTTTATGCCTTCATCTGTGTATCTGTAATTTTATTTAAAAAAAGAAGAAAGTAGCAGGTTGAACCATATCCCTGGGCTTGAAATGTAAAACTTTAAGTGTGTAATTGAAGCCTGGTGACAATGCAGTACAGATTTGGGGGTAAGTTTTCCGCTTGCTGGCAACCTGCCACTTTACCTTCACCTCCCAAGTTCTGAAGGTCAGGAACCGATACTATACAACCCATGCGATGGGAAAATAGGGTGAATAATGTTAAATTATTGGCAGTCCATCCATTTTTATACATGTTTGAGACACTTTGACTTTTCACTGTGAGGGATAAGACGTTCCCATATTCTTAATTTTATTTTATTTCACTTTTTTTGTATTTAGTGTCTGGAATCACAGAAACAGATTATACTGCAGAATAAACAGCAGGGAACCCCCTTTACAGTGTTTATCCTCAGTGTTTTTCTCTTAAAGAGTCTATCTGACAAGAAGTTGGAATAAAAATTGAAATTGCAACATTTTAAGAATATCCTTGAACAGAATTCTGTCACATGAGTAAAACAATAAGCATAAAGCAATAAGCAAGCAAAATAAATCTTTTGAAGAGGTAATTATCTTCAAAAGTCCAAAGCATAATTTCCTCTCCTCAGAGATGGAATGTCATGTCAGCTGTGACCCAGTGGTGATCTTGGTACATAGCATTCTTGCTAAATTTTCTTTTCAGTACAAGTTTAGAAAACTTAGTATCATCAGCGTATTTTTTGCCTGGTCACACCATGCACTAATTCACATTTGAAAATATGGGAGCCTGCCACATCTTGTGATGACATTTGCCAATAGCTAAAACTGCAAAGCATCCTAGAGCATGTAGGATAGGTTAGAAAAATCATCCTGTTCATTTCTAACTTCTTGAAAAATCCTTCAGCAAGAGGACACTGAAAATTGAATCATAAGGCAACTTAAAACAACAATGAGAGATTATTGCCTGTCTGTTAGAATGGCCAAGATCCAGATCACTGACAACACCACATGCTGGTGTGCGAGTGGAGTGACAGGGCTTCTCACTCATTGTCAGTGGGAATGCAAAATGGTACAGCTGTTTGGAAGTCAAGGTGGCAGTTTCTTACAAAACTAAATACACTCTTACTTGGTGATGTAGCAGCCGTGCTCTTTGGTATTTACCATAACTGGAAAACTTGTGTCGACACAAAAACCTGCACACAGATATCAATTTATAGCACCTTTATTCACAATTACCAAAAGTTGGAAGCAACCAAAATGTCCTTCAGTAGGTGGATGGATAAATTGTGGTTCATCCAGACAATGGAATATTACTATTCAAAGCTAAAAATAAATGAGCTATCAATACATTAAAAAACATGGTGGAACCTTAAATGCATAGTTCTGCGAGGTGGGAGAAGCCAGTCTGAAAAGGCTGCATGCTGTATGATTTCAACTACATGATGTTCTGGCAAAGGCAAAGCTGTGGAGACAGTAAGGAGATTAGTGGTCGCCAGAGTTTAAGGGGAAGGAGGGATGAACAGGTGAAGCACAGACGATTTGTCAGACTGTGAAGTTGCTCAGTATGTTGCTCTCATAGAATCATGACACGACACTATGATAATGGTGGACATGTCATTGTACATTTGCCCAAACACCTGGAATATCCGAACCCTAATGTACATTGTGGACTGCAGGTGGTAACGGTATGTCAATATAAGTTCATCAGTGGTAACATGTCAAATACAAAAAAAAAATTGCAGTTCAATAAAATTGACTCAAGAGATTAAAAAATTGAATCCTGGTGTAAAGAAATATATCCTAGGATATAGATGAGACTGTTCTTTATATGCTTCTTTATGACATAGCTCAGTTCATCATTTTGGGTACAAGATGCTTATTTTATGACATCTTGTTGTCATAGAAATATCAGTGGGTCCGATGTCTTACTTTTTCCCTCTGTGTCTGGGTCCCTCGGTCTCTGGCAAGAAGAAAGGTTGTAGGCACTCATGCATTAGCCTCCCCACCAAACAGGGATTCAGAGTGGTGCTTTGCTTTCATACTAGTTTGTACCTTCCGGGATCGTCACTCCTGCGTAGCGCATCGGAGGCTCCTACACTGAGTCACCTCCCATCCATCACCTCTGTCCAGGAATTTCCCTGGTATAAGCAGATGTGTTTTCTTCTTTAAAGAATCTTTTTCCTGGCTGAATTTCTGCCTCCTAAGACTTAAACCATTCATGGTGCAAGCTCTGTTTCTTCTAATGTGGCAACTTGTTACCTTTAACTTTCCTATTGGACAAGGCTTGCCGCACAAAGCCTGCTTTTCCTTGTCGTCTCCGTGTCTTGCTTTTAACCAGCCGATGCAAGTCACTCTCTCGAATTTCTTAATTCTCTAGTAGTTGTTGCAAGATGAACAGCCAGTCCTTTGTATTGCCTTCTATGAGAGTTACCCAACCTAACTTCAGAATAGACACCTTTATACAAAGTGGTAATCGCATGAATGATAAAATAACATATCAGGAAGATGGGTATTTATTTTTTTTACTGAAGTATATTTGACGTATGAGGTTATATTAGTTTCAGGGGTACAACATAGTGACTCAGTACTTCTGTGCATTACTCAGCATTTACCACAATAGTGTGGTCACCATATAATGTTATTACAATATTGACTCTATTCCTTACGCTGTACTTTTCATCTCTGTGACTTACTTATTTTACAGATGGAAATTTGTGGCCATTTCATGGTGTTGAGATGGTTCACTCCACTATGACATGACCCTGCTTCCCAGTGTTCTTGGTTTCAGTTAAATACTTGCCAAACACAGTAATAATTTTTCTCCCTTTGAAATTGTTGTGCTCATTTTATAAATGTAGGACCACAAGATTAATTTATTTCCTCTTAGATACTGGGCTTAAAATTATTTATCACTATCAGCAACAGAGGTATGAACTTCAGTTGTGAACTTGATTAATTTCTCTCATAAACATAGTTGGCTAAGAGTTATCTGTATTTTCATATTGTGCAGAAAAAAGAGCACATATCCACTTTAAAGGTAAGAAATTTTTTGTAATGTACAAAACCACCTGTCAAGAAATAAGATGGTTTAGCACATTTTAGTACTTTTCTCTGATCTTCAGTTATCCTGAACTGTTTATTTAAACATGTTTCCTGTTATAAATAACTGCCTTAATATATAAGCCCCTGAATTTCTCCACAAGCTAAGAGTAGAACGTGGCTGTCTGATCCATCATAAGTCATTATTTTGGAATATGTTATTCATTGATCTACTCAGTTATTTCTGAAATATTTTTCTTTTAATTTTTTTTTAATGTTTTTATTTATTTCTAGGAGAGAGAGAGAGAGAGACAGCGTGAGCAGGGGAGGGTCAGAGAGAGAGGGAATCACAGACTCTGAAACAGGCTCCAGGCTCTGAGCTGGCAGTCAGCACAGAGCCCGACGCGGGGCTCGAACCCAGGAACCGCGAAATCATGTCCCAAGCGAAAGTCGGACGCTTAACCGACTAAGCCACCCAGGCGCCCCTATTTCTGAAACCTTAATCCCTATAGTGATACACTGATCTTGTAAAATAGAAGAGCTTTACTCGGCATAACTTAAGATGATGTTTTTATGTTGAATCATTGTCAGTTAAAGGAATGATGCTTTCTTTCCTCTGATATAAGACTTCTGTTCAAGTTCTGCTCTGCTGTTGATGAGCTGTGTGAACCTACCTATATTTTTGTCCACATCGGTTAGAGAGAAGTAGAGGCAGAGGAGGAGAAAAGTTGAACTGCATTGTCTTTAAGGTCCATTCATGCTCTTTTTAAGGCTTCTTTATATTCCAAATATATATAAATGAATATATATTGTATTCCAAATTCCTTCCCTGGAAAGGGTGGACAGAAAGAAACAGATGGTAGGTCACATAAGCAACCTCTTTATCAGGTGGCTCCAGGCTTCTTTCCACTTGACTGCCTCTCAAAGAAGAAGAAAGTGTTCATCCAAATATTCATTCAGTTTAGGAATTTAACATTCAATAAAAATGTATTGTTCACCTTGTCTCTCTGTATCGGACATTTTGCTGGGTATTTAGAATGCAATGATAGGGGTGCCTGGGTGGTTCAGTCGGTTGAGCAGCCAACTTCAGCTCAGGTCATGATCTCACGGTTGTGGGTTCAAGCCCTGCATCGGGCTCTGTGCGGACACTGAGAGCCTGGAGCCTGCTTCCGATTCTGTGTCTCCCTCTCTCTGCCCCTTCCCCGCTTGTGCTCTGCCTCTCTCTCTCTCTCTCTCTCTCAAAAAATAAATAAATGTAAAAAAAAGAAACTTTAAATGTCCAACTTCAGCTCAGGTTGTGATCTCACAGATCATGGGTTTGAGCCTCATGTCCAGCTTTTCACCGATGGTGTGGAGCCAGCTTCTGATTCTCTGTCTCCCTCTCTCTCTGCCCCTCCTTTCCTTTCCCCTATGCTTCTTTTCTTAAAAAAATTCAACAACATAAAAAAATAATTTTAATTTTAAAAAAATTTTTAAAAAAGGAATGCAGTGATGAGCAAGAAGATACTACGATTAAGTTAACTCACTTACTAAGGCTTCATTAGGAAGTGGTGCACAGGATCCTGCTTGGTAGCCAAGAGCTTGCCTTTGAGACACAGCTTGTGTGTTTACAGTTTTAATTTGGAACAAAACTCTGGTTAGATTTTTGAGTTGTTAAATTTAATGCTGTCGAATGTATTTGAAATGTTGCTTTTGAACCTCACGATCTGAATTTTAAAATTTAATTAGTTAACTTAAGTAGCCACATTTGCCTCATGGCTACCTACCATATGGGACAACACAGTATATCTAAACAATGAGCTCATTTGGAATAACATATTTCAGTTTGAGTGAAATGTCGAAATCTTTTCTCGATTCATGCAGGAAAAGGAAAAGAACTTAAAGAACATCCTGTGCAGAATTCTTTTTATAGTAATTTTCACATTACATTATGTATACATTTAAATATCTTTTCGTCTTCTCCACCATGAAGAAGGGGAAAAATAGCGGGGGAGAGGGAGGGAGGCAAACCATGAGAGACTCTTGAGAACAAACTGAGGGCTGATGGGGGGAGGGGGAGGGGAAGGGGGGGTGATGGGCATGGAGGAGGGCACTTGTGGGGATGAGCATTGGGTGTTATATGGAAACCAACTTGACAATAAACTATTTAAAAACAAACAAACAAATAAATAATCTTTTCTTCCCCCAGAAATAGGTCTTTCACCAGTAATTGTTATGTATATCTTTTGTGTGTAGCATAGTAACCTCTAATAAGCATGCTATAAACATGAAGTGGATGAATGAATTAATCAAAGTCCTTGACAACAGGTATCAGATAATTTTGATGCTCTAATAACTAATCATGTGATTCATATTTTATTAATGATACCATGTGGGTTTTTTAATCTCCATGTATTTTTCTGAGAGAGAAAGAGAGCATGAGTGGGGAAGGGCAGAGAGAGAGAGAATCCCAAGCAGACTCCATGCTGACAGCTGAGAGCCCGATGCAGTACTAAAATTCTTGAGCTAGGGGATCATGACCTGAGTCAAAGTGGAACACTTAACCTGAGCCACCCAGGTGCCCCAGTTATTTCGTTTTGCTTTGTTTTTTAATGATACTGTATTTTAATGTATCGCATAGTTCTTATATTAGTCAGAATGAAAAATTCTCCTATAGAGATGGACCTTGAATTTCTTACTATGAAAAAATATGGAGCAGCCTGAAAAAGAAGTTTTTTTAATATAATTTATTGTCAGATTGGCTAACATACAGTGTGTACAGTGAGCTCTTGGTTTTGGGGGTAGATTCGCATAATTCATTGCTTCCATACAACACCCAGTGCTCATCCCACCAAATGCCCTCCTCCGTGCCCATCACCCATTTTCCCCTCTCCCCTGTACACCTCATCAACCCTCAGTTTGTTCTCTGTATTTAAGAGTCTCAAATGTTTGCCTCCCTCCGTTTGTAACTATTTTTCCCCCTTCCCTTCCCCCATGGTCTTCTGTTAAGTTTCTCAGGTTCCACGTATGAGTGAAAACAGGTATCTGTCCTTCTCTGCCTGATTTATTTCACTTACATTATACCTGCTGGTTCCATCCACATTGCTGCAAATGGGAGGATTTCATTCTTTCTCATTGCCAAGTAGTGTTCCATCGTATAGATAAACCACATCTTCTTTATCCATTCATCAGTTGATGGATATTTGGGCTCTTTCCATAATTTGGCAGCTGTTGAAAGCACTGCTATAAACATTGGGGTCCCTGTGCCCCTATGCATCAGCCCCTGTATCCCTTTGGATAAATTCCCAGCAGTGCTGTTGCTGGGCCATAGGGTAGTTCTATTTTTAATTTTTTGAGGAAGCTCCACGCTGTTTTCCAGAGCGGCTGCAGCGGTTTGCAAAAAACATGGAATGCTACACAAATCTGCATGTCATTCTTGCACGGGGCCATGCTAATCTTCTCTGTATCATTCCAATTTCAGTATATGTGCTACCAAAGCAGGAACTGAAAAAGAACATTCTTGATTTAGATATAATCAAGCTAAATATTTAAAACACTTTAAAATAATCCATACTTTTGTTATTACAAAACCTTGAAATTTTTTTAAAGGATTTTTTTTTTTTAATTTACTTCTGAGAGAGAGAGAGACAACGTGAGCAGGGGAGGGTTAGAGAGAGAGGGAAACACAGAATCTGAAACAGGCTCCAGGCTCTAAGCTAGCTGCCAGCACAGAGCCCGACGTGGGGCTTGAACCCACGAACCGTGAGATCATGACCTGAACCAAAGTCAGACGCTTAACTGACTGAGCCACCCAGGTGCCCCAAAACCTTGAAAGTTTTTCAGATCTACTTAATGAGATGTCATTTTTCCTCGAGTTAAAAAGAGACATTAATTTAAATAATATAAGAAGTCATTATTTTCTCATTAGAAATAGATGTTTTCAAAGGAAAATATTTTTTACTTGTGTGTATTGCCCAGAATTGTACATATTTATGATGGGTCTGTGGCCATTCCCAACACCAGTGGTCACATATGATCAAGGGAGAGCTGAAGAGATACAAACCTAACATTTAAAAATTCTTTTCTGTTTAAATGTTTGTTTATTCATTTGAAAGAGAGGGAGAGAATCCCAAGCAAGCTCCATTGCTGTCATCCCAGACGTTGACATGGGCCTCGATCTCCCGAACCATGAGATTGTGATCTGAGCTGAAAGCAAGCGTTGGATGCTTAACCGACTGAGCCACCCAGGTCCCCTAACAGTTAAAACCTCTGAGGAGCACCGCCATGGTCTTTCAAGCAGCTGGTCTCAAGGCCGGCAGTTTTGGTCCCACATCCAAAGCACCGGCTGGCGCTGTTCTTGTTTCACTTCATCCTCCTCCTCTTCAGTGCTTAATGCTCAGTGTTTCATCACATCCGTGCTTTCCAGGCTAACTGTTACTTCAGGGGTTGAATATTTTGTGTTCAATATCTCAATTATTATTATAACATTATGTAAATTGTCCCTAGGAGAGATGGATTTGTCAAGGCAGAGAGTAGAAAACTTTACTTTGGTTTGGTTTGGCTTATTTCCTTTGGCCTGTTTTTGTTTTTGTTTTTTTTTTAACAGAACTGTATTCTACACGCAGCATGTTTTGGAAGCCCTAGGAAACAGCACCGTGGGCGGCGTAATGCGTGTGTGCGCTCCCCGGTGCTGAAGCCGGAGCGCGGGGGGACGCGGGGCAGAGACCTCGCTATTTTATTTCTCCATTTTGGGTTTTGCTGCACATGTGCCCTTGATTTTTAAACTGCCTCAAATCCTTTTGTGAAAAAAGTCACGATGTAAATCACAGAAAAAGGAACAGTCGCAGAGGCGGGAGGTACCTTCCGGCAGTACTTCCTTGCCAGTGAGTGAGCCGGTTGTAGAGGTGGCTCCAGAGAGCTCGCCCGGCTGCCCTTTGCGCTCTCGCGCCCCTTCTCTGCCCCGGCTCTTCTCATGTTGTCCTGCTCCCGCATTCTTCCCGCTTCTCTTCCCACATCACAGCCCGCGGTGGCTAGGCAGCGCGACTCCAGGGACCTGGGACCCTCAGTCCCCTGTCGCTCGTTACCGACGGAGGCCGGTGGTGAGCTCATGCCCGTAGGTGCTGTGCGGGGAGCCAGGGCAGGAGGCTGCGGGGGGTGCGCTGAAATGGCTTCACTTCACGCCAGAAGAATACCCCTGCTTCTGTGCCTTCTTTGAAATTCCTTTCCAAGAGATGTGAGATGGGCAGGAGTTTCAGGGGTGACAAGGCGCGAGCACGCCCCTGTCATCTGGCCTCGGAGCCCTGAGAGCAGCGCCGAGCGTGCGGCGGCGCTCACGGCTGCCAGTTCCCGCCGCCCGGCCGGTGTCGCCGCCGCACCCGCACCCGCCTGCCGAGGACTGCGCCGCTTGCAACGCTTGGCGCCCGTTGTTCTTATTGAAAACAAGATTAGAAACACGGTAGCAGAACAGGTCAATGATGTACGAGTTCAGGAGAAGTAAGGGTCTTTCAGACTCTCCCCGGCTGTTATCCAGGAAGGGAAGGAAAATGAGTCCCGGGTGCTTGGTGCGTTCAGCCCCGCTTCCTCAGGCGCATTTCCTCAGCCTGAGGGGACCCCCCCCCCCCCCGGCTGAGGCGGCCTCCCTGGTGCTAACCTTCCTGTGGCGACCCTCGGGCACGTCCCTGTGTCACAGTGAAGCCGGCAGCATTTAGACTCCTTTTTATAGCTCATCCAAGTGGATTTGCTTACTGATTTTTGTTACATTTTTGGTCAGGCTGCCAATGCCACGTACTGGCCTGTGACCGGCTGCCAGGTGTGAGGTGTGAGGGTGGCCCACTCTACCGGGAAGAGAGGACGCTTCACTCCGTGCGTCACGCAGCTGTCACCGCCTTCCGCCAGCGGAAGGGCCCAGGGGAAAACGTGTGACATAACCACGGGGCTTCCTGCGGAGACTGACCTGTAAGTGAGGGAGAAACAGCAATCGGAAGCCGGCGCGGCAGCCCCCGCTCCCTTCACGGCACCTGCCTTGGCGCCGCTGCAGGGTCTGTCTTCTGCCCTCGTCACCCCAGTCCCACCCGCGGGCGCCCCCGGGGCAGGAGGCGCTCACGCGCAGGGTGAAGGAGCCCGGGTACGTGTCGTCATACGAGGGCCACGTGTCCCTCCCTCTTCCCCGGTCACAGAGTGAAGGAGCCAAAGGCTCGCCCCCTCGCCCGAGTCCCCCAAGGGCGGTGAATCGGCCACGACGCCGAACGAGGGAGCGCTCGAGGCGGTGCCGCAGGGCGGCGCCAGCGTGGTGCGAAGAGCGTGGGGCCGCGGCGGCGCCCGCCCGCCCGGAGGAGGCCCGCGCTGCGCCGGCCCGGGGCTCCCGCACGACGCGCAGGCAGAGGCGCCGCGGACCGACGCGCGGGCCGCCCGTCCGGAGGGTCCGCCGGGCACGTTCGCGTGCCCGCCCCTGCCGGTGCGCAGCGAGGAGGGCGGGCGCCGGGGTAGGCGCGGGACGTCGTGGTGCCCCGCGTTGGAACGCCCCGTGCGCGTTTCGGACACGTGTGTGCAAGTGCAGCAGAGCGCTGGTCTTCCCCCGTGGCCACCGTATTAATGCTGCTTTTGAAACATTGAACTCGTATAGAAAATTGGGTTGTATCATGCTAGAGCCCTGAGCACGTACGCAGCCTGCCGGGTGAGTCGTTTACCGCGTCCGCCAATAACGGGAGGCAGCGTGCTCCTTAGATGGATGTAACGTGCGTATGTTTTAGCAGTTTTCTTACCCTAAAAAGACAAACTCCATCTTTTCAGGGACCCTCACCTTTCTGAAGCTGTAAGTCAGCAAATGACTTGTAACTTTCTGACAACTTACCCACTAAAAAAAAAAAAAGTTGCTTAACTGAAGATCCAGGGGAGCATCTTTCTCTATGAGCTCTGACTAAACACATTGCCTCAAGGTAATGTGAGATTCTCTCTGCATCCCTTCCCCACTTTCTGTCTCTCTCTGTCTCTGTTTCTCAAATTAGGTAAATAAACATGGAAAAATAGGGATGCCTGGGTGGCTCAGTTGGTTGAGCGTCTCACTGTTGGTTTCTTCTGCTCAGGTCAGGGTCTCACAGTTCATGAGATCAAGCCCCATGTCAGGCTCTGTGCTGACAGTGCAGAGCCTGCTTGGGAGTTTCTCTCTCCCTCTCTCTCTGCCCCTCCCCTGCTCATTCTCTCTCTCTTTCTCTCTCCCTCTCTCTCTCTTCCTCTCTTCCTCACTCCTTCTCACTCGCCTTCTCACAGACACACACACACAAAATAAACATTTTAAAAAGATAGTGTATATTGTCTCTATGAATTAATTGTTCCTTATAAAAATGGAACAAATGTGTATGTGACGACAGTGCACAGTACGGATTTCAGAGGTAAGGTTTGCTCAAGTGCCAGGCTTCATAGTTAGTCACCACGTTATGACGCGCGTGATGTCAGGGCTCTGGAAAGCACAGAGTTGCTGTTGGATCCCCTGGAAAACAGTCCCAGATGTACATTCTGCAGAGCTGAGGCTGTGGAAGCCCTCTCGGTCTTGGGCACGTCCAGACAGAATTTCAGTCCTGTAACCCACGGTTGTCGGCGGAGGACGCTCATGAAAGCACAGCGCCAGGTGCCTGGGCTCGCATTCCAGCTGTGCCACTGAGTGCGTGTTCGACCTCGTGTAGGCTGCCTGACACTGCTGCCTGTCGGCCATCTTCCCGGTCCCCAGGAGGTTATGTAAAGTGCTCACCAGGTTCCGGGCTTATGGCAGACTCCGTATCTTATAGCTGTTATGCAATTGTCGTTATAATCGTTACTATGATTATCGGCAGCATTGTTAGTGTACTAATACTATAACAGTTTATGCTTAAACTCCAATAAGTATTGATCATTTTTATATTATGAATAACAAATTGAAGATACATGGTTAATATATTATGAGACATACACCTTCCTGTTTCAGGAATATGTATAAATGCTTAATTGATGAAGAAACAAACTGAAGCTTAAATTTGTGATTTCTTATAGTTATTTCCATCCTAGGCTACCCATTCTCCGACTCCTCTTCAAATGCTGGCACCCCCTTCAGTTCTGTCCTCAACCATTTTGCATCTGTAGACCGAAATCCCACGCTGCATAGGACACAATCCTGATTAGAACAATCCTTCATCTCAAGTCCAGATCCCTTAAATGATGCCCCACAACCCCTCACTTGATTAACCCTCCCACCTCGTTAGGCAATGCACGTCTACTGGGACACCCAAGCCCCAGGGAAGGTGACCTCTTCAAGATTTTGAGCACACTAGATTCTTCCGCTTGCCTCCACAGCTCTGCACGTTCCCACAGCCTCCACACTCAGTGCACATCTCGGTCTCCTGTGTGACTCCCACTCATCCTTCAGGTCTGAGCATTATGTCTTCCAAGAGGTCTGTTCTACACATTTGCCCTCAAGTGCTAAGCCCCTTCCTTATGTTCCCATAGCACTCCGTGTTCCCTGTGTCACACACAGTGTTCTGTTTCATTCCATGCCCTCATCACCACACTCTTTAGAGTCTGTAGTAGCAGGAACTCTGTCTTGCTCATTGGGTTTCCCTGAACAAGAGCTGTACCTGCCATGCACTCACGCTCAGTAAATAAGAATGAATGAATCCTAGGGTCTCCTCTTTACGTATATTGACAGTGACTTCAAAATCTATATTTAGATAGAGCTCAGTCCTCACCCTTGAAGGAGACTCATTTTCGTAGTAACTATTGTATCGAAAAATCTCAATACTCCAAGAGTTAACCTATCACCTGCCCCCTTAAATTTGCTCCTAATCATAGTCATACCTTTCTATCCAAGAAGGTGTCCTCTACCTTGCAGGCTAAAATGAAAGAGCCCACCTCTCTCCTGTTTCTCCTTCATGCAGTCACAGGCAACCAGTCATCAACCTTGCTGAAGGTGTGCCACGTAGAAATAAGCCAAATGCATCCCCTCCTCCAGGTGAGTGCGTGGAAGACGGGTCTGAGAAGGACAGTGTTGGAGGCTGTGTTCAGGCGTCTTCATTGTCCTGCACCAGCTTCCTTCCTGGCTCCAGTAGTGGCCTCTCAAGTCTGTCTTCCACATCCTTGGCCAGGGTGAGCCCTCAGCAACCCAGACCTCACACATGTCTCTTCTGGGCCTTAGCATCTTCAGAAGAACACAGAAATTGTACATGTTACTTTACCAGATGTTTGTCAGGAAGACTCTCCTATGTATTTGGAAAGAATGACTTCTTTTTTTTTTTTTTAAATATTTTTATTTTATTTCTAGGATAGAGAGAGACAGCGTGAACAGGGGAGGGTCAGAGAGAGAGGGAGACACAGACTCTGAAACAGCCTGCAGGCTCTGAGCTGGCAGTCAGCACAGAGCCCGACACGGGGCTCGAACCCACGAACCGCGAGATCATGACCTAAGCGAAAGTCGGACGCTTAACCGACTAAGCCACCCAGGCGCCCCAGGAAAGAATGACTTCTGAAGATACTTGTGTGATGTCACATTTCTAAGGAAAATGCCATGGAAGATGATAATAGCTGTATAGCTGTTTTCTTTTCTTTCTTTTTTTTTTTTTTAAATATTTTTATTTACTTCTAGGAGAGAGAGAGAGACAACGTGAGCAGGGGAGGGTCAGAGAGAGAGGGAGTCACAGACTGAAACAGGCTCCAGGCTCCGAGCTGGCAGTCAGCACAGAGCCCGACGCGGGCCTGGAACCCATGAACCGCGAGATCATGACCTAAGCGAAAGTCAGATGCTTAACCAACTAAGCCACCCAGGCGCACCGATAATAGCTGTTTTCTATCTTGGGTTGTGTATCCGTAGGAAGAGTTTAGGCTTCAAATAATAAAAAATACAAAATAACAGTATATATATGTGTCTCTGTATATACACATACGTATACATATGTTTAAGTATGAATATATGTATGCATCTGCAGAACATAGAATACTGAGTTATTGTATAGCTGTTATGGAAGCTTCATTATCTGCTGGCAGTCACACTTCTGTTGCTGTATCGTGCTCAGCATTTGGCTTTACTTAATGTCTATGGTGGCTACTTAAGCTTCAATCATATGCATATTATAGTCACTTGGAAGGGGTCAAGGGAAAGTAAAGCCACACCACCACCTCCTTTCACCATATAAGTCATTTTACACATGTACTCACCTGGAATTTTGTGGCATGATTATATGGGCTTTCTGGAAGATGCTGCAGAATATTGCCTTTTTTTCTGTTTTCCAGCTGAGTTTATATAATGGTAAAATTAGCTTTTCCTCAAAGTTTTGGTAGAACATGCCTTGACATATTTGGGTGTGAAGTCTGAAGAACTTTTTTAAGCCCCTCTTCAATTTCCTTCATGATTCTGAAGACTATTCAGATCTTTCACTTATCCATATGTCACATTTGTTAAGATAAAGTGTACTGGTGTGAGGAACGTAGTAGATTCTGGCAAGAAATGTACTCTCTGTGGTACCAGCTCTTTGAGACTTTTTAGAACTTCCTTTTCCAGTGTAGGTTCATTTTTAATAATATTTCATATACTCTTAGCAAGAGTATTTTCTTTTTATTTATTACTATGTACTTATTTTACTGTTTAATTTTATTTTTTGTTTTTTTTTAATTTACATCCAAGTTAGTTATCATATAGTGCAACAATGATGTCAAAAATAGATTCCTTAATGCTCCTTGCCCATTTAGCCCATCCTCCCCTCCCACAACCCTTTATTCTCCATATTTAAGAGTCTCTTATGTTTTGTCCCCCTCCCTGTTTTTATTTTTGCTTCCCTTCCCTTATGTTCATCTGTTTTGTGTCTTAAATTCCTCATGAGTGAAGTCATATGATATTTGTCTTTCTCTGGCTGATTTCGCTTAGCATAATACCTTCCCGTTCCATCCACATAGTTGGAAATGGCATGATTCCATTCTTTTTAATTGCGGAGTAATACTCCATTGTATATGTATACCACATCTTGTTTATCCATTCATCCATCGATGGACATTTGGGCTCTTTCCATACTTTGGCTGTTGTTGATAGCGCTGCTATAAATATTGGGGGTGCAGGTGCCCCTTTGAAATAGCACACCTGTATCCTTTTGCTAAATACCCACTAGTGCAATTGCTGGGTCATAGGTAGTTCTATTTCTAATTTTTTGAGGAACCTCCATATTGTTGTCCAGAGTGGCTGCACCAGTTTGCATTCCCACCAACAGTGTAAAAGAGATCCTCTTTCTCTGCATCTTCAGCAACATCTGTTGTTGTCTGAGTTGTTAATGGTAGCCATTCTGATGGGTATTAGGTGGTATCTCATTGTGGTTTTGATTTGTATTTCCCTGAAGATGAGTGATGTTAAGCATCTTTTCACATGTCTGTTGGCCGCCTGGATGTCCTCTTTGGGGAAGTGTCTATTCATGTCTTTTGCCTATTTCTTAACTGGATTATTTGTTTTTTGGGTGTTGAGTTTGTTATGTTCTTTATAGATTTTCGAAACTAACCCTTTATCTTATATATCGTTTACAAATATCTTCTCTCATTCCATCAGTTGCTTTTTAGTTTTTAGTTTTGCTGATTATTTCCTTCACTCTGCAGAAGCTTTTTATTTGATGAGGTCCCAATAGTTCATTTTTGCTTTTATTTCCCTTGCCTCCTGCCTGAGACATGTTGAATAAGAAGTTGCTGTGGCTGAGGTCAAAGAGGTTTTTTCCTGCTTTGTACTCAAGGGTTTTGATGGCTTTCTGTCTTACATTTAGGTCTTTCATCCATTTTGAGTTTCTTTTTGTAAGAAAGTGGTCCAGGTTCATTTTCCTGCATGTCTCTGTCTAGTTTTCCCAGCAACACTTGCTGAAGAGACTGTCTTTATTCCATTGGATATTGTTTCCTGCTTTGTCAAAGATTAGTTGGCCGTACATTTGTGGGTCCATTTCTGGGTTCTCTATTCTGTTCCATTGATCTGAGTGTCTGTTTTTGTACCAGTACCATACTGTCTTGATGATGACAGCTTTGTAATACAGTTTGAAGTTTGGGATTTGTGATGCCTCCTTATTTTCTTTTCTTTCTGTCATTCTTTTTTGGCTGCAGCATTCTAAATATTCATTACATGTTGTTGTTTGAATCTTCTGTGTCTTTACTAAATTTCTGCTTGCTTGACCTAATTGAAACTTGTACATGGAAATCTCCCAATTTGGTCATAGATTTATCAATTTCTTGTTGTATTTCTATAGATTTTTGCCTTGTATGTAATACATTTTCATATAAAATTCTTCAGAATTTTTAGTGTTTTCCTCATAAACTGAAACTTTTTTTTAAACTGTGTAATGAAACTCATTCTTTTTAACAGTGCTATCTGCCTTGAGGTCTGTTTTTTTTTTCAACATTAATATAGCTACACAAGCTTTCTTAAGGCTCATATTTGTCAAGTGTATCTTTTGCCATCTTTTTATTTTCAACTTTCCTGTATCTGTATATTTTAGGCATATTTTTTGGGCAACATAACTGCCATTATGCATGGGGTAATTTTCTATGTGTGTTGCATATTTAATTCTCCCCAAACCCATGGAGAGAATTTAAGTGATTTACCCAAAGTCATATAGCAGCCAGTAACCGGGTGAGAACTCAGCTACTTCTGTTAGTTGACAGACTCTTGCCTGTAGCCACTGTGTTGTACTACATACAGGATTATGTTCATTATGAGGGAGGATGATCTATACTGAGGGTCAGCAAAGTCTTTTTGTAGGGAACTACAGAGTATATACTTAAGTTTCGCAGACCATTTGGTTTCTACCCCAATTGTTCAATTCCGATGTTGTAGTGGAAGACAGCCACTGACAATACATAAGTGAATGGGCATGCCTGCGTTCTGATAACACTGTATTTATGGACAATGTGGTTTGAATTTCACATCATTTTCATGTGTCACAAAATCCTATTTTTATTTCCTTCTCTCCTTCCAAACATTTAAAAGTGTAAAAACCATTCATACCTTACATGCCATACATAGGCAGATGGTAGGCCAGATCTGGCCTGTGGGCTGTAGTTTGCAATACGTATAGAGATTTCTATTAAAAAAAAAAAAAAAAAAAGAAAAACTTAAGATGTTTAGATATTGTATTATTGTTTAATAGGGTTAACCTGGGTCAAGTTAAAAGTTAATTACTGTGTTAGAAGCAGCTCTGCCATCATACAGGTGTATGGGGTGTGCACCCCTTTCCCAGGTAGCCCTCCTCGTATTCCTGTGGGAAGTCTT
Organism: Hyaena hyaena; assembly: GCF_003009895.1. Lineage (NCBI taxonomy): Eukaryota > Metazoa > Chordata > Mammalia > Carnivora > Hyaenidae > Hyaena > Hyaena hyaena. The sequence goes on from NW_024081008.1 coordinate 216,189, forward strand.
GTAATTTAAACTCTAGGACATGAACCAGATTTGCTTTGATAAATTTTTGTTTAAAGCCAAAGTAATAATTCTTTGACCATTATTTTGTAGGTGATTTTGCCACTAATTGGTTAATGACTTAGAACAGCCTTCTGATTTATCACAACATTGGCCGACTCTCCATTCTGTATTGTACGAGTTTGTTTTGGAAATACGTGTGTGCCACAGATATTTTTGTTTCCTTTGACTACTTTTTATATCATAGCTCTACCTGTATGCCACATGCAAGCAGATTGTAGGATACCATAAATGGCATAAAGAGGGATTTGAGATCACGGTCACAGGAGCACTTGTGGAAACGAATTTAAGGACCATGACCCCTCCTGTGGTACATGCATGGTGCTGTGCTGCATTGCATGGGTAGAAACACAAAATAAAAGGAGGACCTGGGTAAATACCAAGTTCAAAATAAGAGATTCTAATATTCACTGGAAAGAACAAAAAGTGTGAAGAAACAGGACTTTTTAGAAGAAATGAGAATAAGAGAAGAGAGCACTCCAGGTACAGCAGGTAGCCCAAACCCAGCATGGAAGTGAAGTCTGAATCTGTGCAGATGGCACAAAGTCTGATTTGATTAAAACCTTTGGTCTGAGGGCTTTATGGGAGGAGGAAGTCGAGGCCAGCAATGTGCTTGTGATGATCCAGGTTCACTCATTTCACTCGGGTTAATCATTGGCCCTGTGCCGTGGTGTATTACCTAAGCTACCTTCCAAAACTCCTCTAAGACTATGGAACTTAACTAGAATTATTAATTCTTAATTCATGGCACAAAGGATAAGGTCTACTGTGTGCATGGTATACACCAGAAGATGTTATTATCTAAACACAGGAGTCATTCTACTAGAAGACATTACACTCTCACTGTTTTCTCAAGTTTATTTTAGGAGTTTTATTCTGTTTTTTTACATAGTTTATTGTCAAGTTGATTTCCATATAATACCCAGTGCTCATCCCACAAGTGCCCTCTTCCATACCATAAACTCCTTCCCCTCCCTCCCACCCCATCAGTCCTCAGGTGTTCTCAGCATTCAAGAGACTCTCAAGGTTTGCCTCCCTCCCTCTCCCCCACTATTTCCCCCCTTCTCCCCCACGGTCCTCCGCTAAGTGGCTCCTAATCCTTCTATACGTGCAAACATATGGTAGCTGTCCTTCTCTGCCTGACTTATTTCGCTCAGCATAACACCCTCGGGTTCCATCCATGTTGCTACACATGGCCAGATTTCATTCTTTCTCATTGCCATGTAGTATTCCATTGTATTCCATTGTAGTATTCCAAGAAAAAACACATCTTCTTGATCCATTTGTCCATTGATGGACACTTAGGCTCTTTCCAGGTTTTGGCTATTGTTGAGAGTGCTGCTATGAACTTTGGGGTACATGTGCTCCTATGCGTCAGCACTCCTGTATCCCTTGGGTAAATTCCTAGCAGTGCTATTGCTGGGTCCTAGGGGAGTTCTATTGTTCATTTTTTGAGGAACCTCCACACTGTTTTCCAGAGGGGCTGCACCAGTTTACGTTCCCACCAACAGTGTAGGAGGGTGCCCATTTCTCCACATCCTCACCAGCATCTAGAGTCCTCTGATTTGCTCATTTTAGCCACTCTGGTGTGAGGTGGTATCTCAGTGTGGTTTTGATCTGTATTTCCCTGATGAGGAGGGACGCTGAGCATCGTTTCATGTGACTGTGGGCCATCTGGATGTCCTCTTTGGAGAAGTGTCTGTTCATATCTTCTGCCCATTTCTTCACTGGATTGTTTTTCGGGTGTGGAGTTTGTGAGTTCCATATAGATTTTGGATACTAGCCCTGTATCTGATATGTCATTTGCAACTATCTTTTCCCATTCCATAGGTTGCCTATTAGTTTTATGGATTGTTTCCTTTGCCGTGCAGAAGCTTTTAATCTTGATGAGGTCCCAATAGTTTATATTTGCTCTTGATTCCCTTGCCTTTGGGATTGGGTCAAGTAAGAAATTCCTGCAGTGGAGGTCAAGGAGGTTGTTTCCTGCTTTCCCCTCTAGGGTTTTGATGGTTTCCTGTCTCACGTTCAGGTCCTTTATCCATTTTGAGTTTATTTTTGTGCATGGTGTGAGAAAATGATCTAGTTTCATTCTTCTGCATGTTGCTGTCCAGTTCTCCCAGCACCATCTGTTAAAGAGGCTGTCTTTTTTCCATTGGATACTCTTTCCTGCTTTGTCAAAGATTAGTTGGCTGTACACTTTTGAGTCTAAATCTGAGTTCTCAATTCTATTCCATTGGTCTATGTGTCTGTTTTTGTGCCAATACCATACTGTCTTGATGATGACAGCTTTGTAGTAGAGACTAAAGTCGGGGATGGTGATGCCTCCTGTTTTGGTTTTCTTCTTCAGTATTACTTTGGCTATTCTGGATCTTTTGTGGTTCCATACAAATTTTAGGATAGTTTGTTTTAGTTTTGAGAAGTATGCTGGTGCAATTTTGATTGGGACAGCAATTTTGAATGTGTAGATTGCTTTGGGTAGTAATGACATTTTAACTTTATTTATTCTTCCAGTCCATGAGCATGGAATGTTTTCCCATTTCTTTGTGTCTTCTTCAATTTATTTCATAGTTTTCTATAGTTTTCATCATACAGACCTCTTATATCTTTGCTTCGGTTTATTCCTAGGTATTTTATGGTTTTTTGTGCAATTGTGAATGGGATCCATTTCTTGATTTCTCTTTATGTTGCTTCGTTGTTGGTGTATAAAAATGCAACCGATTCCTGTACATTGATTTTGTACCCTGCAACTTGGCTGAATTCATGGATCACTTCTAGTAGGCTTCTGGTGGAGTCTGTCGGGTTTTCTATGTAGAGTATCATGTCATCTACGAAAAGTGAAAGTTTGATGACTTCTTTGCCAATTCTGATGTCTTTTATTTCCTTTTGTTATCTGATTGCTGATGTTACGACTTCCAGCCCTATGTTAAACAACAGTGGTGAGAGTGGACATCACTGTCGTGTTCCTGATCTCAGGGGGAAAGCTCTGTTTTTCCTCATTGAGGATGATGTTAGCTGAGGTCTTCTCAAAATGGCATTTATGATGTTTAAGTAAGTTCCTTCTACCCTGACTTTCTCAAGGGTCTTTATTAAGAAAGGATGCTGTATTTTGTCAAATGTTTTTTCTGCATCTATCCACAGGATCATATGGTTTTTATCTTTTCTTTTGTTGATGTGATGTATCCCATGGATTGATTTGCAAATATTGAACCAGCCCTGTAACCAAGGAATGAATCCCACTTGATCTTGGTGGATGATTCTTTTTATGTGCTGTTGAATAAGATTTGCAAGTATCTTGTTGAGGATTTTTCATCTGTATTCATTAAGGATATTGACCTGTAGTTCTCTTTTTTTGCTGGTTCTGTGTCTGGCTTGGAAATCAATGTGATACTGGCTTCATAAAACGAGTCTGGGAGTTCTCCTTCGATTTCTATTTTTTGGAATAGTTTGAGAAGAATAGGTATTAATTCTGTACTAAATGTCTGGTAGAATTCCCCAGAGAAGCCATCTGGCCCAGGGCTCTTATTTGTTGGGAGAGTTTTGATAACTGACTCGATTTCCTCACTAGTTCTGGGTCTGTTCAGGTTTTCTATCTCTTCCCATGTGAATTTGGTAGTGAGTGTGTGTTTAGGAATTTGTCCATTTCTTGTAAGTTGTCCAGTGTGTTGGCATATAGTTTTTCATAGTATTTCCTGATAATTGCTTGTATTTCTGAGGGGTTGGTTGTAAAAAGTCCATTTTCCTTCATGATTTTGTCTATTTGAGTGCTCTCTCTTTTCTTTCTGAGAAGCCTGGCTAGAGGTTTGTCAATTTTGTTTATTCTTTTTCAAAAAACCAACTCTTGGTTTCATTGCTCTGTTCAGCTGTTTCTTTCTTTTCTGTGTTGTTTATTTCTGCTCTGATTTTTACTATTTCTCTTCTCCTACTGTGTGTGGGGTGCTCTTGTTGCTCTGCCTCTAGTTCCTTTAGGCGAGTTGTTAGATTTTGCACTTGCGCTTTCTCTAATTTCTTGAAATAGGTCTGTAGTGAAATGTACTTTCCTCTTAGGACTGCCATCGCCACATCCCATAGAGTTTGGATTGCTGTATTTTCATTTTCGTTTGTTTCCTTATATTTTTTAAATTTCTTCTCTAATAGCCTGATTGGCCCATTCATTCTTTAGTAGGGTGTTCTTTAACCTCCATGTTTTTGGAGGTTTTCCAGACTTCTTCCTGTGATTGATACCAAGTTTCATAGCATTGTGATCTGAAAGTGTGCATGGTATGATCTCAATTCTTTTATATTTATTGAGGGCTGCTTTATGTCCCAGTATGTGATCTATCTTGGAGAATGTGCCATGCGCACTTGAGAAGAAAGCAAATTCCATGGCTTCAGGATGTAGAGTTCTAAATATATCTGTCAGATCCATCTGGTCCAATGTGTCCTTCAAGTCCATTGTGTCTTTAGTGATCATCTGTCTATTGACCTATCCATTGCTGTAAGTGGAGTATTAAAGTCCCCTGCTATTAACACATTCTTATCCATAAGAATGTTTCTATTTGTGATTAATTGTTTTATATATTTAGGTGCTCCCATATTTGGTGTTAGACCAAATAATATTTTTTAGCTCTTCCTGATGGATAGACCCTGTAATTATTATATAATGCCCTTCATCCCTTGTTACTGTCTTTAAAGTCCAGTTTGTCTGATAGAAGTACAGCTACTCCAGCTTTTTTTTTTTTTTTTTTTTTTACTTCCAGTAGCATGATAGATATTTCTCCATTCCCTTACTTTCAATCTGACGGTGTCCTCAGGTCTAAAATGAGTTTCTTGTAGACAGCAAATAGACGGATTTTGTTTTTTATCTATTCTCATACCCTATGTCTTTTGATTGGGGCATTTAGTCCATTTACATTCAGTGTTATTATTGAAAAATATGTGTTTAAAGTCATTGTGTTCTTTGTAGGATTCATGCTTGTGGTGGTGTCTCTAGTACCTTGTGTTCCTTGCAACCTTTCCCTCCTAGAGTCCCCCCCAGGATTTCTTGTAGGGCTGGTTTAGTGGTGATGAATTCTTTCCACTTTTGTTTATGTAGAAAGACTTTTATCTCTTCTTCTATTCTGAATGACAGGCTTGCTGGAGAGGATTCTCGGCTGCATATTTTTTCTGTTCATCACATTGAAGATCTCCTGCCATTCCTTTCTGGCCTGCCACGTTCCAGTAGATAGGTCTGTCACCACTCTGATAGGTTTCCTTTTGTATGTTAGGGCCCTTTTCTCCCTAGCTGCTTTCAGAATTCTCCCTTTGTCCTGATATTTTGCCAGTTTCACTATGATATGTCGTGCAGAAGATTGATTCACGTTACATCTGAGGTGAGTTCTCTGTGCCTCTTGGATTTCAACATCTGTTTCCTTCCCCAGATTAGGGAAGTTCTCTGTTATTAATTGTTCAAGGACTCCTTCAGAGCCTTTCCCTCTCTCTTCCTCTTCTGGAATTCCTATGATACGGATATTATTCCATTTCATTGTATCGCTGAGCTCTCGAACTCTCTTTTCGTGTTCCTGGATCGGTTTATCTCTCTTTCTCTCAGCCTTCTCTTTTTCTATAATTGTGTCTTCTAAATAATTTATTCTCCTTTCTGCCTTTTCAGTCCATGCATTGGACACCTCCATTTTATTTTGCATCTCATTTATAGCATTTTTTAAATTCATCACAGGTATTTTTAAGCTCCATAGTCTTTGTAGCAATATTTTCTCTGAATTCTTCCGTGTCTTTTTCAAGCCCAGAGATTAATTTTATGACTATTGTTCTAAATTCTTGTTCACTTATTTTTCTTATATCTGTTTGAGAAGTTATTTAGCCGTCACTTCTTCCTGGAATTTTTTTGGAGGAGAGTTGTTTCGTTTCATCATTTTGGTTAGCTTTCTATCTCTTGTTAGTTTTAAAAGCTTGTTATGCACTCTGCACCTGTGAGCTCTGCTGTACCAAAGAAAGCTCTTTGACTGTCCAAGGCCTGTCCATTCAGAAAATATTCTTTGAATGGCACTCTTCATCTCTCTTGTCGAGACCTTGGTTATTTTATTTTCCAACTCATAGTGGTATTTGAGACTCTGCACCATGTGTACTTTGGCTTATTTCTTGAAGTAGCCCTGGAAAAGAAAACAGGCAGACAAACACGCAGGGAACAAAGGCACACAAACGCACAGACAAATCCAAAAAAAACATGCAAACTGAAAGGGAAAACAAAAAAGAAAAAAGGGACACATTCAGAAAAAAAGCAAAGAGGAAGGAGGGAAGGTGAATAATAATAAAAAAAAATGCATAAAAAAGAAAAAAGAAAAGTAAAAAGAAAAAACCCAGTAGACAAAGGACAGTCTAAAGCATGGAACCAGATTTCCCAGCTACAAATGAAGAGCTGGGTGTATGCTGTGCTGGTGGAAGAGCTTAGAGAAAGAGAGAGATGCCAGGGCAGGAAGGAAGCGAAATTGGCAGTGAAATGAGCAGGCAGAAGGGGTAAGAAGCTTTTTTCAAAGAGAGAAAGAGTGGAATGTGGTTGGAGTGGAGGCGAAAGAAATGATGATGATGCTACTCAGAGTAAATTATATAGTCTGATTACTCCAGAGAGAAAGAGATGAAAAGGTAGCGGTGGAGGTGTAGAATTTCATCTAGAGAATGGATTAAATGTGACTGTTTAAGCAAGCCAGTGACCAGAATTAATCAGGGCAGTGCATCCATGTTGGTCTTGCCCCAGTTCCGGTTAAAAAAAAAAAAAAAGAAGAAGAAGAAGAAGAGAAAAGAAAAAAAGAAGCTCTCTAGCAGGACGGGTCAGTTTGGTCCAGTGCGTCCTGCAGTGGGGTCCTGCCTTGTCGGTTGTGGGGAGAAAAGTGACGGCACCCCAGTCCCTTCTTGGACCAAGCGTTGCAATACACTCTTTTGGGTCCGATCTCCCTGTGCCGGGGACATAGCCAAGGTGGGCTGTGTTCCATATCCCAGGCCAGGGCTCGTTTCCAGATCTCATTCTGCATGCCCCACTGAAATTGCCCAAAGTATAAACTCGCAGGCGAGCCCCTCAGAGCAGTTTCAAGCCTCTCGCCTTCCCCCTGTGGATCGAGCCGGAAGCCGCTGCTCCCGTCCCCTCTAGGTCGGGCTGGCGAGCAAAGAGCAGTTTCACCCGGGGGTCACCTGGGACGAGTGCGTCCTGCCTAGGGTCAGCTGGAAAACAGAAAACTGGGTCCTTCTGTGTCCCAAGTGGAGGTTTTTCTCTTCTCCAGAGACAGGGACAGTGTCTGGAACAGTTACGGTCACTCTTTTTTCCACTAGACTCACTGCAGCTCCCCGCAGAGGGAGATTCCCCCCCGCCTCTGTGTCTCCAGTCCCCGCCTGATTGTTCGCACTCACGCTATAGGTTTTCTCAGTGGACTCTGTCTCCTTTTCCTCCCAGTCTCCTGGATTCTGTAAGGGTTCTTATGGCTTCAGGCCTTCTCCGTGTGAGGTATGGGGCGAGTGAAATGTATGGAGCTCCCTACTTCTCCGCCATCTTGCCTCCCTCAGTTTTATTCTGTTTTGATGGATGCCCAACAAAGATCATAAAAACAAGTATTCTTCAAGTACTAGAGGAAAACAGCATAAACACCCATCTTTATAAGAGCCTGCAGCTTTTTTTTTCTAATGTTTTATTTATTTCACAGAGAGAGAGAGAGAGAGAGAGAGACAGCATGAGCAGGGGAGGGTCAGAGAGAGAGAGAGATACAGAATCTGAAACAGGCTCCAGGCTCTGTGCTAGCTGTCAGCACAGAGCCCGGCGTGGGGATCGAACCCACGAATTCTGAGATCATGACCTAAGCCGAAGTTGGACGCTTGACTGACTGAGCCACCCAGGCGCGTGGAGCCTACAGCTTTAATTTGGAAAGTAGAGAAAATAATTTTGTGAAGAGTATTACTCTGTGGACCCTTCACATTTTTGCCTACATATACTCTGCCAAAAAGGAATCCATGCCATGGGTATTTCATGTGAGTGCATGTTACTCTACCTTTCTCACTTCATTGGAAATTATCTCGTTTTTGTGATTTTTAGAAAAAGATTTAAGAGGTATATTTCTATCAGTTCTACTTAGAGAAGATTTGGACTATGGCTCATTTAAAAAATTCTTGTACATGTAAAGTATCCTAACATGCCCCTAAACACAACTTTACAAGGCCAATTCAAAAATAGATGATTAGAATATGAAATTAAAAGTAACATTTTGTCACTGATATATCCTAAAGAGATTATTTTTCTGTATTTTTGTATTAAACTTGATATTAATTCCCATGTACATTCTTTACCTGAAACATATGTTAATTGAAACATTTCAGACACTTCATTTTATAAATTTTATATTATCTATATTATGTAGTTTGTTTTCACTTGGTTATTTAGGAATTAAATGGTATATAGAATCAGAGTCCACATGCCTTTTGGGTCTGATAAAACGGTTTGTATAGGAACTGTAGATAGTGTATTAAGGAATGAGCATATTTTAAATGGTCAAAATGACTGTTTAGCTGGAATGATAACTTTGAGAGTGAGATCTGGTCTTTCATATTAAGCATGTGTTGCCTTCATATTACTGTAGTCAGGGAAAGGCAGGTTGTTTTTAAAAGATGAACAAGGGGAAAGATACTTAAAGGGAGTTCTTATTTTCTTAAGAAGTGGTCTTAGTAGTACCAAAACTGCAAATTACTGTTTCTTGTCTAAAAACACAAGAAAAGGTAGGTTCATTCTTACTAGATCCAAGAGACTATTAGAGACATGCAGTTGTCAGAACCAAGCAAGTACAACCCATTGGGCCAAATGTTACTTAGCCAAGGAGCTGGGCCCCAAGAAGCGTGTGAGCCATGGTGCCTTCAGCCAGGCGACTCCAGAGTCTAAGGTCTGCCCTTAGATCTAGAGAGAGGACCAATAAAGCAGTGCAGCCTTGGAAAGTGGCTATAAAAGGCCATGGTGCCGCTGAACTTGGTACAGGTGAACACAGGGGGCACAGTGGAACAGATCACGGAATAGTCAGAACTTCTCTGATCCAGCATAGAACAGCACTACTCCTGTCCAGCACTGTAATTCTGTATACAAATGATTAAATTAAAGAGAAAATAATGTTTAAAAAAATAGCAATAGTAACAACAATAGCAAAAGTTCAGGTACTGAAAATTAATGTGCGTGAGACAAGTCAGAATGAGGCTTTTAAAAAATTTTTTTAATGTTTTTATTTATTTTTGAGAGACAGAGAGAGACAGCGTGAGCAGGGGAGGATCAGAGAGAGAGGGAGACACAGAATCTGAAGCAGCTCCAGGCTCTGAGCTGGCAGTCAGCACAGAGCCCGACGCGGGGCTCCAACCCATGAGCCGTGAGATCATGACCTGAGCTGAAGTTGGATGCCTAACCGACTGAGCCCCCCAGGCGCCCCCAGAATGAGTTTAAAGAAACACTAGGTCAGGGATATTCCCCAAGATATTACTGATGAGAGTGTGAGCTGCTTAATGGAAATAAATGTGGAACGGACAGTGCTGAAGAGCATTGTCAGGACCAGATCTGAAAACACTGCCCTTGGGCACCCATAATAACTAGAACTTTCCACTAGCCACAGATCTTCATAGGTCTGAAGTTTTTCATTCTAACCCGTAAAAGAAGAGTCAGCAAACTATAGCTGGCAGACCAGATCTGGCTGGCGCTTCACCCAGGTGTCATCTGGGGCTGCTTTGATGCTGCAGTGGTACAGTTGAATAGTTGCCACAGAGACTCTGTGGCCCTCAAACCTAAAATATTTACTATCGGACTGACCCTTTATAGAAGCTTGCCAACACCTGACTTAGAGCCGTCATTGAAAATTGATGACTTCAATAGAATTTTCTGACATAAAAGAGATACTAAAGTTTGTGTGTGTTCTGTGTATTGTTTCATTGCTAAGTAAACCAAATTTGCATTATACAAAAATATCTTTTTAAAATTATTCATAATAGTAACTCAATAAATATTTGTCAAGTTGATTTCAGGATCTGTGCAAGAATGTGAATATGAGTACCATAGAAATAGTATTGTATATGTATATATTTTTTAATGTTTATTTATTTTGAGGGCGGGGCATGGGCAAACGGGGTAGGGACACAGAGAGAATCCCAAGCCAGTTCTGTGTGGTCAGTGCAGAGCCCGATGGGGGCCTTCATCTCACAAACTGCTAGATCATGACCTGAGCTGAAATCAAGAGTTGGACGCGTAACTGACTGAGCTGCCCAGGTACCCCGGAAATAGTATTATAAACTCATAATATTTTGAACATAGATGCTTTCACATAATATATTGTATTCCTGAACTAACAAAGTCTTAATTAGTTTCTTTTTTAATTTTTTAATGTTTATTTATTTTTGAGAGAGGGACAGAGGCAGAGCACAAGTGGGGAAGGGGCAGAGAGAGAGGGAGACACAGAATCTGAAGCAGGCTCCAGGCTCTGAGCTGTCAGCACAGAGCCCAGCACGGGGCTCAGACCCACGAACCGTGAGATGACCTGAGCTGAAGTCAGATGCTTAACCAGCTGAGCCACCCAGGTGCCCCACAAAGTCTTAGTTTCCATATTTTTCACAATAATGAAGAAATATTCCTTTCAGTTGCTGGATAAATAGAACAAAACCTTTGTTTTTTAAAAAATGGAATTTCCCATTCTGGAGGATACCCTAGAATCATAGTCCTGATCACAGCCATGAACGCAATTAGATTGTTGAACTAGGAATTATGCTAAATACCAGTGTTCATTTGCTGTTATGCATGAGCTGTGTCTATGGAAAAGCAAACCTACTTCCCAAGCATTTAGAAGATTTCACTGTGTATATATATATAGTAAACAAAGTAAAACTGCATAAAATGAGTTTTCACCCCTCTCAAATCATATTTAGTATTTTTGTTTGTTTTCATGCTGCCATATATTTTGTGTTAACTAAATAATAGATATGGACTTTGGAAATTAGTCTTGGAACCATTGCAGTGTAGTAACAGATATTTTAATTTTAGAATGAATTTAGGCTTATTTCCAAAATCTTAATTAGGTCTGTGTATATGGCTTAATTTTGTTAGATTACTTGCATACTGACTAACTCAAATGAAAAGTAGATCAAAGGCAGAAGCACCATCATCTCTAAGCTGGATTATTACCATAGTGTCTCTTTTCTTCTAGTGTTAAATATTTAATATGTGAATTAAACAATACATTAACATACAAGCAGTGGGCCAAATAAGAAATGAAACAGCAAATCAAAATATGTCTCAAAGCCAAAGCAAAAGAAAACAGTATTCCAAAACCTAGGAGATTCAGCAAAAGCAGATGTTAGAGTGAAATTTGCACCATAAATGCTTGTATTAGGAAAAAGTGTTTGAATAAACAACTTAACATTATACCAGAAGGAACTAGAAAAAGAAGAAAGTTAGCTGAAATTTAGTAGAGGGGGAGATAACAAAGAAAATCGGAAATAAATAAAATATAGAACCTAATAAACAATAACATAATATTGAAATTAAGGACTAGTTTTAAAAAAAATAATTGGCATTATTTTAACTACATTAACTAAGAAAAAAGAGAGAAGACTAAAAACCAAAATGACAAATGGAAATGAAAACAATACAACAGATAAACGTAGAAATATATAGTGTGATAACAGATTATTGAAAATAGTTATATTCTAACAAGTCAGATAACCTAGAGAAGAACCAGATAATTTCTAAAATACACAGATTACTACAACTGAATTTTGAATCTTGAATCCAAGAAATAGGAAATCTTAGACCAATAACAAGAATGAAAGTTGAATTAGGAATCAAAAATCTCCCAGCACAGAAAAGCCCAAGACCATATGGTTTCACTAGTGATTCTACTAAACATTTAAACACGATGCTCAGGGGTGCCTGGGGGAGCTCAGTCAGTTGGGCGTCTGACTTTGGCTCAGGTCATGATGTTTGTGAGTTTGTGAGTTCGGCCCACATCAGGCTCACTGCTGTCAGCGCAGAGCCCACTTCAGATCCTCTGTCCCCCTCTACCTGCCCCTCCCTCCCCTCCTCTCAAAAATAAATAAACAGTAAAAAAGATATACCAACAATCTTTACCAAGATCTTACAAAGAATGGAGGGAACATATTCAGAGTCATTCCATGAGGCTAGTACTACCTTAATACCAAAGCAGGATAAAAACATTACAAGGACAAAAAAGTCTAGTTTGTCTGATGAAATATGGCCAGTCTTCCTTTCTTTTGACATCCATTTGCTTGTTAAATATTTTTCCATCTCCTCACTTTGAATCTGCAGGTGTCTTTATGTCTAAAATGAGTTGCTTGTTTGCATCCTATAGATGGGTCTTGTGTTTGTTTTTGGTTTTTTTTTTTAAATCTATTCTAATACCCTGTGTTTCTTTATTAGAGTGTTTAGTCCATTTACATTCAAAGTAATTATTGATTGATGTGTATTTATTGCCATTTTATTACTTGTTTTTTCATTGTTTCTGAAGAATTTCTATGATCCTTCTTGTCTTTGTCACTTTTGGTCTCTCCTTTACACTTAGAGTCCCCTTTAATATTTCTTGCAGGGCTGGTTTAGTGATTATGAACTTCTTCAGTTTTTGTTTGTCTGGGAAACTCTTTATTCCTCCTTGTAATCTGCATGATAGCCTTTCTGGATAGAGTATTCTTGGCTGTGGATTTTTCCCATTCAGCACTTTGAATAATTATGCTACTCCCTTCTGGCTTGCCCACTTTTTGTTGAGAAACCTCCAGCGAGCCTTATGAGTTTTCCCTAGGTTAGGAACTTCTTTCATCTTGTTGTTTTAAGATTATTTCCTTTATCATTGTGGTTTGCAAATCTATTTGCAGTATGTCTTGGTGTTGGCCTGCTTTTGTTGATGTTTATGGAATTCTCTGTGCCTCCTGGATCTGGATGTCTGTTTTTTTCCCCAGATGAGGGAAGGTTTCAGCATTTATTTCTAGAAATAAATTTTATGATCCTTTTTCTCTCTTCTTCTGTACTCATAATACAAATGTTACTGCATTTGATGAAGTTACTGAGTTCCTTAAGTCTATTCTCTTGTTCTGTAATTCTTCTTTCTTTGGTTCAGCTTCACTGCTTTCCATTACTTTTTCTTCTAGGTCATTAATTCATTGCTCTGATTTTTCCAACCTGCTCTTCATTGCATGAAGCCCATTTCCAATCTTATTTATTGCATTCTTCATCTCTGATTGAGTTTTAAGTCTTTTATCTCTGTGGTCAGGATCTCCCTGATGTCATCTATTATTATCTTTATGACCTTTGTTTTAGATTCTCCATCAGGCATGTTTCTAATATCTGTTTTGCTTAGATCTCTGTCTGTGGCCTTATTTGTTTTTTTCATTTGGGATGAATTCCTCTGTTTTCTCATTTTGTCTATGTCTCTGCCTTCTTCTGTGTTATTGAAATGTCACTTATGTCTCCTGCTCCTGGAAGTAATGGCCTTATGAAGAAGAAGTCCCATGTAGTGCCCAGGGCTTGGCCCTTCAGGGACTGTCTCTAGTATGTGCTACGTATGCTCGGCTATTGTGTTGTGCTGCTCTTTCAGGCCAGTCATATGGAGAGGTGTTCCTGGCCTGCTGTGGGCAGTGTTTGATCCCTGGCCTGAATGTGGAGAGTTTTAACTGTGTTTTCTCTGGTCTGCTTGTGAAATGAGACCTGTCCCCACCTCCACCTGATTTGAGGCCCTACAGAACTTTCTGGTCTGGACATGTATGTGTGTGTGTGCTGGTCTTCTGGGGGAGGGGCTCACCGTGCTGGGACTAAGGCAGGAGTGAAGTGCAGTTCCACCAGAGCACAGGGAGTGGGGCTTGTATAAGCAGGTTAGGCAGCCAGTGTGGGCACTGCACTGCTTCCCACAGGTAGCTCTGTGTTTATGCTGAGGGGCGGCGGAGAGAAATGGCACCAGCCAGCTCATTTGTTCCCAGAGAGGCATCTCTCTGAATGCTGCTTCTCAGGAACATCCTCCAGGAAGAATGAATCTCCCCACTGTGTGCCCCAGGTGCTTTTCAGATCCCTGTTTCCATGCTTTCTGCCCCTGGATTGTTTGCCTGCCTTCTCTTCAGGAGCAGTGAAGTACCCTTCAGGCTCTCCCTGCCAATCCTGATGAACATTAAAACTCCAGGCTTTATTTATTTACTTACTTACTTACTTACTTACTTAGGTTTATTTATTTTTGAGAGAGAGTACAATGAGGGGCAGAGAGAGAGGAAGACACAGAATCCAAAGCAAGCTCCAGGTTCCTAGCTGTCAGCACAGAGCCTGATGCGGGGCTCAAACCCCCCAACCGTAAAATCATGACCCGAGCTGAAGTTGTACAATTAATGGACTGAACCACTCAGATGCCCCAAAACTCCAGGCTTTAAACCCACTGGTTGCAAGAACTCAGAAAATTCAGCCCTTTTCATTTTCCAAGCTGATGGCTTTGGGAAAACATCCTCATTATTTGTTCCCCTGTGTGCTCCCCTGTCACCTTCCTCCACGACCATGGCCTCCCCTTCATGGCACCCCTGGTCTGTTTCTGCCCTAGGCCACATCTCTGTGTTTCCTACTTTCCTCTATGCGGAATCTGCTCTCCCTCAAGTTGTGGAGTTTGTTCTATCAATCTTCAGGTTGATTTCTGGGGTATGTAGGATTATTTGGTAATTATCTAGTTGTGTTTGATGGACGAGAGGAGCCTAGGGTTCTCTTCCTTTGCTGCCATCTTGTTATATTGTCTGCCATAGCTTAACTGATTCCTCTGCTCCAATCCTTTGTCCATTCTGTGCCTTTCAGACACAATAACCAGATTGAACCTTTCCAAACAGGCAGATCACATTCCTCCACCCAAAGCTATCCAATGGCTGCCACATTACTCAGTATCAAATCAAAGTTCTCATGATAGCATGCTAGGTACATTCTACCCCTCAGAGCCTTTGAACATGCCTTTTCTTCTACTTGGAATGCTCTTTATATGGATTTAAGAAGACTTCACCCCTCTTCCTCTTCTAAATCTTTGCTTAATGTCATCTTCAGAGTGAGATCCTCTCTGGCCACTTCTGTCCTTCATCCCGATATCCTCATTCTTCTTTTCTACTTTAGTTTTCTCTATAGCACATGTCACCACCCTGCGTTCCAGACATTTTACTTAAGGTAAGCTTTATTACAGTAGGGCATTTTGTTTATTTATTCATGCTGTACTCCCAGGGCCTTCACCTAGAAGATACACCATACATATCTGTCAAATGAAATTTGATAAATGAATTTGAAAATTGGAGACAGTAATAATGGAAACAGTAATGCCCTGGAATTTGCATAATAATCTGATGGTTAGCACAGGAGAGGGCAGTCAAGAATTCCATAGGCCCCGGAATGGATGGCCTGGGGTGCTTGGCGTCTTTTATATATATATGGGATTCATGGAGTGTCTGACATTACTGTCACCTGTTAAGTTGTTTGTACTTGAACAAGGGCTTTTTAAAAATAATTTTACCACTTAACAAGTGTTAACTGTATAAATAAGTAGTGTGGTGGTATGCTCTTAAAATTCTAAAAGAAAGGGGGAAAAAACTCTTAACATATTTAGTTCTAAATTCACCAGGGTCAGGCTTAAGTCCAACGTGTTTCTAATGATCCTTGTGCATTTTTGGGTAAGCAAGCATTTGTCACAAAAAGTGAAAATGCAAAAAGAAAACTGTGAACATGGAGAAAAGCTCATAGATCATAGATATTGTGAAAAAGTTGCTTTCAAGTTGTGCCTAAGGGTCTTCAAGAATTTATAAGCTAATAATAACAGCAAGCATTTATATAGTGCTTACCATGGACAAGCTTGGTTCTAAAAGCTTTATATATGGACACTTGATATATGTCACTGTGTAGCACTGGGCAGTCCCAACGTTCCTGAAAGTCTCAAAAAAATGAACCTGTCCGAGATCCAACTGTTTCAGCTTAGAAGTTTATTCCGCGTGGACATCTGAGACCTGCAGCGGCTGCGTTGGGCTTTTGTGTGGCCACAGGCGTTGGCTGTGCTGCTAGAGCACATGTTAAAGGAGTCAAGGCGGCACAGTGGGTGCTGCCAGCCCAGGAGGGAATGCCAGGTTTAATACTGAAAGTCAGACATGCATGTGCCAGTTTTCTTCTAAATGCATTTTCTTTGAAGAAAAACAAAGTTGTATCCTAAAAAATATAATCTGTGGATAAATAAAGGATATATTGGCATAACAAATAGCATTAACAGGCTTGAAAAATTAAAATCTGATTTACAAACTGGAGTTGAGAGAGTAATGATATGAGACCATTATGTCAAGGAACAGCCGCTTGAATACCAAGTAAACAGCCATCAGAATCCACATAGTACAGTTTCAGGCAGTCAGGGTGCTTAGGTTTTCTTGTAAAAATTCTTTCAAAAGAAAAGCAAAGAAATAAACTACACCCACACACACCCCATCCCCCAAAAAGAATACACCTGGCACTTTCTATGAATAGATGCTTCAGTGACCATAATAAGTGATGCTTTGGGGAAAGGGCATTAAAGCATTCCTTCTACAAATTGAGTCATTTGCCTGAACTAAACAAATGCTTGTGGATGGTCAGCTGTGTGCACTATGCTAGATGAACATGTGCACGAACTGTAGATTTTGATAGCAAAGAGAAAACAGAACACAGATCACTGTAATGGAAAGTGCACCCAGTAAGTAACAGAAGAGAAGCACAATGGTAGCGTTGGCATTCAAGGGAAGAAGACCCTGTTGGGATTAAGATGGGCCCTACGTACGTAGAAGGTAGTATTTGAATTGGTGCCTAAGAAGTTAATAGAGGCATTCAACTAGAGGAGAGGTATTCCAGGGAGAGGAAGCTGCCTGAGGAAAGGGGAAGATATGGGTAGGTAAGTTTCACTGTGACTGGGAGCTGCCCAGTTTTCTGGAGCACAAGCTCAGTACCCTGAGAAGCTTAGAGTCTAGTAAGGGAACTGGGAGCCCTGGACAAGAGCCACCAGCTCTTGTTCTGACTCATGTAGCAGGTGTTTGGTTAATGTTAGGTGAAGCGAAATGACATGTAGGCGAGTTGTCAGGTGACACAAAATGTATCATGGTATCTGCAGACAGCCATTATACAATGTAAACTGTGCTCTAATGGAACACATCCGACTGTGCAGAGGTACAGAGAAGGCCAGTCATTTTTTTTTTTACAAATAGTTTATTGTCAAATTAGTTTCCACGTAACACCCAGTGCTCATCCCCACAAGTGCCCTCCTCCATGCCCATCCACATCCATCAGTCCTCAGTTTTTGTCAGCATTCAAGAGTCTCTCATGGTTTGCCTCTCTCCCTTTCCCCCACCATTTCCCCCCTTCTTCTCCCCCATGATCCTCAGTTAAGTTCCTCCTAATCCTCCTATACGTGCAAACATATATTTGTCCTTCTCTGCCTGACTTATTTCACTCAGCATAACACCCTCAAGGTCCATCCATGTTGCTACACATGAAGGCCAGTCATTTTATCTAGAGAGGCAGGGAGGCTTTAGAAAAGATGATGCATGAGTGGAGTACATCCTGAAGACTGACTAAGAGGGTCGAGGGGAGATGGCTGGCAGAGTGAATAGGGCTGATGAGGCTGCTTGGGATGAATGAGAACAGATAATGCCAGCTTGTATGTGCCCTCCTGGGGATTGTGGGTCCTGTGCCCTGGTAAAGGGAAGCCAATGGTTATTTTATTTTCTTTAAGTTTTTTTTTATATATTTTTATTTATTTCTAGGAGAGAGAGAGAGAGAGAGAGAGACAGCGTGAGCAGGGGAGGGTCAGAGAGAGAGGGAGATACAGACTCTGAAATAGGCTCCAGGCTCTGGGCTGGCAGTCAGCACAGAGCCCGACGCGGGGCTCGAACCCACGAACCGCGAGATCATGACCTAAGCGAAAGTCAGACACTTAACCGACTAAGCCACCCAGGCGCTCCGCCAATGGTTATTTTAAAGTAGAGTAGTGGCCTGATAAAAGTTTCTGCTTCAGAAATGTAACACCAAGGCAGTATGGAGAATGAAATGGGGGCGGTGAGAGGGATTCTGCAGGCAATAAAAACCAACGAGGAAAATTACAGTGTGACACATAAACAAGTGAAAATGTGGATAGTACAACCTATATCCATAAATGCTAAAAAGATGTCAAGTACATGAATCATCAGAGTAGGCTGGCTTTAGTCAGAGTTTATCATTTGGGATTTGGAGCCAGATTTTATTCTAATGATTTTCCCCATATTTTAACTTAAAAGTAACAAAAACTAGATACAGGTTACTAGTTATTTTAACTCATGAATTCCTTTTATGTAGTAGAGAATGTACAAAAGATGCTGATGATAATATCAATATAAATTTTCTTTATACTACATCATTTATATTGGTGTGTGGTATATGTTATGATTCATAATTATCATGTGAATAATAAAGTGTTCCAGTTCACTATAGTCATCTAATGCATCTGACATCCCGATGCAAGGAGAGTTTAATCTTTGATGACACCTTGCTTATGTCCTAATGTCCTCTGTTTAAAGGCAGACATCAGTTGTAGGTGACTCTTTTTTTTTATGTTTTATTTATTTCTGAGAGAGAGAGAGAAAGAGAGAGAGAGAGGCAGCGTGAGCAGGGGAGGGTCAGAGAGAGATAGAGATACAGAATCTGAAGCAGGCTCCAGGCTCTGAGCTGGCAGTCAGCACAGAGCCCGACGCGGGGCTCGAACCCACAAACCATGAGATCATGACCTGAGCCAAAGTCGGACGCTTAACCAACTGAGCCACCCAGATGCCCCTATAGGTGACTCTTCTGTTTAGCTGTTCGGCTGGTTAGCTCTGTAAAATTTCGTAATTTTATGAAGAAAAAAATTAATTCCTCCTCAAGACCTTTAATGTATGAAATGTATTTACCAGTATCATTTCCCTTTACTGATGATATATTTTTGTTATATTTAATATATTATCTTAGTTTGTCTTGATAAATATATTTGTATAAGTTAAACAAGTTGGAATACTTGGTCAAATTGTCTCACTCCCTTCCTTATCTACCTCAAATTTATTTTAAGTATTTTAACAAATGGGTTAAAAATATTTTCTATTTTAAAATTGGTCTTGGGGCGCCTGGGTGGCTTAGTCGGTTAAGCGTCCGACTTTCGCTTAGGTCATGATCTCGCGGTTCGTGGGTTCGAGCCCCGCGTCGGGCTCTGTGCTGACTGCCAGCTCGGAGCCTGGAGCCTGTTTCAGAGTCTGTGACTCCCTCTCTCTCTGACCCTCCTCTGCTCACCCTCTCTCTCTCTCTCTCTCTCTCCTAAAAAAAAAAAAAAAAAAAACATTTAAAATTGGTCTTTAAGGAATCCCAGTTATCCAACTTTTTCTTATTTCTAGTTTGCCAACTAGTCCTAAACAAAGACGTAATATGGAATTGCTTCGTTCCATTACAAACTGACCCAAGCCCTCCCTCTGCTGAGCAGTGCTTCTCCTTCGCCCTATTAAAACTCTGTTATTGGGGCGCCTGGGTGGCTCCCTCCGTTAGGCGTCCGGCTTCGGCTCAGCTCGTGATCTCACGGCTCCTGGGTTCGAGCCCCGCGTCGGGCTCTGTGCTGACTGCCAGCTCGGAGCCTGGAGCCTGTTTCAGTCTGTGACTCCCTCTCTCTCTGACCCTCCGCTGCTCACGCTGTCTCTCCCTCTCTCAGAAATAAATAAAACATTTTTAAAAAATGCTGTTACTTTCTCCAAAGCTCTTATACCAAACATTTTTCCAATTTTCAGAAATATCAAGCGGGACTTTTCTCCTCCCTTAATTCCCTGGAGATCAAGGTACTTTAATTGAGGCCAATTAATAGGAACGCTATCAATGTATTTATCAATATTGTACCAATATTAAAATGATCTGGGTACTCGTCCGTTTCCTCTGTGTTCTCTCTCCCGTCCGGAACTCGTCCTCGCCTTCATTCAAGGCTGGCACGCCACACGCGCCCGAGTGTTTGTTCACACGTAAAGGTATTTCTCTTCAGTCATCGACACACATGGCCCCAGCCCCCCCCCCCCCCCCGAAGCTGTAAACAGACATCCAGTAGGTTCCCTGCATGATCTCGGCTTTGCTGAGCCCCTGTGCTAATAAGCGTCTCCGTCACGTCGCTGGGACGCGGTCCGCCTCCCTCGGCCCTTCGCGGCGAGTCCCGCCCACCCGCCCTGCTCTACGGACCCGGACCCGAGTCCTTGCAGACACTACCCTTCGGCTCCCCAAGCCCGGAGACACCCCCGACAGCTGCTGCTCCTCCAGGCTTCCCGTTCTCTGTCCTCTCAGGCCCCTCGTTGGTATCTGGCACTCTTTTGTACCTCGTTTTGAAAACACTGTTTCCGTGGTCATCTTCAGTACTACGTGCTGCCTGCCTCACGTTCCTGATGCTAAACATAAGTAACCTCCACATCTGGCCCTTACTACTCAGCTCTGCTCTTTCAACGTAGTCTCTGCAGCCACTGCTGTCTCTGCCGTTGCTCTAACGGTAATTTTGATCTGAATGACTCCCAGCTCTGTATCTCAGTATGAACTTGTGCTAAAGCTGCAGTCCCCATTGCCAAACAAGTTCCTCTAAGAAGGCATAATTAACATTTTTAAATAAACTAGATATTGAATTATACAGCTTGTACATGTTAGCTAATCCTTAGGAAATAGGCACTGAGTAAAGGGTCATGATGAATGCATTTGTTTCAGAAAAATAAGTGTGTAAGGCACATGGAATACACACACACACAAATTCGTGTAAAGTGTGTATGGGTCTTTGTTGTATTTTTTATTTATTTTAAGAAAGAGAGGGAGAAAATGAGAACGTGAGTGGGGGAGGGGCAGAAAAAGACGGGGTGGGGGGGGGCGGGAGAGAGAGAATCCCAAGCAGGCTCCACACTATCAGCACAGAACCCAAAGCGGGCCTCAGACCCACAAACTCTGAGATCATGACCTGAGCTGAAATCAAGAGTCAGATGTTTAAATGACTGAGGCTCCCGGATACCCCTATTTTTATGCTTAAATTTTCTTATAAGTTAAACTTATTTCCAAAAAAATATATTGTAAAAAATATGTGGGATGTAACTGAAGTTGTACTGAGACGAAATTTCATAGCTTTGAAGACATTTATCATAAAAGAAGAAAAGCAAATACAAATAAGCTCTCTACTTAAGAAGCTAAAAAAGAAAAAAGAGACATCATAGGCCTAAATTAAACATTCAGGAGAAAATTAAATAATGCAGACAAGGGAAAAATGAATATATATGACTAAGAAACCAGAAGGGACTTTCCATTGAGCTATTCATTACTAAATAGGTCCCCATTTTCTTCTCCACGTCCCCCACTCTTCCTTCTTCTCAGCCTTTCCCCCCCTTGTATAATTAACATTATCCTTTATATGTGCTTTTCTCCACATTTGTCCCTGAAATTGCACCTTCTTTATTTTTAAAAAAAAATTTTAATGTTTTATTTACTTTTGAGACAGAGATAGAGACAGTGTGAGCAGGGGAGGATGAGAGAGAGAGCGAGATACAGAATCTGAAAATGGCTCCAGGCTCAGAGCTAGCTGTCAGCACAGAGCCCGACACGGGGCTCAAACCCACAAACCGTTAGAGATCATGACCTGAGCTGAAGTCAGACACTTAGCCAACTAAGCCACCCAGGCGCCCCAAAATTGCACCTTCTTTAAAGTGCAAAGTACTAAAAGATACCCAGTGGAGAGACATGACCAGTTTGGAAACTGAAGAAAGTCTTTCCCAAAGCAGTGATGTGGGAGCCTTCATTTAAAAGAGAAGTAAGATTCTCAAGGCAAAAGTGCAGGAGAGGTAAAAGAGATGCAGGGGTAAAGAATTAACAGGGGAAAAGAAAAATGAACATTTTCAAGAAAGTAAACTAAGTCCAAAGTAAGTGGAGCAGAGGGAGAAAGAACAGCCAAATCTGAAAGAAAAATAGCAACAGTCCAAAAAAGTAAGCTGTGTAACTATTTAGGAAAGCAGTGCAGAGCTGGCAGGTGTATATTAATATCATATAAAGCAAGAAATTATACTAAAAATTTTATAAACCAGTTTTATAATAACTGAAATCATAATTAAATTCAGAAGCCATGATATTTAAACCATAAAGTGATACATTAAATTAATGTATAATCAGAAAGCTATCAGAGTAAAGAAATATGACTCTTGATTTTAATAAAGACAGTAAATAAAAAATATAGAGGATTTGAATAATATATTTAATGTCTTTTTAAGAAACAAAATTCCAAGAGAAAATAGCTATTCTTTTATTATAAATTTTTCATGGAACATTTATGAAAACAGTCTATATATTAAGTCCATATATGCAATGAAAAGTAATAGATTCAAAATATTAAGATTAAGAAAGCCATATTTTCTATTATATAGCATAAATAAGAGAAGCAAAAACTTAATATAAATCAAAGTTTATATAAATTTATGAAATAAAAATATGGAAAAAGAACTTGTGCCAAAGAGGAAATAAAAAATTCAATGTGAAGCAATTAAAAATAATGAAAAGAAAACAGAAACCATAAAACCTCAAAGATGAACCAGAGCTATACTGAGGTGTAAATTATAGCTTTAAATACTTTAGTAAATAGTAAAAGATTAAAATAACGCCACCACATACACAATCTACTATCTCTAGAATAAAAACAGTACTGAAAAAAAGCTGGAGACATAGCATACCAAAGATAAAAGCAGTAACTGAAGAAGTGGAAAAAGTGAAACCATTAATTTCAAGACCTACTTTCTCAAAAAAGACAATTATACTGATCTGGAGATAGTATTAATGTTTAAGGCCAATGAAAACATTTATCTAGCATTGGCTGATAGGAGCAAAGTTGGTAGAGAGCAGATGTCTCTGTATCAGATGTGAAAACTTGTAAGGCTAAAATATTCAAAATATACACATCCCCAGGGGCGCCTGGGTGGCTTAGTCGGTTAAGCGTCCGACTTTCGCTTGGGTCATGATCTCACGGATCGTGGGTTCGAGCCCCGCGTCGGGCTCTGTGCTGACTGCCAGTTCAGAGCCTGGAGCCTGTTTCAGTCTGTGACTCTCTCTCTGACCCTCCCCTGCTCATGCTGTCTCTCTTTCTCTCTCCTAAAAATAAAGAAAACATTTAAAAAAAAAATACATACATCCCTGAGCCAAAATATATACACATAACAATAAATGAGGATATTATATGTCCAGTCAACAAATAATGTGGAATATTCTCAACTTCACATTAATCAATTAAATTGAAAAAGCACACACATCAAATATAAAAGATCTTTTGCTGACAATGATATCTACCTTTAATAAGGGTTTAGAAAATAAGCTCTCAAAAAATAAGCTGTCTTAACTACTGTCCCTGGTAGTACTTTCCCTGCAATTTTCTTGAGTAAATTTGGCAAGAGAGTTCAAAGCCTTTACTCAGTCTTTATTCCATTTGTAAGAATTTACCTAAGGAAATAATCTGAAATTTGCATGAAGACTAATGCTAAAAATGCAATAGAAATAAGATAAAGTTTATGATTATTTAATGTGAAAATTAGATATTGTTGAATCTCACACCACATGTCAATTTAGCATTTTGTGAAAAGTATCTAATAGTTCCATCATAAAATTATTATTTTAAAGGTGAAGAAACATATTTATTTATTTTAGAGAAACCAAGAAAGTTGCCCCAAATCACATGAGTGAATCAATAATCCAGTAATTAAATAATCTTACAATAAAATCTGCTCACTTAATCAGAATATTAAGATATTCATCATTACTTGTAACAGCAAGAAGAACACACCTTAAATGTACATCACCAGGATTTCAAAAGCCATGTTGAATCCATATACTGTATAGAAATGAACAATCATATTTTAGGAATATGTCAAACTTGTCTCCACATTAACAAAAAGAAAAGTTAGTTGGAAAACCAGTATATATTCTTTGTGAGATAGATAGATAGATAGATAGATAGATAGATAGATAGATAGATGAGATAAATAAGAGAGAAATTGATCTATATACCAGATAGTCTACATTTGCATTCTAGATCTACTGGTAACCTCATAGGGGTAATGGAAATTCAGTGAGATAATTTGTGTAAACTGCTTAGCAAAATGCCAGGCACATAGTAATGTAAAACAGACAAACAAAAAAACCACATATATATCTCAGGTGTCAATTACACTTTTCCTGGTGTCTCAGAACTAGATAAAAGCTACTTGGTTTGTAAAGTCTCAATGATTTTCAAACAAATCTCAGGACCTTAAGAATTTCCTGACCCCTGCGCTCAACATGCCATCCCTTCCCATGAGGCAGGGAGCCAGATGTGAAACTGCTCTCACAAAACATTTGTGAGTGGAGTTGACTGCAGCGCTTGGAGTTGTGGAGAGAGAGAACATCAGGTAATGCCAGTTTAAAACAATAAATATGGCTTCCTTCCCCTACAAAGCATCTCTGATCTCAAGTCCTATTTTAGACCTGTCTAGAGCACAACTTTCTACTCGCAGGAGGTGTCCTGGCCCTGCATCCAGAGTACCTCATCTCATCCAAGAACAGCAGGGCCCCTTCTCAGAGGCTGTGGTGCCATTCAGCACCTAGTGTGTAAGCATGCACACCCACACACGCACCGCACAGACCGCACAATGTTACACGCGAAAGCCATGAGCCAAACATCACTAGTGGTGCTTGGTTTGGAATTGAAATTATAGGCAACTTTAAATTTTTCCTTATGCTTTATTTTATAGCTGTTCTTCAGTGAAGAGATACTGCTTATAGAATATGAAAAATAAATAATACTTTAAAATAAGGAGAGGTGGTTCCTAATAAATTTAAGGAAATATTTTTTCAAAGCACATGTTTTGTTTTGTTTTCAGTTGCCATTTATTTACATGCTTCAGCTGGCTAGGCCCTTTTATTTACATGGAATAACTTGTGAAGTAACCCAATAATGGCAGGCAAATGGCAATAGTAGAATGTTTTACTCCCCATGGAGATGAAACATTCTCTTAAAATTCATATTTCTTGCTTTTCATTCTCATATTTTCTTTAAATAAAAGCTATATTCATCTGATTAAAATAAGTCCCCATTTATTTTAATACATAACCATTCAGGAAAATCTTTGAGGTTGTTTCACCAGTGCCCAAAATAACACATTACTCAAATAATATCTTTTAGATTTTTTAAGATTCCAGATACCATTAGCATGAAACCTATGTTCATGAGAGTGTGAGAGAAGATTGGAAAAGTTCACTTTCTATAGCCTGTTCTCCATCATACTATGACAATCATTCACCTCCATCATTTTAATCATGGGAATAACAGATGTCCAATCACAATCCCCAAAGTGTTACTTGTTCTGACTCTTCATTTGAAAGTGACAGAAAGTGACAAGAGTTAGCAGACGGGAGTGTTTCATAGGTCCCCAGGTGAGGAACGCAAAAGGCCTCAGGAAAGGAAACGGACCAGGAACTGAAAACCCGTCAGGCTCGGCAGTGAGATGCTCTTCTTTGTCGTTCACGTTTTCAGTCGCAGTTGCTGTATTTCAAGAGTAGGTCAAAGACGATCACTCCACAAATGCTCATTCATGAGACTAAGCCACACTGAACTGGGTTAGGTTCTCTTAGTTTATATTCCAAATTTGTAGAAAAGACCATTCATTTGGCTCAGATTTGGGAAAAAATTCCCTTTGTCCAAATAGCTAACGTTAGTATGCTCATGTATAGTTTTCACTCATGCTTTTTTTTTAATACTTTTTGTTTTTTGGGTTTTTTTTTTATGTTTTATTTATATCTAGGAGAGAGAGAGAGAGAGAGAGAGACAGCGTGAGCAGGGGAGGGTCAGAGAGAGAGGGAGTCACAGACTGAAACAGGCTCCAGGCTCTGAGCTGGCACAGAGCCCGACGTGGGGCTCGAACCCACGAACCGCGAGAACCGCGAGCTCATGACCTAAGCAAAAGTCAGACGCTTAACCGACTGAGCCACCCAGGCGCCCCAGTTTTCACTCATGCTTTTAATAGCCTTCTAGTTTTTGGTACGTAATATCATTTCCATATACATTCAGGGATTCTGTCTTATAGTTGAGCAGTTCAGAAAGTGGGATCATTGTGTGCTATATGCAGATCCCTAAGGATGTCTTTTGCAAAGATGTATGCATTATCTTTAACAAATGCCTTTCTGGTTTTATTAAGGAAATATGAATAAAACCTTTAAAACACTAAGTAAAAGGGGAGATGTTTTAAGACACCAATCAAGCATAGGAAAACATGGTTAAAAATCCCCTCAGTGTTATATATATATATATAGACCTCAGCTCATGCTCTATATGACCATGGTAAGGTACCTATGTATAAAAGAATAATATTCACATTTATAGAGAGCAGCTCACATTACAGAGTTTGCACTGAAATTCAGTAGTAGTTATTTGAAAGCTGTGTAATGTCTTCATCCAGCTGACTGTGGCATCAGCTGACTCACAAAGTTTCCTCAAACAGTATCAGCATTAGGATAATGGAATTGCACAGTAAGGCTCGTTCTTAAGGAGCCGGGAACCCAGGTCTGCCCTCGCTGCGCTACTGTGGTGGCCTCCTCCTGTGCGGTCTTCCGGCATGCTCTAAAAGCCTTCTGGCTTTTGTTACCCAAAATTTCATTATTGGAAATATTCGCTTCACCACCTACCAAGAACCGGGTGGCGGGGTGGGGGGGTGGGGGGCAGTTTATAGCATACCTTTATAATTGAGGTATGACAGAGGCTCTGCTTGAAGAAGAAAGAAAAGCAACAGACTTGAATAAAATATGAAATATCCCAGGAACCTGGGTTATCTGTTAATCTAATAGATAGGTTATTAGATAGAAATAATGATCTGATTTGTAAATCAGTTTCAAAACTGATCCTTTGTTCAAGTTGCTGATAACTGCTGATCTTTATATGTGCTGATTTCATTATAGGAATTTTAAAATTGGTAGTTGTCACTCCTAACAGTGCAAGGGCCCTCACAGGGGTCTCTCACCTGTGGATCCCTAGTTCTGTGGCTGCATTTATTCATCTGTGCAAAGTCCTGTTCTTTTTTCTTCCACAGTTGAAGTCTAGATTTTGTTTTTATCAGAGATGAAGTTTCAGAATAAATAAATTGCATACTTAACTTCTTTTAATTTTTTATAATTTCTGGGGTACATCTCTTTTTATGTTAGTGATTATTTTGTTGCTCATGGAAAGTAAAAGTTAATGACTCTATAAAGAATTAGTGTTAGTTCCCTGAAGAATAAAACCAACTGTTTTCTTACTGATATTCTTTCAATTTATAGCTCTGTTTAATTCAACCCCAGAGTTCTTTTCAAAATCAGTTATAATCCCCATAGGAATCAGATAGGCAATAATACACAGTGTAACTCCTTACCTTTGAAGTTCTGGTGAACGCAAGGATAAATTATGCCCAGCTGGCCTGGAAAGAATGGTTAGAAAAAGAATCCTCCCCCCAGCCCCCAGAAAGAGAGGCGTTTGTTTCTTCATTGCAGATTTATTTTACAACTAACAAAAGGCTATTAGGCTCTTTAAGAAATTTTTGCTTAAAGATTCAGAGGAGACAGTACCCTTTTGTTAGTGGGAAAATAAACAAATCTGAAGCAGAAGATGATGCCCAGGAAAAGTCAGTGTGTTTTCAAAGCATAGATGAGAGCTTGTAAACTGCTCCCCTTGCAGAATCTAAGTCCTGTTGTGATCAGATCACACGTGGCGTACTTGGCCTGAGTCTGAATTCTCTTATCCGTTCCCGTATCAAGAACCCTCAGCCTACAAAGGTGAGACTTCTTTCCTATAGAAAATTTGAAATGGCCTGTGCCTCGTTCCTCAGGATAGTTCTAGGTAGTTACTAAATAATCTCATAAATGTATCAGGGCAGACTTTTTATTAATTTTTTAAATTTATTTCTGAGAGAGAGAGAGAGAGAGAGAGAGACAGCGTGAACAGGGGAAGGTCAGAGAGATTGACACAGAATCCGAAACAAGCTCCAGGCTCTGAGCTCATTGTCAGCACAGAGCCCGACGCAGGGCTCAAACCCACGAACCATGAGATCATGACCTGAGCGGAAGTCCAGACACTCAACTGACTGAGCCACCCACGCGTCCCAGGGGCTGACTTTTTAATGAATGATTCTGAGTAAATATATGACCTGCCAAGGTATGTATTTGATGTTAACAGTTTCTTAGAAACAAAATCCATATCCCAAAGAAATTATCAATTGTTTGAGATTTTTAAAATGTGTACTTTGATTTCAATAGTAATAACAGAACATTAGTAAAGGTTTATTGAATATCCCCTTATAACCAAGTGGTGAATGATTTCATTGTTTCTGTCAACATGTGATTTCTCCATTACACTGGCATCAAACCATCCGTCATAGTTAGAGGCTTCAGTTTTTATTTTTTTAAATATTTTTATTTATTTCTAGGAGAGAGAGAGAGAGAGCATGAGCAGGGGAGGGTCAGAGAGAGAGGGAGATACACTGAAATAGGCTCCAGGCTCTGAGCCGGCAGTCAGCACAGAGCCCGACGCGGGGCTCAAACCCACGAACCGCGAGCTCATGACCTAAGCGAAAGTCAGACGCTTAACCGACTAAGCCACCCAGGCACCCCCAGTTTTTAAGGTGATACTTCTCACATTAGGATTCGTGGACTCTTGAAGATCTGAAAATACTCTTCTAGGTCTTTGATTTCTTAAGTTTGAGAAAGAAGCATGACCTTAACTTGAAGACTGAATTAAGGCGGGGCAGGGGACAGGGTGTGGATTGGACAGGCTTGTAGGTAGATCTTTGTGTCCTCAGAGCAAACTGAAGACCACACTCCTCCTCTACACAAAACCAGCCTCACTGTTAACAGACCAGAAGGGTTCAAACAGATGTGACTCATGTCTGGGTTCCATTTTAGCACTTACTAGCTGCTTACTCAACTTTCTAAATCTCACGTAGGGCTGAGGATTGAATGAAATAATAAACATAAAGTTATATCATTACTTAATACCTGAACCATAGAAGCTGCTTAATAAAGGTTATGCACACTTCACTCATAAATTAGCTTAAAACTTAGAGCTATGGATAGTAAATTAGATGCTTTTACGATTATATTGCCATGCTGCCTTGGGAAGAAAAACAATCAAGAGTAAAATAATTCAGGGAGAAATGTCTCTTACTATGTCTCTTTTCCCCCCCAAATATTTTACTCTCAATGAAGAAAAGAAAATCTATGTACTAACTTCACCACTGCAGTGGATTAAAAGGCATTTGAACTCAATCTAACATGAATAATTTAAGGTAAGCAGTTCCCAAAGTCTTGGGGAAGTGTAAATCCAAAATTAAGGAAACACAAAGTCACACAATCTTCTCCTTTTCCGAGTTACATTCAGTCTTAGCTCCACACAGCTGTTACACTGGGAATTATCCAATTGCACACAGATAGATCTCTTTCCATTCATTCGGATAATTCTGAATTGCTTTCAGAGGAAGCATAATGCCCATGCAGAACTATAAAGACTCAGTAACGGTCATCCCAAGGAAGGATTCAACCAACTAGAACAGCTGCTCATCAGAAACACTGCAGAGCTTCCTTTATCATCCATATGTTTCTTGCTGACAGTTGAAATTTCAAACTACATTGGCTACTTTTTATTCAGCCATAGTATTAAAATATTTTCTTAATTATGCTATTCAGAATATGTCAGGCCTTGAAATAAGAGATTAAAACAGCTTCTGGTTGTATGTGTGTGTGTGCGTGTGAGTGTGTGTGTATTTGTACAAAACAGGAAAACCTTACTAGACTATATGTAATTGAAACAGCAGTGTATAAGGTCATTTATTTCTGAAGATTAATTTCAGAAAATGCAGCTTCTAGCTTCACACTGTTCAACTATGTGAATCTGCATTTGAAGTACATTAGTCATTGTAATGTTGATTTAGCAACATTATCAGACCAGAGTTGACTTGAATGCAACCCTACCAGGATCCATGTACTGACTTCACCTCCGTATCTGTGTGACCTCAAGTTACTTACTGATATCACCTCCTGTGTCTGTGTGACCTCGAGTTACTTACCTCTGTACCTCAGGCTCACGTGTCAGATGCAGACAATAATCCTCCCTTCCCCGTGCAGTGGTTTTGGAAGATTAATTGCATCCATCTATGGAAAGCGCTTTGACTGAGTGCCTAAGTCATCGTAAACACCAACGTATAGTTGTCATTGTTAGTATTATTAATGTTCTCACAGAAATTTATCTCTATATTGGTTTAGCAAATTAACTGCAGTATACTGTGGTGATCCTTGTAATCAGGTTCAATTTCAAAGGCTTTTTGAAACCTTTCCTACAGACATCTTAGCCTTTTTGTAATTTATATCTAGCCTAGATAAATAACTATTAAAAATTCACTTTTGTTAATAAAATATTTAATTCCATATTCAATAGTTCTTGAATGTGAATGTTTCACAGTTTAAATGGCATGAGTGCAGGAGTCTGGCCCGTTTGACTCATCTTTGTAATCCTGGTAATTAACAGAGTGCTGGGCATGTGTGGGCACTCAGTCAGTACGTGTAGAATGAATGAGCTATTCAGTAAATGGTGAGGATTGGCTTAGACCTTGCAATTTCTTATGCTTTTTTGTTCACATCATCTTTTCTACCGTACCACAGTAAACTACCAATTTTCCATTGATAAGTTAGGCAAACTTTTGCTCTTACAAGTATTTCTTGTAGTTAAAGGTCTAACCATCGTCATTTTGCTGGCATTAAAAAAAAAATAAAGACCTGTAAAAACAAAATATAACCTCTTTTGTAAGGAAAAAGTAATTTTTAAAAAAGGTCACATCACTTACTGGAAGGATTACAGCTATGATTCCGAAACAAAGATTCTGATTCAGTGGATATTGGGTGGGTCCTGGGAATCTGCAGTGTAAAGCACCATAGATGATTCTGGATACTATGCCTTGAGAAACACTGAAGAAATAATAATAAAATCTTTCATGTATTGAGACCATGCTTAATGTGATAGCTACTGCCTAAATGCTTTCTATAGCTAACTAACTTAATACCTCAATATACTCATATGCCAGAATTCAGAGCAGGCAGTCTGCTTCTGAAACCTGTGTTTCCTTCTATTGCATACTTAGTGTAAGGTATTGAGGCTCAGATAATCAACTAGTCTCTCTGAACTTCGTGTTCTTCATTTGAAAATTCAAATTTTATTCACTTGGGGTAAGGAATAAATAAAGTGAGGTTTACCAGTACATTATTGAAAGTGTTTTGCAATTATGTATAGAATGTGCTTATATTTGTCTTTCTCTACCTGACAAATAATCATATGATTACACTCATGTGGAATTTGAGAAACACAGCAGATGAACATAGGGGAAGGGAAGGAAAAAAAAGATTAAAAAAAAAGAGAGGGAAGCAAACCATAAGAAACTCTTAAATACAGAGAACAAACTTGAGGGTTGCTGGAAGGGAAGGAGGGAGATGGGCTAAATGAGTGATGGGCATTACTGAGGGCACCTGTTGGGATGACACTGGGTGTTGTATGTAAGTGATGAATCACTGGGTTCTACCTCTAAAACCAATACTGCACTGTATGTTAACTAACTTGAATTTAAATTAATTTAAAATCAAAAAGTAAAAAGTAAAGTATGCCTTTATTAATTATTGCTATTCGATTGGTCAGTTATGTCAGCCTGAAAGGTAATAAATTTTGTTTTCAATATCAAATGGGAAATAAGCAAGACATTACAAGGACAGAATGAAAAAATGATAAATAAAACGTTAATTAAGATTTATTTAATTTATTGCTACAAAGTTCCAAAGGGACATAAATTTTTTCTGAGGAAGTTGTGACTAATGATCACCGTCGGACATTTCTGAAGCATGACCTTGTCATGTGCAAGATAGCACTTGCATTTTTTTTTTCTAATCATTGTCTTTCTCATAGGAAACTTGCCATAAAAATCACATCATGCCCCTATCTTTAAGGTTATATGGCAACAAACTGATCACTTCTTTCACATTTAAGGTAGCTAACTTCTCTTAACTTCCTCTTATCTGCTTTTTAATCTATTACTAAAGTCAAGTAACTGAAGCAAAAGGAAATAGTGAAGAACTCTTGTCACTGGTTTCAATGGACTAGGATACAGGCACTCATGCCTGGAATGACATATTAGCTATTGACCAGCAATTAATGACAATGTTTTACAGAATAGCAGTGCCCTTGTTATGACATTATTGAATTGAATCTTTTCTTTCAGTGGCTTATCACAAGTTCTGATGGAAGTGAGGCAGTAAATTCTCTCTTTTTGGGCTCATTCATTATAACAAATTTGAGAATCTAACCATTAGAGCATAGTGGATTTTACTTCTCAATATATTATTGATTGGTAAAACACTTATCTTTATAATGCTTTGATTTCTCCCTATATGATATTTTAGGTGAAAGACAGTATACTAAACAGAATGCTAGATGGACTGTAATAACTCATGAATTCATTCATTGAACCAAAAACTGTCATGGATTGATGTTTTATGTAGTGTGCTAGATCCTGGGAATTAAACAATAAGTACAGTATAGTGCATACTCTAGTCTTTGTCTTCTAAATCAACGGGGGGTCGGGGGAGAGGGGAATCTTGCCCAAGGGCAAGGTCTTTTATTAAACAAGATTCTTTTGCTTTTCTGTAAGGTAAGCTGAAAAGTAACGTTGCTATTACTCTGCAGGAGAAGCTCTGTTAGAATCTTTAATCTACAAAACAGTGGTTTTAATTGAACCACTAGCAGTTCCACTGTGACTAGACTGTAAACATGCTGACAGGGCGCATCTTGGACTTTTCGGAAAAGAGAAATGGACTCCTTCACACAAACGGAGGACTCTTGAGTGAGGGGGCAGACAGACACTCAACATGTATCGCATGCAGACTGATGCAGTGTTCCCTGACTCTCCAAGCTTCTCCTCAGAAAATAGCCAAAAAGCATTCTTTTTCTTAGCGGACATTTTATTTTTTTGAATGGCTTTGTTTTTGTTTTTGTTTTTGTTTTTTAATATAATTTATTGTCAAAGTGGCTAACCTACAGTCTGTACAGTGTGCTCTTGGTTTTGGGGGAATATTCCCGTGGTTCATCACTTACACACAACACTCAGTGTTGTTAGTTCATGTTTTAAACATTACAGTGATTTCCATTCCTGCCATTCTGGTGAAAAACACAGAGAGACTCTAACCTGTAGTTCAAGCCAAAGACATTTAATTGAATACTGACCTCAGTTTAACTCACCTGTTCAGAATCTATTTTTCTGTGTATTAAAGAGTATAAAGACATTTGACTCTATCAGTTCATATGCCAAATAATTAGAAGTGATTATATAGAGCTTTGTAATGTAAATTTAAGCAGACATAGCAAATGAGCAGTGGTGATTATTTTCCCCCGATAAATTAAAAGTACCTAAAGTCTCCTTGTTTGTGTAGGACTGTTTTAGACCCTCTGAAGTACATAGAAAAATAGGAGACATTGTTCCTGCAGTCAGAGAGTTGAGAGAAATTTAAAACAAAGAAAACATTTTGTAAACAACAGAAAACAATCTGTGAGAGGTGAAGAATCCTGTTTACCAAGTTGTTCTGTAAGTTTAGAAACAGAAGAGCTGATGACCACTGGGACAATCAGGCACACATTATTGATATCACATAAGTTTAATGTTTTTAAATGTTGCTTAGCTACTATTTATAGGAGAAAAAGATGAATTGTCCCTAGTCTCAGGAATTCTGTTTGTTTCATTTTTTGTTTCACTAGCATTGGCACTGAAAATATGTCTTTACTGTAATCTACATCTATTTAATGAATAGCAGTAGATTCACTATCCATGTCAAAGAATAGATTGTGACTGGAAATCAAAGAAAGAGAAGCACATGGAATTAGTCCATGTTTGATCAGTAACACTAATAGTAAATACTATTATCAATAATAAAATAACAATCAATAAAAATTAAGGGACTACATCCCCAAAATGCTATTTTAGAAATTGCAATTATGCTGTGTTAAAATGATCCCATTAAAATCTTATAAATAACAATCCCATATAACTCTATATGATGGTTCAAAATTAAGATGTTCCACATCACTGTTACCTTCAGTGAGGGGCTGTGAATATCCATATGATAAATGTTAGGAAAAGAAAGGCTTTCCAGCATTAGTCAATGTCTCCATGACGAGCTGGATTAAAAACTAGGATTTAGGTACTGAAATGACAATCAAAGCCCTAGCAAACTTATAGTTCTGATAAAGTATATTTATTTAAAGACTAGACAGTATAAGAAAATTGAGTGATGGATGCTGGAATTCTCAAGCCAAAGGGAATTTGGGTTTAGGACTAAAATGTCTACAATCATATGTGAGAGTTAGACATTTTTAGCCACCCAGAAGTAGCTGAAATATCTAATCAGTTCTACCCTTATTCTAAAGGTAAAATCAACCCAAAGGGAAATAAGCATTTTTTTTTAAACAAAGAGCATAAACTTTGTTCATGAAATACAGATCTAAAAAACAGTCATAGGCTTCCAAGGGTAGAATATTACCAATGGTTCAAGGTTTACATTCAACCTCATACTGCTGAGGAAGCTTTCCCTGACAACTCAAGCCCCGTTGATTTTTTATTTTCCCTAAACTCACCTAGAGCATGAAGAACATAACACCAGTTGTAGCGTGTCTGGATGCCAACTCAAAGGCCCATTGAAACAGGTGATCAGAGTATTTAGAGATGGTGTGTGTCCGCTCGCAACCTCATCTCCCCCAGGGCTCAGCCTCTAGGGCCCTAACCTGATTTGCCCTATGACCCTAAGCAGTTCTACCTCTTTGGGCTTCGGTTTTTAGGCTAGAAAGTTATTGGTGTGAATTTTACCCTTGGCTCATTACAATGCCCACATTTCAGATTCTGTTACCATATTTCTGTTGACATTACTTAAAAGGAAAACAAAGGATAATATTCTGACGTGTCGACGTGAAATTTAAGCTTCCCTAAGCAGATTCTGTAAATGAATGTCTTTATTAATTCCACTGATGCTCAGGGTGACTTTACTGACCAAAAGAAGCAGGACAAAAAATTCGCTAAGTGAAGTCATTGTGGTATTCTTAACGGTCCTAAATGTCAATTTGAAGAATAGGCCGCTTCTTCTGAAGCACTCCTATTTAAAACAGAGCGGACAGCAACACTGATGGATGATCAGGGCAGTCTGAATCACACAAGGGGACTTTATGCTTCAGCAAGTGAGCAGGAAAATGCAGAATCTTTTTCTATCACCCTCACATGGCTATGAAATGCTGTTAGCGATTCAGAATGCAAAACTGTCTACTAAAATCTGAGAGAAGATCATCCATTGTTTCCTTCCACCTGCATTGGTAAGAACCCCAGGCTGCGTGGGAACTTCTCCAGATCGCTTTATTCTGTCTCCCTTTTTGCATGCTTTTGCTATACAAACCGCTTTCTCCAGCTCACCTGTCACAGAGACATCTGCCACCTTTATAGAAGCCAACGCGCATTGGTGTGTGTCGTGCTTTGGTTTTTCATTGCCAACATTCTGACGCCAGTCTTTTCACTGAGCTTTGTCTGGGAACTCTCTTTAGCTCCATCAATCACTAGGCGCATGTGTTTTACCCACCCTCAACTTCAGACGCCGGCAGCAGGTGATCTGTGAGCTTAGCTTCTCCCATGCTGCAAAGAGTGGCGTGCAGCCTGTGTGGCTCCCTCGCCAGCTTGCAGACTACCCTGTCAAACACTGAGAATTAAGAAAAAAATATGAAGCATCTGTAATACAACCTTAATGCCCCTGTGCACCGTTCTTTTGTTACTTTTCACCTTTCTGCCTCATGCCAGGGAACTAAAAGGATTAGATGTAATGCTGTAAATTGAAAAATGTGACAGTCTGTGATGGCCTTAGTCCAGGTTTGCAAGATACAGGAGAATTATCGTGTTACTACTGATCCTTTAAATTTAAGACTTTGGTGTATCAAAAAAGTTCTTTGAGATTTAAAAAAAGAAAAAAGAAAAAAAGTGATGAGGAGGGCTGAGGCCTGAAGTGGCAAATTAAAGTTAAAATGATGATCATGGTCATCGCCTGTGGAATCTTGTATACTTCCATGCACTTCTTATTTGGCTTGTTCATTTGCATGCTTTTCTGTCCCCAAAGAACCTAGGCTGTCCATGGCTAAGCCCTCTTCCTGTGGACAGCATTCTGTCCCACTTACCATCACCCCGAGCACGCTGCAGCAGATCCTGTGGCCTCTGCTGTCCTCGACCGGGTGGATGATGAGCCTCACCATTCCAGCCCAGATGGCCTTCTTGCTGATTTAGCCTGAGGGTTGTTTTGTTTTGTTTTGTTCTTCCCTTAAGTTGGCTTATTTAATACAGGATACATCTGAGGTCGGTTGATGTGAGCCAACGATAAATAATCATAAAGTTGAATTATTAATTATTAATTAAGATACCAAAGACAATTACCAGAGTAGAGCTATTTTCCACAGTGTTAAAGGGTGAAAAAAATTGTGGTATTTGTATAGATCGATACTAACAGGTCCATGTATACTCTATTTTCTTGCTTGATCTCAAAAAACAATGATTGTACATTTAATACACAGTGCCTTTCTATAGAAGAGCTTGGAATTGTTTTTCTAATACACTTTTTTTTTTTTTCATTTCTAGGAGAGAGAGAGAGAGAGAGAGAGAGACAGCATGAGCAGAGGAGGGTCAGAGAGAGAGGGAGTCACAGACTGAAACAGGCTCCAGGCTCCGAGCTGGCAGTCAGCACAGAGCCCGACGCGGGGCTCGAACCCCCGAACCGCGAGATCATGACCTAAGCGAAAGTCGGATGCTTAACCGACTAAGCCACCCAGGCGCCCCTCTAATACACTTTTTAAGGGTTAAAAATATTATGACAGGCTCAGTGTACACATGTTGCGAAGAGAGGGTGCCCTCGTCTGTTATTGAATTCTTCATGGTTGCTTCATGGTTGCTTGTCTTCACCAGTCGCCAAATGTGCCGTGGAGTACCGGTCTTCTCGATTCTCTGGAGTGTGTGTCTGCACAGAAACTTGTTCCTAGTAATGTTAGACCCTCAAAGTTCTTTTGAGGTGTTCAAAAAGCCTGGCTTATTGTATAGTGTGTCATCACAGAGAGTGAAGGACAGTGACACACCCAGTGTCTAAAGATGCTGTAGCAATATGAGTTTTGCTATCAGTTAACTATCAGTTTGAAATTAACATTTACAGAAGGTTTTTTATTTATTTATTTATTTTGAGAGAGAGAGAGAGCACATGCACAGATGGAGAAAGGCCAGAGATTGAGAGGAAGAAAGAATCCCAAGCAGACTCCATGTTCAGTGTGGAGCGTGACCCAGGACTTGATCTCAGGACTGTGAGATTGTGACCGGAGCTGAAATCCAAAGTCGGATGCTTAACTGACTGAACCACTCAGGTGCCCCAATATTTATACATACTTAATACCAAAATGAATTACACTTGGACAGTGTCATCAATGTTCTAAAACATTAAAGCTTAATAAAAGGATTTATCCCCATATGATCAATAAGAGATGGAGAAAGCTGAAGAGATCCTCAGGGAATGTCATGTAAGAAAGGTGGCTCACATGGAAACAATCTAATGTTGGCTGAAGTGAAACCAGAAGCAGCACTATCACACCCCTGTAGGTGACCTAATGCTTTTGAAATCGTATTTATAAGTGTCATATGTTTGAGACATTAGAAAAAAGTGTAGGGGTGCCAACGAGTAACTCTCTACTTGGTTCTTCTCATATGAAGAGCAGAAATACAGTAGTACCGAGTTTTATAAAACCATTTTGTCTGTAGGATCAGCAGCAGCAGGCTGTGGAATATGAAAAAGTAGACACAACCCACATCAAGAAGTAAACCACCATCAAAAAGAACTTATGTTTTTTAAAAAATATTTTAAGTATGTTAAGATATAAAAAGTAATTTGTAAGGGTAGTGGCCATAGTCAGTTATACAATTTATTTTGCCTAAGTTTATGTAGAAGAGCTCCTTTGAGAAGTAAAAATTTTGGCATTAACAGTGAAAACAAAGTCCTTACACCTTACCGTAAAGTGTTTGGACGTTTATATCATAATGCTTTCAGAGATTTCTTGTCAAGAATAAATTAGGTCCTTTTTCCATATAGAAAACTAATGCAGCCTCTCATTGTAACTTTAATACACATTCAATTGCTCCAGTATAATTTTATACTCTCTGTATTATGAAGATGTGAGTTTTTAAAATTAGGAACGCATACCTGAAGGCATTTTCTTAGTTCTTCCCATAATTATCAGCAAGAAGGAAGGTACTTAATGACTCACATCTTATCTTTCTGTGACCTGCTAGTTTAATTTTAAATTGAAATCCTTATCCAAACTATTCATTTCAGCAAATATGATTTAATGGGTTAAGACACTGCCTTCAAGTGGTTTATAGTCTGGAGCAGGAGACAGACACAAAATTGATATTTAGAGTCCTACCCAGTCATGTGGTTTATTCAGTCTGTGCCAGTTTACCAACTGGGAGTTTGTCCGACATACAAAGATGGGCTGTGTGTCATCCCTGTTGTTTACTGAAGAATTAGATTATTGAGACTTTAAACAGTGCAGCCAAAATTACATCAGATTCCAAAGGTTCCCTTTATTAATTTCGTTAAAGAAAAGCGTACATTATCCACAGAAAAACAGGTTCTCATGCCAGCAGGCTAGCAAATCTCATACTCTCACTTCAGTCACGTTGGTTCAGTTCAGGAAACCTGTATCAGGAACTGCCATGTCCGAGGGACTGGGCTGACCCCTGGAGATGGAAGTAACAATAAGAGGGGCTGCTAGTCCCTCGGGCACCAAGGTTAGACCACGCGGATGTGAGTGAGGTCCAGCAGGTCTGGGGTACATGCCTGAGGCCAGTGTCACTTGCCACGCTCTGAAAGGTAGAGCCAGTAACAAGCATACCACGCACAGACCCTGCCCAACCCCCTCCTTGGGTGCACAGTGAGGGAGACAGAGAGTTCAGGGAAGCGTTAGACACGGTCCTGCGGGTTCTGCCTCCTGCAGGGAGCTAGTCCATAGAAGCCGACAGCACGGAGCTCAGAAAAGTGCATATAATGTCCCTTCTCAAAGGGCTTTGAGAACTCCAAAATGAAGACACTCTGATACCCCTCTTAAAATTGACCTTCACAGATTCTTTTTAAAAAATATTTTAATGTTTATTTATGTGAGAGAGAAAGAGCATGAGCAGGGGAGGGGCAGAAAGAGGGAGACACAGAATCTGAAGCGGTCTCCAGGCTCTGAACTAGCTGTCAGCCCAGAGCCTGGTGCGGGGCTCGAACTCACGAACCACGAGATAATAACTGAGCCAAAGTCTGATGCTTGACCGACTGAGACAACCAGGCGCTCCCCACATCTTCAATAAAGCAAGAATGGATGCTCACAGATCTGAAAGCCTCCTGTAGGGGTTTCCTTCCCATGGGGAATCTGGAAGCAGTGCTTCAGTGAGGAGAACAGTGTGTCAGCTTTGCTGAAGGCCTTGGGGCTCCAGCAGAGACAGTTTGGGGGGAAGAAAATGAGGATATGAAGACACAGGTGGACAATTTCACTCCTGTCTGTTAGCTGCCCACAAATAGATGCCCACAGTGCCCTTTGAACATGTAAGGATTCCTGCCCAGGACGGTGAAGCTGTCTGGATAGGAGTGGAGAGAAATCTTCCCAGGATAGGTGATAGCAGTCTTGAAATGTTAGTAGTTAACCGGGAGGAGCAGGAACTCAAGGATCAAGGAGGGGAGAATTGCATGAGCAAAGACACAGAGATCTAGGAATTATAATTCTGTAAATCAAGGAGCCCTAAATGGAGCTGGCAGTCATGAAAATGTGTAATTTAATGGGCAATACCAATCTCTCAGGTTTTTTCAATGGCCTCTTTATTGTCAACCAATTAATCCAGAACCTTAGTACCTGCCTAAACTTCATTAGAGCAGGTGTTTGCAGGCACTTACTGATCTGAGAAGAGCTCAGAGCCAAAGAGGAACACTCACTTTCACAAACAGTCTGGGTGTCTCTGATGTGCTGGGCACAGCTTTCCCCTCCCACTAGAACGAAAGCGCCATGACACAGGGCTTTTGTCTCCTTCACAGCCCTGCCTCCCAGTAGCTGGAACAGAAAGTCCGATGTCTGTAGTTGTGGCTGCATGATGATTCAGGAAGAGTTGGGACTCAGTGATAGACAGGGCCTGTCCTTGTGGGACTGGCTCGCTAGCACAGGGCTTGGAACCTGGGACGCGGGAGACGTGTTATAAACTTGTACGGAGGAAACAAAAAAAATGACGTCTTTATTTTCCCTAACCTGTAACTGAAATTTAGCAGTCAATTTAATTATGAATATAGGCCATCAACCATAGAGGTATTAATAGTCCCTGTGATTTTGTCACCATTAAAAATCACAGATCATCTCATATCCCATTTTGCTGTTTTTAATGGCTGAAAATTTAGTTTTTGCTTGACATGATTTTTAAGGTCTTTGCTATGGACATACCACTAGGTTTTATTACTTAATGTATTAATAAGCAAGTATGTTATTATATCATCACATTTTTTTTTACTTTTAATGTTTTATTCATTTTTGAGAGAGAGGCAGAGTGTGAGCAAGGGACGAGCAGAGACAGAGAGAGGGAGACAGAATCAGAAGCAGGTTCCAGGCTCTGAGCTGTTGGCATAGAACCCAAGGTGGGACTCACACATGGGATCTCATGAACCATTAGGTCATGACCTGAGCCAAAGTGGGGCACTCGACCGACTGTGCCAGCCAGGCACCCCAACACATCATCAATTTAGTTTTTAATACTTTGAAATTATACTTCAACATAACTGGCTTATTTTGTTACCCCAAGTAATGTATCTTATGCATTTAGAAACCATGTTCTTGAAAGCAGAACTACAGACCTCACCAGAATGCTCCATACGCTCCTGACGCCAGCGGGGTTAGGAACTCCAGGTCCAGGGAGAGGTATTTATCCAATGGTACGGCAAGTGTACCGATTGGGGCAGAATAAGATGCTGTCACTGCACATGCATGGGGTGGATGGAGTGGTCTTGTGGGGACTCCCAGAGAAGGCATGCCCAGTTGCCCCTGAAAACGTAGGGTAGAGGATGGACATGTTCAAGGAACTGAAGCAAGTTTGTCAACAAAAGACCTAGTGTGTGAGTGTGTGAGGAAGACGGTGCTGGGGGATGTTGGAAGAGCATATGTAACTGACGCCAAGTTATATAAGACTCTCTAGAGAGTTGCACTATATTCTAAGGATGGGCTCTGAAGCTACTTGTGAGTTTTAAAAACTGAAAGTAAAAGATCGCTGCAGAGACTGTTGGTTACAAGACAGTCACACATGCATTCAGCTGGGAGAGCAAGCAGTATAGGTAGAATCATTCGGGAAGGTCGTGTGAGTCCTGCATCACCATTAGGAAAATGCGGAAATAAAATCAACCTGGTACGAGCGCATCAGTGCTTACTGTATCTTCATATCAGCTTTACCACTGTCAGTAGTAGTAGTAGCATATACTCGACTGCTGTGCACATCTTTTAGTGACTCGTGTAATTCAAAGTAAGAGAAGTTAAGGTAGGAGCTTCAGCAAACAACAAACAGCATTTTAGCTGAGAGTTCATGTAAGAAAGATAGTCAGCCAACTCTCTGCTGTGGGATCCATTTCCAATCATTATTCTAAGCCTCCACTTTGAACATAGTGATTTCTTGATAAGCTATATCATTGCAAAAGGACATTTATATAAGCTGCTTCTATTTTAATTTTATCTTTAGCCAAATCCTCTCTTTTCTGTACTGTTTGTTCCTCAGGATGCAATTCAGTGTTTTCATTGATTCCATCCAACTTACCCATTAGCCTACAATCAAATCCAGTGCGTTGTTTGGCGAGATTGCCCAAAATGTTTCCCTTTGTCGCATGTGTTCACTTATTTGGGTACTTTCTGTTGATTAAATGTTAAACTGTTGTGTTCTCTCCAAGCTCTGCAAAGCATGCTACAACTTTGATTTTTTTCATATAGGATCGTTTTTATATATGATTTTTATACATCATTTATATTATTATTATCATATTGGTAACAAGTGAGCTGTAGAAACTGTGAGCTGGCCTCTTAAAAGCACCTAGTTTCTTGGGCCCCTGAGTCGCTTACTTGGTTAAGCATCTGACTTTGACTCAGGTCATCATCTCACAGTTTGTGAGTTCAAGCCCTGTGTTGGGCTCTGTGCTCTCAGTGCAGAGCCTGCTTTGGATCTTCTGACTCTCTCTCTCTCTGGCCCTCCCATGCTTATGTTCTCTGTCTCTCCCTCTCTCTGTCCCTCTCAAAAATAAATATTTTAAAAGGCATCTGGTTTCCACTGTAACTCACCTTGTGAATATCAATCCTCACTGTAGTCCCACATTTCCAGAACTTGGTAAACATCGTAATTACTCCATTTACCTTTAACCGTTCTCTCTTTATGTGAAGTTGATCTCCATCAGGGTTCCCTTCCTCGACTATCCTGTGAGGTGCACAAGAAGACAAATAAATAGTGCATAATTACTTAGAGTATCAACATGGGGGAATTGAAGAAAATAACAAGAAGGAAAAATTATCTTCCTTACAAAATAAAGCATCTTCAAGTCCTCTTGAACTTTCAATCCCCATTGAAAAATGTCCTCTGAACATTTTTAAAGCTGTTGTACCAAACTTACACTGAGCAGTGAATTGATATTTTCCTAGTTAGTGTAGCTTCTGTCTTATAAACACCTGATGGAGTTTTGTTTTGGTTTTTGAGTAGGGTTGACGCGGTGCTGCATTAGTTTCAGATGTCCGACACAGTGACTCCGTGGTTGTGAGTAGGGTGGACGCGCGGTGCTGCATTAGTTTTGGGTGTCCGACACAGTGACTCCGTGGTTGTGAGTAGGGTGGACGCGCGGTGCTGCATTAGTTTAGGGTGTCCGACACAGTGACTCCGTGGTTGTGAGTAGGGTGGACGCGCAGTGCTGCATTAGTTTAGGGTGTCAGACAAAGTGACACAGTGAATATGAGTAGGGTGGACGCGCAGTGCTGCATTGGTTTCGGGTGTCTGACATAGTGACGCAGTGTCTCTGTACTTGATGCTGTGTTCAGCATGGTGTTGCCACCGCCTGTCACCACACAACATTATTACATCACTGTATTCCCTGGGCTGTGCCTTTCATTCCATGACTTATGCCGTAACTGGAAGACTGTACCTCCCTCTTCCCTTCACTCATTTTGCCCATCTTCCCACAGCCCTCCCTTCTGGTAACCATCAGTTTATTCTCTGGATGTATGTGTCTGATTCGTATGGTATTTGTTTTTCTCTGACTTATTCCACTTAGCACAATACCCTCTGGGTTCATCCATGTTGTCACAAATTGCTTTCGTATCTTGGCTTTTGTAAATATTGCTGCAATACTCATAGGGGGCGTGTATCTTTTTGAATTAGTCATTCGGTTTCTTTTGGGTAAATACCTCCTGGTGGAATTGTTGGGTCATATGGTATTTCCACTTTTCATTTTTTGAGGAACCTCCATACTGCTTTCCACAGTGGCTGTAGCAGTTTACATTCCCACCATCAGTGCACAGTGTTCCTTTTTCCGCACATCCTCGTCAACACTTGTTATTGCTTGTCTTCTTAATCTTAGCCATTCTGACAGCTGTGAGGTGATAGCTCATTGTGTTTTGGTTTTGGGTTTCTCTGATGATTAGTGATGGTGAGCATCTTTTCATGTGACTGTTGGCTATCTGAATGTCTTCTTTACAAAAATATCTATTTGGGTCTTTTGCCCACTTTTTAATCATATTATTTGTTTTTCTGTTGTTGAGTTATATAAATTCTTTATATACTTTGGGCATATTAGCCCCTTATTGGACATATCATTTGCAGATACCTTCTCTCAGTCAGTAGGTTGCCATTTGTTTCATTGATGATTTACAGTTTCTGTAATTTGCCTTTCTTTTCCACTGGTAATGTGAAGAAAGAAGCCTAAAATAAATCAGAAACAATGCAGAAGACACTGCATTAAAAGTGTTGACATATAAGAAATCCTAAAAAAAATTTTGTGTTTAGATGAGAAGCAGGACACACATGAAGCTCACTCTCAATGCAAGCTTACAGGGTGAGACCTTAATGAATGGTATGCACCTGTTAGAAGACAATTATGATGTATGTGTACCTAAAAAAAAAAAAAAAAAAAAAAAACAAAGTGTTTTGTTTCTCCAAAATGAATAATCACAAAACTTGGTTATATAGCGAGATTTTGGGTCTGTGATTAGTCTCTGACTCTCAATTTACCACTGCATGGAGTCTCACTTCTGGTTTTTTCTTGGAATACCACCACCACCATATTAAAATGTATTTCCTAATTTCACTCCTAACCCATTCTAATTAGTCACATCTCCAACATCCTTCCAACTTAACTCATTCTTTGTTCCCATAATCTGGCTACATATCACCCATCACTTAAATCAGCTTAATTATATCACCTTTTAAAACCTGTAATGGATTCCTTTATATCATGCTCATTTCCCCTTCTTAGGACTTGTAATCAGTACCACACCACTGGCAAATAATTATAGATCAAGTTCTACCCTTTATTGTTGGTTTCATCTGCTCTCCAGAAAGAATGCAAACTTCATGTCATCATGCCTTCTAGTATACAGCACAGAGCTCAGGGCATGTATTTAGGTGATTGCTGACTAAAATCTAAGCAACAGAAATTAAGTGAATTTTTGGAACAAGATAATGCCAAGTTTGAATCCTTGGTTTCAAGGA
The DNA here is from genome assembly GCF_003009895.1 of Hyaena hyaena. Lineage (NCBI taxonomy): Eukaryota > Metazoa > Chordata > Mammalia > Carnivora > Hyaenidae > Hyaena > Hyaena hyaena. The sequence continues at coordinate 261,117 of NW_024081008.1, forward strand.
AGAGTAATGAGCTGGGTAAAATGCTGTTTGTAAAACAGGTAAGATCAGGTCTGAGAACTTCTCATTGGATTTAACAACATGGTGGTCATTGGCGAGCTTCACAATAGCAGCTTTGCTGGAGGGAGTGAAAACCTAGTAAGCACAGAAAGAAAAATTGAAGACAGTAAAAATAAAGGACTCCTTCAGGGAGTTTTGCCATAAAGGGAAGGATAGAAATGAGACAGTAGCTGGAGGGAAAGTGGGATTAAGGTATAGAAGATATAACAGCATATCTATTAGCTGATAAATGATCAGTAGAGAGGGTAAAAATGGTGATGCTGGAGACAAAGGAGAGCATTTCTGGAGGTGTCCTTGCATAGGCAAGGTCAGAATGGATCTAGGGTACACATACAGGACTTGGTGTCACCTAGGAGTGCAGATCATTCACCCATAGTAATAGAGGAGAAAGTAGGCTTGTGAAGTTCTTTTCTAAAAACTTCCATGTTTGGATGAAACCAAAGTTATGATCATCTGCTATGATCGTGTGTGTGTGTGTGTGTGTGTGTGTGTGTGTGTGTGTGTATAGAGTATTATTCAGCCATAAAAAAGAATGAAATCTTAGGGTGCCTGGGTGACTCAGTCGGTTGAGTGTCTGGCTCTTGATTTCACCTCAGGTCATGATCTCATGGTCAAGTCCTACATTGGGGTCTGTTGTTGACAATAGGAGCCTGCTTCAGATTCTCTGTCTCCGTGTCTCTATGCCCCTCCCTCACTCTTGCTCTCTCAAAATAAAGAAATAAACATTTTTAAAAAAAGAATGAAATCTTGCTTTATGCAACAACATGCATAGTTCAGAGAGTATAATGCTAAATGAAGTAAGTCAGAGAAAGACAAATACCATATGATGTCACTCATATGTGGAATTAAAGAAACAAGAGAGCAAAGAAAACAAAGAAGAAGGGTCAGACAAACCAAAAAACAGACCCTTAACTGTAGAGAACAAACTGATGGTTACCAGAGGGGAGGGGAGAGGAGGGGAATGTGGGAAATAGGTGAAGGGAGGGATTAAGATGACACTTATCATGATGAGCACAAGGTTATATATGGAAGTGTTGAATCACTGCATTGTACACCTGAAACTAATGTAACACTGTGTGTTAACTATATTGGGATTAAAATTAAAAACTTAATTTAAACAAAAAAGAACTGCGGCTCAGAAAATGGTGAACTGGCCAAGGTCACCCAGCAAGTAAAAACCAGAAGTGACATTTAAATCCAGGTCTGTGTGACTAAACAGTCTGTGCTCGGGTGTGTTATGAGGTCTAAATTTCTGGAATATAAAATCTAGCTCAGATGTCAGTTCCTTATTTCTACCTTTTCCCTGATACCAGCCCTACCAAGCTCTGCTGTGTCTGCCTCTGTATCGTTCTCCACCTTCTAGAGAAGTACTAGTCCTAGGTTCTGCCACTTTTCCTCCCAGGTCCTGCCCTCACCTCTTCCAGAGATAAGGCAAGAAAACGCATAAGGACAGTAAAGGATAGAGCGAAATCGGTGGGAACAATGGATTCATGGCTCTCTTGGGGTCAAAGGATCGTTGGAGTTTGGCGCCGGAGAGAGAACTTGTTGAAGGGACAGGAAGTAGAGTGTAGACAGTGACTAACTGAAGTTGATATTATGTGCAGAATGCAGTTTTTAATCAGTGTCAAGACTATAACCGTTGGAGTGAGTGGCCACTGTGTGACTAGATCAAACCGAGATCACTGGAAAAAAGAAGTAACAAAACTGTGATGGCCTATGTCAATATCAGAATCACAATTTACTAACTATAACTTGGTAAGTTACTTACACTTTATGAGCCTCATTTTCTTATTTCCACTACACAATTCTCCATGGGGGGAAAACCTTTCAGTTGAAAACTTTGAGTAATAAATAATAATAACTGCTACTGTTTATTGCAGTGCACAAGTGCTATGCTCATTATTAGTGAGGCCAACCAGGGAATAAACTATCGGGAGATTGATTTTGATTCAAAGTAAGAAAGAACTTTCTAACAGTAAGTGTAATGAAAATGGAATTGAGTTCCTTGGTAGTTCTTGTGCTTCTGATCACCCAGAAGTGTGCAGGGAAAGATTTCATGGTCTCTAACTAACGTCGCCTTACAATACTAAGAGTGTGCTACCTATGAGTCACAAGGGGGAAGACTTGCAGAATAGCAGTATTGTAAGGCACAGTTGAAGAGAAGGCCAGCATCTGGGGTGCCAATTCGAGCAAAACAAGGCAGGCAATTAGTGGAGATCCAAGAAAGGGAATGACTTAACAAAGGCCCAGATGGGCAGACAGCCTGCCTGGGTCCAGATGGGCAGACGCCTCCCCATCAAGGAGATTCATCAGTCTGGTCAATGACCCAAAACAAACTTACAGGGCATCTGAGGTCCAGAGACTGTCACTGGCAGAACAGAGCATAAGAACAGAAAACAGGCAGAGGGTGGTATTCAGAAGCAAGAATCCATCTGCTGATAGAAAACCGAAAGCAGAGCCAGAATACTGGTGTGGTAAGATGTTGAGACATAGCTTCTTCTCTGCACACCTATGTAAGAGCTGAGGCGATCTCCATGAGATTTAGAACAATCTGAGATAACTAGGTACTTGCAGGATGGGGATGAATAGATACACATTAATGCACTTTGTTAATCTCATCGGTGACCCCAGCCATCAAGAGGTAGGAAGTGGTAGGGGCGCCTGGGTGGCTCCATTGGTTAAGCGTCCGACTTCAGCTCAGGTCATGATCTCACAGTCTTTGGGTTCAAGCCCTGCGCCAGGCTCTGTGCTGACAGCTCAGAGCCTGGAGCCTGCTTCAGATTCTGGGTCTCCCTCTCTCTCTGCCCCTCCCCCACTCGCTCTCTGTCTCTCTCTCAAAATAAAATGAAATAAAATTAAATTAAAGAGGTAGGAAGTAGTAGCTAATTGAACTCTGGGCCCAAAATGAAAAAAATAAAAAGTCTGAGATACAATCATGCCTATCGGTAAAGGTGATTTTTAACTGTAAATGTATTTCAATGTACTGCCATCGGTAAGATATTTTCTCTCTTCTACTCAACAATTAGTGAGGCTATTGAAAGGTTTCCTACATAATGCTTATTAAATCAAAAAGATATTTTTACCATATGATTTCACTCTTATGTGAAAGTTAATATACAAAACAAATGAATAAACATACAAAAAGCAGATTCACACCCCTAAGTACAGAGAACAAATTCAGGGTTGCCAGAGGAAAGAAGCATAGGAGGACAGTCCGAATAGGCAAAGGGCAGTGGGAGATTCAGGTTCCCAGGTACAGAATGAATAAGTCACACAATAAAAGGTACAGCATAGGAATAAGTCAGTGATACTGTAATAGCATGTATGGTGGCAGGTGATAGCTACCCTTGGCGGTGGGCACAGCATGACATACAGACAAGTGGAATCACCATGTCCTACACCCGAAAGTAACCTCACATTGTGTGTCAACTATACTCCAATAGAAATAAACTCTTTAAAGAAAATTTTACAAATAAAACATTGGGTATTTCTTTAGTGTTTAACAAGATTGTTTTTCCTTGCTGACAAAAACTGAGGACTGATGGATGTGGGGGGGAGGGGGGGATGGGCATGAAGGAGGGCACTTTGGGGATGAGCACTGAGTGTTATGAAAAAAAAAAAAAAAAAAAAAAAAAATTGAAAAAAAAAAAAAAAAAAAAAAAAAAAAAGATTGTTTTTCTTTACAAATATATTACATATAACTTTCTTATTACTAAAATACATCCAACAAGTTAATTAATTTTAAAACTTATGTCATTGAAAAATTATTTTTAATTTGCTTCTTTTAAAATAGATTATTTGAGGGTCGCCTGGGTGGCTCAGTCAGTTAAGCCTCCAACTTCAGCTCAGGTCATGATCTCACAGTTCATGGCTTTGAGCCCTGCATGGGACTCTGTGCTGACAGCTCAGAGCCTGGAGCTGCTTCAGATTCTGTGTCTCCCTCTCTCTCTGACCCTCCCCTGCTCACGCTGTTTCTCTCTCTCTCAGAAATAAATAAAACATTTTTAAAAGTAATAAAATAAAATAGATTATTTGATAGCTACATTTTATTAATTTATGTTTATGACACTTATATTAGGAATATACATTTATTTTAAAAAGGAATATCAATCTCATAATAATATTTGCTATACAGTTTTACTATTTTCAAAAAAATTTTTTAGAGTCAGCATAACAAAAGAGCATGGGCTCTACAGTTCAGGTAGAAAATGGAGTTGAATCTTGGTACTATCATTTAATAGCTCTACAAATTTTGGAAAGTTTCTTACAGTTGCTAAAACTCTGTGTAGTCATCTTTTAAGTGGGATTAAGAGCTCCCACTTCATTAGGTTGTTTTTAGAATCCACAGCTAATTCATCCTGTTGAGGATTTAAATATTTACTACCTTTCTGGTCTAAGTCTTTTTCTTTTTCACTGAATTTCTCTGCATTTCTTTTCTTTCTTTCTTTTTTAATTTATTTCTAGGAGAGAGAGAGACAGCGTGAGCAGGGAAGGGTCAGAGAGAGAGGGAGACACAGACTCCGAAACAGGCTCCAGAGCTGGCAGTCAGCACAGAGCCCGACACGGGGCTCGAACCCATGAACCGTGAGATCATGACCTAAGTGAAAGTCGGACGCTTAACCAACTAAGCCACCCAGGCGCCCCTCTGCATTTCTTCAAGTATATGCAAACATATTCAGAGCAACTGTCTTGCTCTAGCTACAGGTGCTACTGTGTGAGGGCTGTTGGTTTGTTTACATTTTGACCCCCTTCACTCATTTCTTAACTATTTCTCCCACTTCTGGCAAACACCAATCTGTTCTTTTTATCTATGAAGTCTTGTTTTTTAGGGTTTGTTTTGGATTTTTTAAATTACACTCCTAAGGAAATCATATGTTTGTCCTTCTCTGTCTGATTGGTTTGACTTAGCCTGATACTCTCAAGGACCATCCATGTTGTCACAGACACATGCACATAGATGTATACATACAGTATTTTATGTATGTGAGAATCTTATGAGTGATACACTTCATAAAACATAACAAAAGTTGTTTATTATACATGCTAATGTGATAATAAAATTACACTGAAAAGTTAATTATTTGTTTTAACTGCCTTAAGACATAATTGAGGTAATTAAATCCATACACTTTTCTGAGCAATATTTTAGATCACTGTTCATGAACAGCTAAATAAATTGAAGTGCTATTCCCATCATACTTGTTAATTAGTTAAGCAACACACATTGTATACCTTCCAGACAGAAGACATTCTATGAGTTTCTAATGAGTTTTGTTTCAGGCTTCGAAAATGTAGATGTGGTACTTGTCTCACAGCAAGCTTATAGTACAGTTGGTAAATTGAGTAAATAGGTGATTCTAACAGGTGGTATCCCCCCAAAAAGTAGAGAGCCATGGTGACTAATATCTTGAAGTTTACAGTAGAGGATACTTCTGTCCTGTCTTGTATGTTTGACATTTCCTAAATTTAAAAAAGCCTAAAAGTATATTTGAAGATGAAAGCAATATGAAATTTGAGCATAAAAAATTAACAAACCTGTTCATTTGCAATATTTGGAAACTTTATGCAGAAGGCATTTTTTACGTACCTATTATTGACGTGACATTTATTTGTGGTACAGATTGGTGATGTAGTGATTCACTCATGCAGTACACATATTGGAAATGTTAACTAAACATCCTAATTAATAGAACCACATAAATATAACCTCTTAAAATAATTTCACTTAGACTTTGAAGAATATAAACCTAATTATTAGGGGCATATTACGATTTAAAGCCATCTTCAATTTTCCTTAATAAGCACAATTTTCTGGACATTAGGTGTCCTTGTTTCATTTAATTCACACACACACGCATACACACACCATACCACACCACACACAAACTAAACCATTTTCGGGAATGACACATGTTTTCTTGAAGGAAAAAAAGCAGAATCACCTCCCTAAAAGCTATTTTAAGCCATGAATTGTATTGAAAAAGAGATAAAATGTATTTTGGCTGTGTGCTCTTGCACAGGAAAATGACAGTAGGCACAAGGAGATGTTGATACAAGGAGTGTTAGAGACGTCAAGAGGATAATTAAGTCATAGCTAACTAAATTGGTTGGAAGAAGGAGAAAACTTATAAAAATAAATAATTTCATGTGAATTGACTGTACAATTTTGAAATCCAAGAGAATGGTAGTAGCTGGTGGTAAGTTAGTGGCCTTCATTTTTTTAACCACCTGTTGCTTCCTTGAGTGGTTGAGAAGTATGCTTTACTTGAAAAGCCTTCCTGTATGAAAACCACTGGGGAAATGTATTAGATGTGAAGATCATTGCAAAGGTATTTTCAATTAAATGACCGGAACACAGTGGTTTGCCTTTTCTCAAGAACATAAAAATGACTCTATGGGGGGGAAAACTACTTGATGTGGGGGAGTGTATGATAAAAAAAATATTTTAGAGGTTGTCTGTATCCTAAGCTAAAGCAGCTGATTTCAGAGACTTTCCCCTTTCAGACAAAGAATTTTTAAATTTCAAAGTTTTATATTAGGTTGAGAATTTGGTCACTAGTGCTTTAATTCTTTGTTGCATTGATTACTTTAAGCTAGCTTTCCCACCTTTGTGTGTGTGTGATGCTATTGTAATGTGACATTTATTTAGGAACAAGTCAGAATGCTAACAAGGAGGGGCGCCTGGGTGGCCTAGTTGGTTAAGCGTCCGACTTTCGCTTAGGTCATGATCTCGCGGTTCGTGGGTTCGGGCCCCGCGTCGGGCTCTGTGCTGACTGCCAGCTCGGAGCCTGGAGCCTGTTTCAGTCTGTGACTCCCTCTCTCTCTGACCCTTCCCTGCTCACGCTGTCTTTCTCTCTGTCTCCTAGAAATAAATAAAACATTAAAAAAAAAAAAAAAAAAAAGAATGCTAACAAGGAATCAGAGTAGTTTTATTAAAAAGTCTGTATTACTTATTTAATGTGAGTCATCTGTGACAAACTCATCAGGGAACAGAAAATAGAGAGATTATTTATGGTCTAGTAAGATGACCCACTTGCCTGCAGTTGATGATTGAGGGAAAACATGAACAATTAAGTCTAAAATGGCTTTCAAGTCAGTCTCAATGTTCAAAATGCCCAACTAGTGTGAGCTTAGGTTGATAGGAAGAAATTACAAAAGCACTGGAAAATGGCTACAGAAAGAAACTATATCAGAAGCCAAACTTTAAAATAACAGAAGCAAAAATACTTGTCAAAGTCAAAGCATTGTCATGAGATAAATGGCTCAATTAAAGGAATACAACATAAAAGTCAAAACCAAACATTCTAGAATGTTAAAGGTCAGTGTATGTAATCAGCTGCATTTCCCTCTGGCTGTGGGGTTCCTTGACTGTAGTAATTGCTAATAGCTGGAGAGATTTTCCCATCCATAGACATTTACACTTTTATGCAGATTTGTGAAATTTTAAAAGCCTTCTAGACATTAAGTGTATATTCCACTATTAAAGGACAGGACGTCAGACTATGTTAAGGTTATTTTGTGGCAGAGAGCCTTCCTTAGTAACCCATAAATGTGGCCTAACTGGAAACCAAGGGCTGACCTAAGAGTTCCATTTAATCAAGAAATTTAAGGGAAAAAAATGACATTATCTAAGAAGCAAAGATGAGAAGGAAAGAATTAGGCCTTAAGATAGGATAGAACGAAACCGATTTGTAATTGCAGAAGAATTCAAAAAGCTATCCTAATTTTTTTAATCCAGTATAAGTAATTCATCTTTTTTCCCTTACCCTACTTAGATCAACAAGTATAGGATTCTATTTTTTTAATGTAAAACATTTAAACTTTTAGTTAAATAAGAAGAACTGGACATCTTTATTAACCACCATTTCCTCCAATACCCTCCCTAAAACGACAGGTAAACAGATACATAAATGGTGAGGTGTGGTCATAAAATTACTTGAACAGTAGGAAAGAGGAGACAGTAAAATGGGGGGGGGAGGGCGCTGTAAAGCAGGGAGATTCCAAGGATTTGACTTAGCAGAACAGAGGAAGCTGGTGCCAAGTAGTAAGAGGAAAATTGACCAAAGGAGGGATGATCAGAAGCCCAGAACCCACCAAGAAAGTTCAAGAATGGAGGTACCAATTCCATTTAAAAGAGAATACCTCTGGGGCTGGAATTGGGTATACTGGTTGAAAATATACTTAGAAAAAATAGGTAAATAAAAATTCACACTCCCCATTCCTTTTCCTAAGTCAGCATTTGTCCATGTCCCACCCCGTGCAAATCCGGATGTATATCTTCTAAAGAAAATAATGCAAAAATACTCTAGACTTGAGGACACAAAGTGAGTTTAGGGAAGATATGCCATGATGAAAACAGGCTATGAAATGAAATTCTACATACTGAACGGTAATCCCCTTCTAGTCAGCTTTTTAGTACCTTATTTATAAATATTAGCAGATACCCCATGAGAAATTTGTGAAATGCCCCAACTGGAAAATTGTTCATTCAAATAAAACCAAAAGGAAACTAATTTTGGAGTACAGTGATTTCAGTTCAGGAAGCCAAAGAATCTTTTAAAACACATTTGTTCAAAGATAAAAGAGGATGCTATGTAGGTATGAAACAAGAACAGGACACTACTAAACAGGAATATTCAGAGAACAGCAAAAACAAAGCGCTCTTGAAAAGTAAAAATAAGATGACGAAAGCACAAAAATAAATATAAAAAAGAAGGATAGTTTGGCAAAATCTCTTAGAAGATGCAACCAAAAGGAAAAGAAAGGAAAAATATGAGTGGGAAACTCAAGAAAATTTCAGAATCAGTATATGACATCCAGTGTCCAAATAATAGGAATTCCAAAAAGAGAACAGAGAAAACTAAAAATTTCATAGACTCCAAGTATAAGAATTTCCAAAGTGAACAGATCCACAGACAGCTTGGCACAGTGAATGGAAGGAAAAACACTAGTCTCATTCATGTCCCCATGTCATTTGAGAATGAAGGGAGATTCTGTTAGCACAGCTTCCAGAGCGGATAATAAAGTGGCCTAATACAGATAACCAGTAATAAAATAACACTGTGCATTGATCTTACTTCTAACTATAACAGTTATATTAGAAGGAAGAAAATAGAGGTAAGGTGAGTATGTATTGAACAGAATTAAGATAGTGCAGTCTTCACCTTTCATGGCAGAAAAGTCGGTTGGTAGTATTTCACGTGGAGAAAAAGGCCAAGAAAATAGCGGTATAAGTATGATATTCAGAACTTAAATATTTGGATATTTAGAATTCAGTCAAAAACTGTCAGGGGTTACCAGGGCTTCGAAGGGATTTTTGTCCTCATGTATCTTTAATTATTGAGTCTAACTCTGTTCGTTATTATTCAGAGACTTTGGTTAATTTAATTTTTATTTTATTTTAAAAAAATTTTTTAATGTTTTATTTATTTCTGAGAGAGAGAGAGACAGTGTGAGCAGGGGAGGGTCAGAGAGAGAGAGAGGGAGACACAGAATCTGAAACAGGCTCCAGGCTTTGAGCTGGCTGTCAGCACAGAGCCCGACGCGGGGCTCGAACCCACGAACCATGAGATCATGACCTGAGCTGAAGTCAGATACTTAACTAACTGAACCACCCAGGAGCCCCACTTTGGTTAATTTTAAGATAGCTCTCCTTATTCTTTCCCTAATCTCATCATTTTTGTTCACATTTTTCTGTATTCTTTGCTTACCTCCTTCATTTTCTGCATATGTCTCACAATTATTTTCTATATAACTTCAGATAACCTCTGTTACTTTTTAACTGTTTTCAATGTTAATTTTATTTGGTCTGTTTCAGTTTTTATGCCATGATCATTTCTATCAATGCTGTCTTGTTCTTCTTAATTTTAAAAAATAGCGATTTGCAGAAATTATTTTTTTTAAATCTATTAGATGTAATTAAGGAGATATTTCCTCCTCTATCTTTCTACAGTGTTTTCTTTTCTTTTTTTTTTTTTTTATGTGTGTACCAGGAATATTTTCCATGGATCTCATGTTACTGTTTTCTGTTTATTCATCTATGACTTCAGTGTTTAGATCTTTGTTTTACGTTTCCATCAATCTTGAAGGACTGTTTCAAAACTCATCCCTTGGTCCTGGTGGAAATAGAAAATCCTACCCAAGTCTGCGATGAGAGACAAGAAGATAAACAATAAAGGGTGGGGGCAACTTTTAAATATGTTTTTTCTCTATGGCCTAAGAGCTCAGAGTCCTTTTTCTCTGGATCCAAGTTTATAAGGCAGACTGGGCACAGGGAGTTGAAGTGGGGGATGCAAATAGAGATTCATTTTCGCTGGAAAAAGTTATGGTACTAAATTTAGGATTTGTAACAATCTCTTTCCTTCTCCATTGTCACTTGATCTAAAATATTTTAATTATGATAAAGCAGTTAAGGAATGGCAAGATCTTTACTGATAGCTATAATTCAGTCCTTTCTCCAGAAATGAGAAAACCAGAGAGCTGGCAGATCAACACACACATTTAAATTAAGTGGTTAGAGATTTTTGATCAAAAGTGTATTTTAATCCATCTTTTCCCCAAATGTGAACAATGCCAGTGTCTAGCCTATCTTGCAAGTCATAAAATACAGATTCAATCTATATCTCCTGAAATTTAAAATTACGTGCTAAGTTTATAATAACGAATGAGGAACAAAAAAATCTGCAGCTAATTCATTATGGAACCACCAAGGTGGAGTTTAATGCATTCTACGGGAAAACAAGTAGTGTCACAAATTCATGGCATAGATGCACATAAAATTTTCTTTCAGATAATGATCAAATTAAGATGACGTTAGATCTGTCAGTCACCATTGTAAAAAGTTTGCAGGGATTTAAGGATATGCTTTGTTATCTGTTGCAAGAAAGCGCAGCTCATTGATTTCCACTTTTTCCTCACCCTGTTCATGGACTCCTCCCTGTTGACCTGCTCTAGTGAGGACGGCTTTCATTTTGCTTTGCCTCCAGAACTGTATCCATCTAACCTGGAGTCGAGGTTGAAGCTTTCGTTGTAGACCATCTTGGCATCTTTGCACTCAAACATGTAACTTCAGAATGCTTTGTTTTCCACCAGACATAAGACCAATGATAATAGCCATGTGTATTATATGAAGGGAATAGATTCCTTAAAAAGAAACAAAAACGAAAGCAAAGCAACTTGGGGCTCCTGGGTGGCTCAGTTGGTTAAGCAGCCGACTTCAGCTCAGATCGTTATCTTGCACTTTGTGGGTTCAAGCACCGCGTGGGGCTCTGGGCTGTCAGCTCAGAGCCTGGACCCTGTTTCGGATTCTGTGTCTCCCTCTCTCTCTGCCCCTCCCCTGCTCATACTCTGTCTCTATCTCAATATTAAAAAATTTTTTTAAAAAGCGACTTTATGAATGGGAGGCACTATATAACCGTCATTGATACATTCCTTGTAAAAATTTACATGCAAAGGCAGCTCGAGAAAAAGGTCTGTGTTGTGTAAAGGGAAGAGTCTCGTTGCACACGGTTGGCTAGTGGTGCCTCTGCTGACAGCCATGCCGAGGGGCACTGGTTTTGCCTGGGAGACAGCTTGCCGGTTGTTAATGTCTTTCTTTGCTCTGGGAGGACTGAGCGAGAGGGGGAGCTAGGTCTCAGCCTGACTGAGAGTCGGGTCTGTATGCTTTCACTTAGCCACCAGGCCACCTGTTGAAGGTGACCTAAAGGGCCTCACATGATGACATCTGCCATGGAAATCAGTTTAGTCAGCCTGTCAAAGGGAAAGCCCATCTTTAGAAATCTGTTCCATTAGGTGCAAGAGCCCCATTTCCTCTGGGGCTTTTTACCTCACTGTGAGCACTCCTGTGAAGCCTTGCTTAACCAAGCAACGTTTCTTGAGGATGAGCATCAAGGCGAGGAGGAAAAGAAGTTTCCTGAGGAACTTCATCTAAAGGTGACTTTATCCTCCCTTCTTCTGAGCCCCAGCTGAATCTCTGAAGGAAAGGTTGTAAAAAATGTTAAAGCTTGCCTGGGTATTCAGGTACACGTTCACTATCTCCCCAGCACCTTTCACAACTTTTCACCTGAAGACCGGAACAAGCAGGCTCTTTTGCGTAAACCACAGTGCAGAAGAAGGCAAATGCTTATGGGCTGCACTTTTCAAAACTATTTTTACCAGAAAGTACAGTATCTGCAACTGTGTTTAAGCGTATTTAAGTGTTTGGTGACTGCTTGCTTGCTTTCAGGGCTGCTATTTCTGAACACCGATTGCAATGGCACAACTTTTATCACATTACATGCACGGTGAGATCTTGTAGATTTGAGAAGACTTAAGAGAAGAATAAGTTATGTGAGAGCGATGGGTTACGTGTTTACTGGAGAGCAGTCACCCCATTTCTGACCTATAATATTACCTGTGCAGGGGTTCTTAGCTGGTAAGCAGAGGAGGGGGGCCATGGGCAGGAAGGGCAGGGGTGAGGGATTGTATCAAAAATATGTCGCCATTTTCAGATTTCCTTTAAGTCTTAGACTGTAACAGAGATAGAAATGAACAGTATTATTGCAGCCTGTCTGGGAGGCCGAGGCAAGGAGATCTGTAATCCATCTTCTCGGTTCCTTTCTCTCTTCCCCATCTCTCATGTTCTTTTGGTGCGTCGAGTCTGAAATGTCACGTGCCCAGGACAGCCTCTGTGGCAGCGGCTTCCAAGTCTCAGAATAGCAGTGAACAAAGGGCTGACTGGAACCGCAGTCTGGGGAGGATTTTCTTTTTTGTTTTTTGTTTGTTTGTTTATGTTGAGTGAGAAAGAGAGCAAGAGGGAGCACAAGCAAGGAAGGGCAGAGAGAGAGGGAGAGAGAATCTCAAGCAGGCTCCCCACTGTCAGCACAGAGCCCAACATGGGGCTTGAACTCACAAACTGTGAGATCGTGACCTGAACCAAAATCAAGAGTCAGATGCCTAACTGACTGAGCCACTCCGGCACCCCAGGGAGGATTTTCTTAATTCCCACCTGTGGACAAGACAGTGACATTATCAGGATGCTTTATTGTTTTTAAAACATGAGACTCACATTCAGTTTCTGGTAAAATACAGGGCACCCAGTTATATTTGAATTTCAAATAAACAATGAATAATTTTTTTGAAAAGCAGATTCTAAATGTTGCATGGGACATACTAAAAAATTATTGCTGTTTATCTGAACGTCACATTTGACTGAGCATCTTGTATTTTTACTTACTGTGTCTGACGGCCTTGCACTCAGACCACATTACAGAGGTGGACTGTGACAGAGCAGGTAAATGGCATCCAGTGTTTGTACTTGCTCTCCTTTCTAAGTGCCTCTGATGGGCCACCATTCATAAACAGGAATGTCCTATGGTACCCTATTCTTGCCCTCCGTCACTACCTCTGTTTGCTTCTCCTGACCCTCCCGTGCTTCCCAGAAAGGGAGGGAAACTTTGGACTGGGGTTTCAGAATAAGGTGTTGCACTGGTGCCTGGCCTGTTGGGAAAGTGTAGAGGAGGAGAAAGGAAAACACCCAGAGCAAACTTTGAATATCTCTCATCATCTTGCCAAGGATCAGCTCTGTTGCATTAGAATTTTTTCATTTATTCACAAGTGCTTTTTAGTTTCTATCATGAGCAAGCATTCCTTTGCTTTCTCCATATTATTGCCCACTTGCTCTCTCTGCCATTCCCCATTTAACATACAGGGTTCTTCAGGCTTATTTGATAAGCATATGGATAAACCAGACTCCATGGATATGTTGTGCATGATGGGCCATAAAGAATTAGGGAAGTTTGTGTGAAGGGAACCTCTAGAAACTCTTTTCCCGCCATCTCATTATCCAGCTTGGAGCACTGAGACCCAGGCAAGTTCTGACTTGCCCTTCCTACTACCTGGTGCCACCTTCCAGCATGACATAAGTGGCCACGCCATGACACCTTACTTTGAGTCCCACCTCTATCAGCAAATATTACCTTTATCCCTTTAGGAAATTTATATAATCTTTATGAACCTTTTTCCTCCTCATTGAAAAAATGATGATAATGCCCTACTTGGGTTTTAGAGTGAATTACCTAAGAACATGGATATCAAGTGATTGATACAAGGCAGAAACTCAATATTCTCTTCTTTCCTCTCCTTCTCCTTATAGGACTGTGTCACAACTCTGTGATGTTACAGCCCAAATAACAACTCCAGCCTTCAGGTCCCTACCTTCTTTTGAAATCATTCTGCTCATAAGCAGGGTTAATTTCAGAGATTTGGGACAGGAAGACTAGCAAAGAGTGCTTTTGTTCTTATTTAAAACATAATTACAAAGAAATTAGGAATAACTAGCTGGTCTCTTCATGTAGGCTAGAAAATAAGTACCAGCGTTAGCATGAAGATTGAGACATGCCATTTTTTATAAGAGTGGGGGAAAGGGAGAACCGAGGAGGCAGTATAAAACCACATCTGGCCTATTCATATTCAGATAATGGATTAATTGGAGGTCCTCAATAAGGAAGATTTCATCCATTATATAATTCCTTTTATATTTAGCAGTGCTTTGTAGAGCTTGAAATATTTTCAGGAATTGAACAGTTGTAATAAAATTCATGCTATTGATACTGAGTCACTAAAGTACCAAGAATAGTTCTGCAAAAGAAAGAAAATTTCTAGAAAGAGTTGACAGCAGAAACATTTCTGCTTTATACTTTACAAATTACTCTAAGTAGATAAGCAATCAATATTTTTCCCCGTGGGGGTAAATGGTATAGGGACAGTTACTTCTAGCTCTAAGCAGGATCTGGGAAAGTCCCAAAACAATAAGGTCAGTAAGTATGTAGGGTCAGGAGTCTGGTTATAAGGCTTTGAATGTGGACTCTGTCACTCACTAGCTCTTTGATACTTGGATACTTTACCTCAGCCCATCCAGCTCCTCATTTCTTACTGGTATAAAATGAGATTCTAATAGTGTGTACTTTATAAGACTCTGTGAACAATCCTGTCTTCAGAAAATACTGGGTGCCAGGGATGTGCCTGGCCCTGTGTTCCAAGTACTAAGAAACATAAACAACACAAGGTAGACATTTACAGACCATAAGAACCATGAAGGAAGGGCACCTGGGTGGCTCAGTTGTTTGAGCGTCTGACTCTTGATTTCAGCTCAAGTCATGATCCCAAGTCATGGGATCAAGCCCTATGATGGAATCTGCAAAGCGCATGGAGCCGCTTAAGATTCTTTCTCTCTCTATCCCTGTGCCACTCTCCCCTTCTTGCATGCTCTCTCTCTCTAAAATACCTTAAATTGAATTAAATTAAATTAAATTAAATTAAAATCGAATAAAATGAAGAACCATGAAAGAAATTGAAGGGTAGGAAAACTTTTCCCTTCTTCCTTTCTAAATTCTTTGGCCTAATAACGAAACAGACATAAAACATTAACAAGAAACAAATTTAGTTTTGTATGTACAGAAGCTGATAGAAATATGAGACCCAAAGAAGGCAGCTTTTATACCTTTAAACAAAGAAACAATAAATTTCCAAAGAATGGACACAACAACGAGGTTTGGGCTTGGGGTAGCAAATTAGTAAAGAAGAAACCGAGTTTGTTTACACACCCTTCCACCTCTGGCAGTAAGGACGTGTGTCTCCTTTCCTCCGGGTTCAGGGAGGGTCCCTTTGACCTGGGAAATATATTGCCTCCTTTCAGGGGGACGAAGAAGGGTCAGGCTTCTTGCGCTGGCCGTTTCTTAAATAACTTCGATTCACAATGACATATTTTGGGGTGACCTAGTCCCTACTCCTTTAAAATAAACAAGAGGACATGAGAGAGTAAGGGTCCTGGCAGGGGTTGGGCTGCTCTAGACAGGTGGTCCCAGGAGACCCTGCAACCTGAATGATGAATCAGCCCTGCCAACAACAACCAAAAAAAGGGTGAAATTCTTCTAGAAGATGATGCAGCAAGGCAAGTGTGCTGAGCTGAAGGAGAACCCAGTGTTCTGAGGGCTGTGAGTTGGTGTTAGGGAGGGAAGCCAGGCCTTTTAAGCCATAGTAAGAAGTTAGGGTTTCCTTTTAAATGCAGCCTGCATTAACAAAGAGTTTTAAATAGAGGATGGCCTGATCTGATTTACAGTTTTAAAAAAGCCACTGTGGCTACTGGTGAGAAAAGGAATGTTAGTGGCTGACACATGGTAAGTGTTCAGTAAATATTAGTAATTAATGTTATTATTACTTATTTCATAATACTTCTGCTAATCATTATTGTTGACGTTACTCTGGTTGTGCACTGGAGTACTAATGACAGTGTCATGTGTATGGTGACCATTTACAGAAATTAGAATGACATGATCTGTACCATTAACTAGGATAAATTCTTTTGCAGCAATTGTTGCTTTCTATGTAGTCTTGAGCAAATTAACCTCTCTGAAATTTAGTGACTTGATTTGTAAAATGGTAATAAGGGTAAGGCTTTTATAGGATTCAAACCAGAAAGCATATATAAAATGCTTAGCAGAGGGGCCAATAGTAGGCAAATAACAAATGCTGCCCATTATTATCATTTTAAGTGTATACACAAAGGGAAAAACAAAATTGGATACATTCATCAGCCTTAGATTTTTAAGAATGTATGCAAGATAGAGAAAAATAAATGCATAGCAATTAGTGTGAACGTCTATTGTCATATATTCCTGTCTAGCCCTTCTTTTCATTCCTGTTATGGAAAATCTCTGCAGTTCGTGGAAAGCCCCTATCACAGATGGGGTAGATCTTGTTGACCATTAACACCAGAGATGAACATGTGACCCAGAGTCGGATAAACTACAGTTACCCTACCCTACCCATAGTGATTGGTTCAGATATGAGCACGTGACCCAGGACCCAGGTCAGGCTTCACCAGTTAAGAGACTTTTCTGCCCCAGCAATAAGAAAAAACTTTTTGTTAGAGTGAATAGGTAGATATGTTAAGTCTGGATCTACTAACAATCTGTTTTGCTTATTGAGAATTGGAGACAGTTCTGATGACAGGGTTTAAGGCTCTAAGTCAAGCAATAGCTAGAGTTAGACTTTCCACTGGATAGCTCCACTCACTAGTCATTAAGTCCCTTTTTGGCTTAAACCAGTGTTCTGAATCAGAGATTTCTGTTGAATAAACCAATGAAATTTAAAATCAGTTCTCAGGGTGCCTGGAGGGCTCAGTTCGTTGTGTGGCCAACTCTTGATTTCAGCTCAGGTCATGATCCCGGGGTCATGAGATGAAGCCCCACATCAGGCTCTGCACTCAGCATTGAGTCTACTTAAGATTCTATTTCTTTCTCTCTCCCTACCCTCTCTGTGTCTCTCAAAAAAAAAAAAAAAAAAAGGGGGGGGCTCCTAGGTGTCTGACTGGGTTAAGCGTCCAACTCTTAATCTCACCTCAGGTCATGATCTCTGCTCAGGTCATGATCTCACAGTTCATGAAATCGAGCCCCGTGTAGAGCTCTGTACAGAGCTGGGGAATCCCTGCTGGGGATTCTCTCTGTACCTGTCTCTGCCCCTGCCCCACTCAGTACTTTCTCACTCTCTCTCTCTTAAAATAAATAAATGAAGGAATGAATGAAGTATATGCATTCATTTTGAACACAAAATTGCTCTTCTCCAAAGCAAATCCTTTACTCAGTTTGGAAAAGGGGCCTTAAAAGATAATCTGCTAAGACAAGAAATATCACTGTTAAGATTCTTTCATCTCATAGAAAAGTAAATGGGAAAGTCCTTCCCTTCCCAGAGACCTCCACTCTTCCCATGTGTTCTCACCTGACCACTGACCTCCTTCATATGCAGCATCACTTTCATTTTCAGAGTTCTCTGGGTCCTCTCTGTCATCCAACCCATCTGCTGTTGATGCTGCTCCATTAGCTACTACTAAAAGCTGAGTAGGAAACTTTTAGATTCACTAACAGGTATATTTAAGAGGGTTATATGAATGAAAAACAACCAGGAAAAAAAACACACACAAAAAGCAAACAAAACACACACACACACAAACTTGCGTGGATGAGTCATAGAATGATTTCTTCTTTCTTATTTCCTGAGCATTGGCAGATTTGAGAGTTTGGAAATAATTAAGATACAACTCCTCCTTAATGCCTGGTAGCCCGCCCCCATATCATGGGTATCATTCTAGGTGTGTATGTAAGAAAGCCTGCCGTAGCAAAAGTCAGCAAAGCATAAGGGAGAAGCATAAATTTCAGATGTTCTACGTCTAGGGCCCATGCCCACTCATCCTATGTCTATGACATTGGGCCAAGCACTTCACTTCTTGACCATTAGTTTCGGATTAGGAAAATAATTTGAGTTATTTTATGTTTTTGAAATACTGTGATTTCTAATAGGGTCTTACATATTCTAAGTGATCAGTAAATAAAATTAATATTATATGCCTACTTTTTTTCTGCTCAGTTCTGGTTTTCTTGAATATACACTAAATTCTCATCACCTCATGAATGGATAAACAAAATGTGGTCTGTGTATGCAACCAAATATTACTCAGCATAAGAAGAAGTGAAATACTGACACCTACTATAACACGGATGAACTTTGAAAATACTATGCTAAGTGAAGAAGCCAGAGACAAAAGCCAGATATTGTATGACTCCATCTATATTAAATGTTCAGCATAGGCAAATCTGTAGAGATAAAAATTGGTTAGTGTTGCCAGGAGCTGTGAAGAAGAAGACATATGAACTGACCACTGAATTCTTCACAGAGTGATGAATACTTTCTGGAATTAGAGAGTGGTGATGTATTTTTTTATTACATATTACATACATACATAATATTACAACATTGTAAATATACTAAAAATGTATTAAATTATACACTTTGAAAGAGTGAACTTTATAGTATGTGAATTATATGTAACTAGAAAAAAAATATATAGCATGTTCAAGAAGAGCTATACAGCTACAATGCTTGTATAACCAAAATCTTATGGAATATTTTACCTAAAAATATTTATCACATTCCAGTTATATTGAAATATGATGAAATAAAATTAGCTTCTTCTTCTCTTGAAAATGTCCCACAATAACAGTAAAATTGAGAAACAATCATCAAGCCCATTATTGGTGAAACTAGAAGAGACAGAACCCTTAAAACAAAACAACTATTACCTATTTATAAAAAGTTTGCCCAAAGTTTGCCTGGGTTGTGGTGGAAGGCAATGTAGAAAGACATCAAGGCTACAGATCTCAGAACTGGAAAACCATGTGTCGTAAAGTGAGAGGCACAGCATGAGGTATAACTTAAACTCTGTGCCTGTGACAGTGAAACAGCATACAGATCGTGATTGTGAGGGTTTCTCTGGACTGTTTTAGGACCGAAAAGACATTGCTAAGTAAGGATTGACACAGTCTAGAAGTCTTCTTCTAGACTTCTTTGGCAAGAAGTCAAATCCCCATAGCTAACAGAGGAGGGGTTCTGGTAGAGAAGAGCCTTTACGTTGACAATAACTTAGCATCTCTATTTCTGCAATGGATGGGAAGAAATAAAGGGTAAAGAAACCCATAGACAAATCCCAAACTATTAATGAAAATTTCTGCTTTCCTAGAAAAGAGTTCCATCCATCCCCCTCCAATATATGCTGCCTATAAATAGCTATTTCAGGAAAAACTGGCCTCCTTCAAAAGTTCGTAATCAAAAAGGATACATGGGAGTGGGGTAGATAAGTGGATATAAACAAACAATAACTGAAAAACATACAACAACAAATTGAGTCCAGCAAAACTTACAGCAAACATTTTAACTTGATGCAAGCACTCACATGAAGCAAGAACACAAAGCAGAGATACAGGTTTCAAGACTAGAGCTCAGGAAAATAATGTATGTGTGTATGTATATATGCATGTATGTGTGAGTGAGTGAATGAATGAATACATCAGAAATAAATATTAAACTTGATATTGCTAAAAGTATAGTATGGATCATCAAAAGTAAGCAAAATAAAATTGGTTAAACTAAAGATTTTTAAGAGATTAGATAGCAAATGCAGTTATAGAAGACAGGCCCAGAAAATTCACCAAATGCACAATTAGAGTCCCAAAAATTGGTTAGGAAAAGGTGGGGTTTTGTTTGGAGCCTAATGAGTTAGGAGTGACTGTGCCACCCTTATAAGGAGAGGTCTCTTAGAGAGTTGGAAGTACAGGTCTGTTACTCAGGAGAGAGGTGAATGGACCTTCATGGTTACACTCTTTTCACATCTGAGGAGTGGCCAGCCTATTGTGTGACAGTAACCTGCATTTCATATTGGTTGGTGATATTTCCACCTTTTATGGCCACCAATACTTACAAGTAAAGAGCTTATGTTCTTTTTCTCCAAATAGTCATTTAATATTTTATTACACGTAAGAATAGTGACAACATAGTGCAGATGGACAACACTCTCAGAATGGGCACAAACTTCCTCTGCGTGAAGGACAGAATGCCTGCTGAGAACAATTTCATGACAAATGCAACGGTTCCACGCTGACACCTCCCTTCGTGGGCAGAGGAGAGGGCATAATGAGAACCACACGGCCAAGGGGCCAACAGCAGGGCAGGAAAGCAAACCAGAAAGAACAGCGCTAAAGTAGCCCTACGTGAGTGACCCCTCCTCCCTGCCGTCAACATGCATTTCGTAGAGGCCTCTGGAAGCTGCTTCAGGTTTGATGTAGAATTTCGGAAGTCATATTTTTAAGTTTACGTATTTATTTTGAGAGAGAGGAGAGAGAGAAGGAGAGAAAAGAGAGACAGAAAGAGCACAGGTAGGGGAGAGAGAGGAGAGAGAGAGAGCCCCAAGCAGGCTCCACACTGTCAGCAACACAGAGTCCAGTTTGGGGCTTGAAATCACCAACTGTGACATCATGACCTGAGCCAAAATCAGAAGTCAAATGCTTCACCAACTGAGACACCCAGATGCCCCTAGAGGTCATATGTTTTAAAGTAAATTCTTCCTCCTTTTTTTAATCCATGTTTTATGATTGTATAATTAAGCTAATCTGCATGAATTAGGTTAGACTTCATGACCATGCATTTTAGACAAGGAAATTAGGACCATAGAAGAAACTTTTCCCTTCGTCTTTCTAAGGTACATGGATTAAGGACCTAAAAAGCAGCCATTCAGGTTTGAATGCTGTCAGCTTATTTTAGTATATAATTTGTACCTTCCCAAAGGGTGAAACATTTGATGGTTTGCGGAAGAACTAGGGAAAGTAAGGGCAGAAAAATAGAAATGTATTTTTACTTATTTATCTGCATGCTATGGTTGAGAGTCATACAGGGTAGAATTTTAAGAATTTTTGGTGTAAAGTCATAATATCTGGTTTTGGATCCTGGCTCTCCCTTTTACTATATATGTGACTGTGTGCAAGACAATTAGTATTGTATACCTCACTTTCCCCTTCTGTTAAAATGAGAAATATCATGGCCCTATTTGGGTGACAATCCTTGTAATTAATTCATAGCAGTGCTCAGCATATGTCATGCACACAGTTATTTAAAATTTTTTTCCAAGTTTTTTAAAATGTTTCTTTTAATGTTTGTTTATTTTTGAGAGAGAGAAAGAGAGAGCATGAGCAGAAGGGGCAGAGAGTCAAGGAAACAGGATCCAAAGCAGGCTTGCAGAGCCTGATGTGGGGCTCAAACCCATGAACCATGAGATCCTGACATGAGCCAAAGTTGATGCTTAACCAAATGAGGCGCCCCTTTGTCAAGTTTTTTGTTTGTTTGTTTGTTTGTTGAAACAGACTCTTTTTATTTGAGAGAGAGAACACAGGGGAGAGGCAGAGAAAGAGGGACAGAGAGAATCCCAAGCAGGCTCCACACCATCAGCACAGAGCCAGATGCAGGGCTCAAACCCATGAACCATGAGATCATGACCTGAGCCAAAATCAAATGTTAGAAGCTTAATTGACTGAGCCACTCAGGCACTACTTTCCAAGTTTTTATTTAAATTCCTGTTAGTTGACATATACTCTCAATTAATTTTGTATTTTGTAACTTGCATATATTATCATACATCATCGTATATAAACCTCTCAATAGTACAATGAAACAAGTAGATATTGTTGTGGAAATCTGGTCTGGATCACTGGCAGAAGAACCAAGCAGAACTCAGAGATCTTGGAAGAGAAGTTTATTTTACACTGGTGAGCTCAGAGGAGATATTCTCCAGAGGTGTGAGCCCCAAACAAAGGGGGTCATTTGCTTATAAAGTTAAAAGAAGCCCACCCATATGGGCAGAGGTGTTTTTTTTTTCTTTTTTCTTTTGTTTTTTCTATTTTATTTATTTATTTATTTATTTATTTATTTATTTATTTTTACAAATAGTTTATTGTCAAATTAGTTTCCACATAACACCCAGTGCTCATCCCCACAAGTGCCCTCCTCCATGCACATCCCCCCTCCCCCCCACATCCATCAGTCCTCAGTTTTTGTCAGCATTCAAGAGTCTCTCATGGTTTTCCTCTTTCCCTTTCCCCCACCATTTCCCCCCTTCTTCTCCCCCTTGTTCCTCCATTAAGTTCCTCCTAATCCTCCTATACGTGCAAACATATGATATTTGTCCTTCTCTGCCTGACTTATTTCGCTCAGCATAACACCCTCGAGGTCCATCCATGTTGCTACACATGGCCAGATTTCATTGTTTCTCATTGCCATGTAGTATTCCATGGTATAGATAAACCACATCTTCTTGATCCATTCGTCCGTGGATGGACACTTAGGCTCTTTCCATGTTTTAGCTATTGTGGAGAGTGCTGCTGTGAACATTGGGGTACATGTGCTCCTATGCATCAGCATTTCTGTATCCCTTGGGTAAATTCCTAGCAGTGCTATTGCTGGGTCCTAGGGGAGTTCTAGTGTTAGTTTCCTGAGGAACCTCCACACTGTTTTCCAGAGGGGCTGTACCAGTTTACATTCCCACCAACAGTGTAGGAAGGTGCCCGTTTCTCCACATCCTCGCCAGCATCTAGAGTTCTGGGCAGAGGTGTTTAAAGCTTATTGGATGTATAGGGGTAGGGTGACTTGGGGTCATCGCTATGCAAAGGTAGGGAAAGGAAGTGGTTGTGGGGAGCACCTGGCCTGGGCACTTTGGGCACTTTGCCATTACGACCTATATGACCTCAAGGAGTTTTCCTGTATTTTCTCCATTAATATTACTGTCCCTCTTATGGGTTGAGTTGTGTCCCCTTTAGGAAAAAAAAATGTATGTTGAAATCCCTCAGAACCTGATCTTATTTGGCTATAGGAGCATTATAGACACAGTTAAGATGAGGTCATAGCATGCCCTAATTCAAGAAGCCTAGGGTCCTGTAAGACTACAGTCATGTCAAGACAGACACACAAAAAGAGAATGTCATGTTACAACAAGGGCAGAAATTGAAGGTATGCAGCTACAAGCCCCAGAACACCACACCATCAGAAGGTAGGAACCATCATCGTCATTAGTAACTATCAGAAGGTGGGAAAAGGTAAGGAAAGATTCCCCTCCAGGCTTCAGGGGTAGCACAGCCTTGTAGACACCTGGATTTTGGACTTCTAGCCCCCAGAACTGTGGAACACTATGTTTCTAATGTTTTAAGCCATAAGCTTGTGGCACTTTATTATTACAGCCGCAGGAATCTAACATCACCCCATCTCGCAAATAAGGAAATCCAGGTAGAGAGACTCCTCCAGCATCACACATTTAGCAGGTAAAGGAACCTGTGCGTTTTGTGGCTTTCCATCGTCCCTTCACATCCCTTCCACCCCAGCCACGCTCTTCAGTCACCCTTCTTCATACTTGCTAGCCATGCCCATGCTGTGTGCCTTCGATCTGAGGGAAGGAATAGTGTTTGTTTACTGGTTCCTCTGTAAGGACACAAGTCTAAACCACACTGACTCCATGACAGGCTTTAAGTTTCCCCTCTAAACTAGCAGGCCTAAGTTTCAGCTTCCCCAAAACTATCAGGCAGTTACACATTACCCAAGGCAGGAGAAACCACCCTTGCAACACCCAATCAGGAAAGGCCAGCAACCACCCTCCCCATTACTAAGGGAGAGGCCTGGAGATAGACACTATAGATAGGACACTGTTACCTAATGTTAAAGTTATCCAGTTAGTCACCGAACAAGACCCTAGGCTCGCTCTGTGATTGGTTGAATTTAAAGGTACTCTAAATGTTGTAATTGGATCCTGCCAAAAGTAACGAATACTCTAGAAAATGTGTATGGTTAAAACCGCTGTCAATAATGTTGTATAATTATGATTGGATCACTGTTCCCATGCCACAACTTCTGTAACTCCCCCGTCACAAACCCCATAAAAACCCTACTCTGCCCTTGTTCGGGGCTCTCAGCACAGATCCACTGCGTTGGTGAGGTCTGGGAGCCCGAGCTTAAGCCCGAATAAACGCCCTATGCTTTTGCATACGTGACTCGGACTCCTTGGTGGTCTTGGGATTTGGGGGAGATCGCAATCTGGGCATAACACCTCCATGCCATTTATCACATGGGGCAGTTTCGTATGCAATGTTCTCTCATCCTAGAATAAGTTTTCCTCCTTTTTCCCTTCATGAAAACCTTCATCCTTCAGCCACCAATGCCAACATCCCAAATCCATGATTGTCATCTACCTATCAGAATTCCTCCTTCCCTCCCTCCCCCGTTTATTTCCACATCCTGTCTTTCATTATCCTGTTTAGCTGTCACTTCATTCAGTTGTATCTGTAGGTTATTAGGAGTTCGTAACAGTCAGCCTCACTGAATGTTAAGTTTCTTAGAATCAGGATCACAAACGTAATAGTCCTTTAAGGAACAATAGACTAACACACTGGAAATTTTATTGAGACCTCACAGTTCTAAAACAAAGCTTTTGCAACATATGCTCATGCTGTATGAAATCTCTGTCCTGTTCTCTAACCCACATATCCATCAGCAGACCATTACGGATAGAGGGAAGACTGCCCAAGATATTATATAAGGCCTGGCCTTCCAGTGGTTTCTCATGTTATTGTTGTTGTTGTGTTTTAATTGGCTCTCCATTTAACCCTCTTCTTCGGTCTTGTGCCTTCTGTTAAATTTGAAATCTCACTGAATTTTTACAAGGCCTTGAACTGAGACCTCACTTCATCCCAGTGCTCAATAAAATGATAAGATGGAAACTTGGATTCAAAAGTTGCATTATAGAAAATGTTTTCAGAAAATAATCTTCTAGAAAAATGAACAAGTCACTGATTGGATTAAAAATGGGGTTTATATTTTGGTTTTTAAAATTTTTTTTTAATGTTTGTTTATTTTCAAGAGAGAGAGAGACAAAGCATGAGTGAGGGAGGGACAAAGAGGGAGACATGGAGTCTGAAACAGGCTCCAGGCTCCGAGCTGTCAGCACAGAGCCCGACGTGGGGCTCATACCCACAAACTCTGAGATCATGACCTGAGAGGAAGTCAGTTGCTTCACCAACTGAGCCACCCAGGTGGCCTGGACTAAAATTGTTTTTGAAACAACTTAATTTCAGCAGTCTCACTCCTTCTGAAGAAATTTGGAGTGGGTCTTACTAATTTGAATTCTGAAACTTTTACTCACCTGTAATTTCTTAATAAAATTCATGTTAAAAAATCTGCACACACAGGCACACTGCATTAGGCCAACGGCAGCCACAAGCATGACTTAGCACATTGAGCTGAGCCTGTGCTGCAGAACATTGCATACTGCAGATGAGCTCCTCTCAGCTCCCTTAGCCCGAGGTTCCCAGAGCTGGGAAAACCCTGTGCTGTGGAACAATTTGCATTAAAAAGGGCTGCTAATACCTAGAGCTCAAGTAGAACTGAAAGGCTTAGCGTTAGGCCAAGCCATCCCTTTGTAGACCTAACGTTACTGTAAGTCCTGTAGCCTCTCTCATTCTTCAAGGTAGTAAGGCACTTGACAAATAATATAAATACAACCTGATGACTGGTATGCAGTAACAACTGAGGTGAAGTGTAAGTGCCGGCCGGAAGCTTGGCTTCAGGCCCCCCCTCCCCAGAAGAAAGCAGAGGGGGTCTTTGAGAAAGCTGACATTCGCTGACCTTTCTGTTTTCTTTTGGTTTGATTTTAGAGGATTATTTCTAAGTGTGAGAAAGTTAGATCATTACCATAAGTGTTTATGTTTATGTAAGTCAGTATCTGATTTTAAATTCTTGGGAAGGAAACATATTTTAACCACTTTTCCTGGCGTATATAACATTTAGCTTAGTGTCGGCAAATAATAGTAGGATGCTCGGGAAATGCATTGATTTTTTTCTACTGTGATTTTTTCTTTTATCATATTTGCTCACATTCTTATTCTGTGTCCTTGTAAGCTTACTTACATTTTGTTGTGTCTTGGTAATTAGTAGTTCATTAACATTCATGAACTGGAATTTAAAATATCTTAATATAATAATAGTATAACGGTACAGAAAAGAGTGAAGCCATCTGAAAAAAGATGGAGTTATTAGGTAGCAAAAGTCTGTAACCAAAATGGATTTGTTATGGAAGCGCATAGGATTTGGGAATTACTTGCAAAGTCTACATACAGTATCAGTGTTGAATAAATAGAATTGTTGGTCATTCCCTTTCTCTAATACAAATGATGCTCCTGAACATCGCTACTTCCATAATGTTCTTAGTACTCCGTTCTTTACAGCACTTGCAGGCTGCTCTTAGTATCCTCTGCCCTTGCAGAATGACAGTGGTGCTGGGCTGTACATTAACTCTCAGTTCAATTCCATTTCATATTTCCCCATTAATCTTGTTCAGGATTGCTGTCAGCATCATAGCAAAGGCATTGTGATAAAGCGGGATTCTTATCACTGTTTACAGAACCTCATTTGGAATCACAGTGTCTTGGCAGATTCATGATGTCCAGGTTTAACCAGCACTAGTTTTTACTTACTCTAGCACAGATCTCAAATTGCAGAAGTAACTAAACCATAGAGGGGGATTTCTTTTTTTCTTTTCTCATTATAATCGTCCAGTTTCTTCCACATAAACAGACAAGAATTCTGTGGTTAGGTTCTTTTGTGGATAAAATAAGGTACTATCCTAAAAAGAGGAGAGGTCAAAAAAGTGGGAGAGAGAGAACAAAACAATTTTTTTATATTTTTTGTAATGTTTGATTTTGAGAGAGAGAGAGAGCATGAGAAGGGGAGAGGCAGAGAGAGAGAGACACAGAATCTGAAGCAGGATCCAGGCTCTGAACTGTCAGCACCGAGTCTGATATGGGGCCTGCACTTACAAACTGTGAAATCAAGACTGGAGCCGAAGTCGACCACTTAACCGACTGAGCCATCCTGGTGCCCCGAGAGTGAGCGACTTTCCCCAACATGGATAAGAAGCTTGAGAAACTGTCGGTGTGAACTTGAGAAACAGGTGGTGGAAAGAGCATTTTGCAAGATGGAGTGAAAGCAGCTGGTGGACGGAGTAGAGGCATCATTCTCCGGCATTACTGTGGTTACTGCTGTTGGGCTTGAAACACAATCAATGAATCTAAAATTAACTCCAACTCCCGGCATACTGTGCAAAGTATAATAGTACCTGTGGATGTTGCAGGTGGAGTTGACAACAGTGCGAAAGCTCCAGATAACTGTTAAGCCCAATGTGGTTTAAATCTGAAGGGTGTTTCTGACATAGGATTGTTTAAAATCATTGTAATTAAGGCATGAGTTAAGGGCTGAATTGTCACCCCAGAATTCATATGTTGAAGCCCTAACCCACCAAACCTCAGGATGTAACCATATTTGGAGATAGGACATTTTAAGATGTGATTAAGTTAAAGTGAGGCCGTTAGGGTGAGCCCTAGCCCTATCTGACAGGTGTCCTTCTAAGAAGAGGAGATTTGGACACAAGAGAGACAACATGGATGCACGGAGGGAAGGCACACCGAGAGCAGCCATCTGCTCGCCCAGGAAGGAGGCCTCGGAAAAAACCACACCTACTGATATCTCGATTACTAACTTCCAGCCCCCAGAACGGAGAGAAGTAAATTTGTGTTCCTCAAACCATCCAGCCTGTGGTATTTTGTTACAGCAATCCTAGGAAACTAAGATAGCATGCATATGGTTTAGAAATCAAGGGGTGCTTGGGTAGCTCATTTGGCTAAGCATCCAACTCTTGATTATGGCTCAGGTTGTGATCTCACAATTGTGAGATCAGGTGCCACGTAGGGCTCCATACTGAGCAAAGAGCCTGCTGTGATTCTCTCTCCCTCTCTCTCTGCCCCTCTCCCCTCACTCTTTCCCTGTTTCTCTCTCAAAAAGAAAAAAAAAGTGTTAACTGTTTAGTTCAGTTTAAAAACTTACTCCACAGTCTCCTCCTGCTTCACCCCTGCTCATCCACCTTCCTGTATCCCAAAGATAATCACTTTCGGTTCTTCCCAGGAACTTCCCAGAAGGTTGCTCCTGGCATGTATCTCCTTATATTTAAATAGCATTTCATATTATTTCTCAAATTTTTAATTAGACAACATCTAATGACTTCCTACTAAGGAAGTTTATTCCAGTATCACAGAACACATCTACATACACATTTCCCTTTCCCCATCTTCCCATGAAAGATCCATCACAGTGTTTGGTGTTTTCATTTCTGTGCTTCTTGGAGTATTATTCATAGTTGAACCATGTAGATAAGAGCACCATGGTTATAATTGTACAATATTTTGTTTTCTCTGGAGTTAATAATTGCCTCACAGACTGTATACAGATACCAAGTTATTTATCTCCCCAGGAACATCTTCCACTCAACCAACGATAGCCTCATTTCGGAACGCCCTCTACAGTCATCTGAAGGCTTGATAATCTACTTCCAGTGTTTCCTTAAGCACTTAGATCCCTTTATTTCATTGCCCACCTGTGATGGTGGATGTAATATCAGGGTCACTCTGATGATGCATCCAGGGAGCAATGGTGGCAATTTGAGGGGTGCAGACTACATCAGCCCTTGATTCCAGTCTTGTCAGAGAATGTGCTATTATCCACTGCCAGTCACTGAGGCTGGTGAGTGACTCAGATTATTCAACATCCACATTTTTAACTGCACAATTTGTGGTCTCAAAGAGAGGTATGGCTATTCTAGCAAGTTAATAATTGTCCAAGTGTCAGATCAAAAAGTTAGGCCATTGGCAACAACCCATGAGTCAGTAAAAACAAAGTTCATAAAGGGGAACATGCCAGAGATATGAGAATGAACTTGTGTTCTGCCCACTGAACAGGATGACCACATCCATTTTTTATTCTGCATGCCTTTTAATGAGTCTGTATAGCTGCAGCATTCCAGCAGACATGATTGGGTTTGGGCCTAGCTGAACCACCAGTGAATGTGACCCAGGCATTTAGGGAAATGTGGTGAATTGGAAATTAAAAAAAAAAAAAAAAATACACGGAGACAAGTGCAAATAAAAACAACTGTCCAAAATCTTTGGGACACAGTAAAAGCTGTTCTAAGAGGGAAGATTATAGCAATACAGACCAACCTTTTAAAATAAGAAAAATCTTGGGGCGCCTGGGTGGCTCATTCAGTTAAGTGTCCGACTTCGGCTCAGGTCATGATCTTACGGTTTGTGGGTTTGAGCCCCGCGTCAGGCTCTGTGCTGACAGCTCAGGGCCTGGAGCTGCTTCGGATTCTGTGTCTCCCTCTCTCTCTGACCCTCCCCTGCTCACTCTGTCTCTCTCTCTTTCTCAGAAATAAATTAAAAAACATTTAAATAAAGTAAAATAAGAAAAATCTCAAATACACAACCTGACTTTATACCTAAAAGAGCTAGAAAAAGAAGAACAACTGCCAGCCAGAAGGAGGGACGTCATAGATATTAGAGCTTCGTAAATGAAATAGAAACACAATAGAAAAGATCAGTGAAACCAGGAGCTGATTCTTTGAAAAGATCAACAAAATTGATAAGCCTTTAACCAGACTTATCAAGAAAAAAAGAGAGAGGACTCAAAATCGGAAATGAAGGTGGAGAAATATCAACCAACACCACAGAAACACAAAGGATTATAAGAGAATATTATGAAAAATTATATGCCAACAAATTGGACAATCTAGAAGAAACAGATAAATTCCTAGAAATGTATGTACCTTTCCAAAATTGAATCAAGAAAAAATGGAAAATTTGACCAGATCAATTACTAACACTGAAATTGTATCAGTGATCAAAAAGTTCCCAACAAACAAAAGTCCAAGACCAGATGGCTTCACTGGTGAAGTCTGACAAACATTTAAAGAAGAGTTAATACCTATTCTCAGACTATTCCCAAAAAATGGAAGAGAAACGGAAGCTTCAGATGCATTCTACAAAACCAGCATCTCCCTGATTCTGCTTGATTGACCTTACAATTTAATCAGTATCTTGGATTTCCTTCAAATCCTGTCATTCAACCTGTGAGACCCTTATCCTTGTTCAAGGAAGCCATATGTCTCCACATCCCATCCTCTTTGCCAAAACCGTAAGCAATTTTAATGAGTCTGAGATTTTACCCTCTCTGTAAGCTAAGTAGTCATCCCATCAGAGTTTCCTGGATGCTGGAAGAAGACAAAAGTCTCCCGGATCAAAGACGAAAGGCAGTTGGATATTCACAGCAATTATAGTAGCTAGAGTATCATCTTTGTGTCAATTGACCAAGCCCTAATTTCTAGAAGCTGAGACAAAGAGGGTTAGGTGAAACATGCATACACAGCTATTTGCATCTAAGGGGAGAAACATGAGTTTCAGGATCCTGAGTCTTTTATCATAGGCAGTAAGCATGCCTACCCTGTGCTCTGGAGGGAGACACTATATCTTCCAAAACTATAAACTCAGTTTTTGTCCCAGAAGGAGATGCTCTCTGTTTTTCAAGGCTGTTTGCTGTACAAATATCCATGAAAAGATAGTCTGGGGCAAAGGCAGTCAGTCTCACAAGACTAGTGTAAGTGTGAGAGACCATGAATTGTCTCCCAACAATTGGTGCGAGATACACATATGTTCTGGCTAAATTGTTTCAACATTCATGCCTTTCATTTCCAGGAAATGTCTTTATTGTTTCTTTGGTCATGTCCTCTTCTCTGGTTCTCTGTCTCCATTTCTAAAACCCCTGTTACTCACCACGACTTGCAAGGCGTACCTTCTCATTTTTTTTATGTTTCCTCTGGTTTTCTCCTTTTCTGTCTGTTCTACTTTATGAGAAGATTTTTCTCAACTTTCTTTTCTACCTCGGTTACTAAATTTTAAATTTCTTCTGTCATTTAAAATTTTTCTAAGTTTAGGGGTGTCTGGGTGGCCAGTCGGTTAAGCGTCCGACTTCAGTTCAGGTGAAGACCTCACAGTTCGTGGGTTCGAGCCCCACGTCGGGCTCTGTGCTGACAGCTAGCTCAGAGCCTGGAGCCTGTTTCGGATTCTGTGTCTCCCTCTCACTCTGACCTTCCCCTGCTCATGCTGTTTCTCTGTCTCTCAGAAATAAAAACATTAATTTTTTTTTTTAATTTTCTAAATTTAAGTTTCTTCTTTTAAGTTTCTGAATGGTTCTTTTCAAAAGCTTACTCCTTTTTGTTTCATGGGTACAGTGTGTTTTCCTAGTTCTCTGAGTATACCAGTTGTAATGGCTTTTTGCCTTCTGAATCTTCTTCTGCCCCCTGCATCCCTGTGTTTCCTTTTAGTACTTATTGGTTTGTTTCATGCTCAGTCTTTAATCATAGAGGCTTTCTTGAAATTTGTGATGTTCCTCACCCGTTCAGCCTTCTGTAAGATTGAGAGCACCAGATATCAGACTGGAACCTCTTACTGGTATAGGTGGAGCTTGTCAAGTGGTTGGCCTCTCTGTAGGGTGATGGGACAGAAACCCAGCTGTTTCAGCTCTCTGGGTCTTTTCTCTTGTGTTAATCAGTATCCCTAGAGAGAAATCACCAGTGATGAGATTGATGTAACCTTATTGTATGTAACCCTGGCTGTCAAAATTCTTGGAGGGGAACTTGGAGAAAGGGACTGATATTCTTTACCTTTTAATGTATAGACTTTCAAATCATCTCTTGGCAATTCAGTACCCTTACCCACAGCTATGGTGATGTCCTCTCCAGGCAGTAGACTACTTGTCTCTTGGCAGGATTCAAGAGAGAATCTGGATGCCTAGCTTACTCTATTTCTCTTACTTAGCCCTACCAATTAATTAGTCTGCCTTCAAAAGTATCTGACACTTCTAAATCCGGACACATCCTGGTATTTTTGGCATTATTCATCTTGATTCTTGCTTCTTTCATTACAGACACCTAGCTTTCATCCTTCTGTGCTAGAATGGATGTCACCACTTGTCCATCTGCTTTCCAACTTCCAAAAATTTGTTGTTGTCTCTAGCATGCTCTCAGATCCTCTCCAACTTTCTTTACCTTTGTGGGTTGTTTGTTTTTTTTTTTTTACTTAGTTTTATCCAGTTACAGTGTCATTTTAGCTGGATTTCAAGAGGAAGCAAAAATATTCATTTGTATTTAATATCCCATGTTTAACTCTGATAGACTTTTAAGGAAGGGAAGGACCTATAGAGATGCAAAGAAACAGAATAGGCCAGGACTCTCACTTCCCATAGGTGAAATGGGGATTTCACATGTGAATCATGAGTCATTATTTGTAAAGCTTTGGAGATGGCAGATAGCAAGTTTCTAAGGTCAACAATTGTTTTCAAATGGTCTGGAAGAGTATCTAGGCTGCAACTTTGAGGCATTCAGTCTCCCTTCATTCCAAAGTATCTGCTTAAAATCCATACATTCCAGAAACATTCACTTCAACAAGAATTCATGAAATACTGCCATAGTAAAATAATAACATTTTGTTATGTACAAGAATTTTAAAAATAATTAGGGAATACAATTTAGATGATAACACAAACTTTATTTAACAGTGAAGTGGGCAGTCTTTGTTTCCAAGGGTCCAGAGAACTGTAAATTGGGGTGAAGACAGGAAGTGTTTATAAGATAAAGAATTAAAAACAAGGAAGAGAAAAATAGAAAACGACTAAGGAACAAGAAAGAAAGTATAGAGCCCAGCGGTGGCTTGACCTTTGGGCGTTGGCTGATTGGGTATATCGCATTTGCCGCAGAGCAGGGCCCTTACAGGGACAAGAGATTGATACAAAATTCGGTTTGTAGATGTGGAAATCCAGGCAGACGGGGCTCAATCTTGGGCCCAGAAATGCATTTCTACATAAGATACCAATGCTGGTGACATTGTCTAATGGGTATTTGTTAAATTATATTGCTGATTGTTTACTAATTAAGCAGAATAGGAAACATTTTGGAGGAAAAAATCAACCTGAAGTTGGATGTTATTTCAGAAATCTTTTTCATGTTAAAACAACTTATCTTAAAGTCAATTCTACTTCATTTTCTAAGTTTACTAAAATATTCTATAATTTTATTTTACAGTTAGAGGATAATAGAGATGAGAGTGGTGTAGCTATTCTGGTACTGCTGTCTTTCATAAAAGGGAACTATAATGAGAGCTGAGAAAATTGTTGAATTTTTTTCCATTCATCAGTGCTGCAGAGCTAGAGAAGAGATAGAGCTATATGATATTACTGCTGATTATTTTATGATTTTCATCATCAAAAGGACAGAAGAGAAAGTAAGGGTGGCACCAAAAGGAAAAATAGGCATTTGTTAAATATCCTTACATTTTATTCTACTTCACAAGTATTTTTATATCAATGATTTCTAGTTAAATCAATAGAGTATTAGCCAAATTTGCTCTCCGATGTATACAGAGATTGAATAATGCCAAAAAACTTTGTTCTTTTTCTGGTGTAAAGAAGAACGTTAGTGCACATATTAAAAGACCATGAGGCAAATGCTTTTCCAGTTAGAATTTATATTGCAACACTATTTTTAGTCTTTAAAAATAGAGCCGCGGGCTTTTATTTTGTTCGGACAATTGACATCACAAATGTGAATTAAATCAGATTAGTCATTTTTAAATACGAGAAGAACACGTCTGGATATTTCAAACATCTTACTGAACCTCCTCCACAAAACTTAATTTCTTAACTGGAGCGACTGCCCATAGGCATTTGCAGAGGGAAAATAAAATCTCCCAACCATTTTTGTTCTCTGTAAGAGCTACTGCAGTCGTGCTGAATCCAGAATGATTTTTAAAGGTGGACCAGTGACATAGCCAAGCATCCGTTTCTTATGCATGAAGAGCTGCAGTTGGCAGAGTAGCCTCCCCGACCCCGTATGTGGTCTGTCCCCAAGCGATTCCATATGTTGGAAATACAGCCTATGCACTGTCGGCGCTTTCTGCCTGAAACGGCCAATACAAGCTCCAAAATGGATGAAAATCACATTTAGTAAAACTTGTACTCCCAGAATTGGGAGAGAGTTAAATGTGACCTTTTGCCAGTCAGCAGACTTTCTAAAAGATGAAAGGCTAGTAAGACAAAGCCAAGTGTTTTCATAAAGAGAGTATAAGGCTTTCACATTTTTGGTTTTTCTGTGCTCCATGGTCTGATTTTTCATGCATCGTGTAACAATTTTCAAAGGACTGTAACACAGTTCTTGGGGAACGGTTTTCTGGAAGCATCGTAGCCTCCTGTCTTTGGGGGTTGCCTCTTGTTCCTGCAATGTCATGAGATGTGCTTTTTGACACAAGATGGCTTATATGCAGCTACTTAAATGTATGTTCCGAGACACTTTTCAGGTTTACCACAGGGAACAGCTTGCTGATACTGCCACTTGGAGAGCGGACAGTGGGGAAGAGAGTTAGAGCCCCCACTTTCCCCAGATGTTTCTGCATTAGGCAGAAGAGTTCTAAAAAAAAAAAAAAAAAAAAAAAAAGAGTTCTAGAATCACCTGATATAATAGTGCCATTTCCTGTGTGCTATGTCAAGGGATGTTCACACACATACACACACATGCACGTTCGTGTGCTCACAGACCTGCGTGCACACATGCACACAGGCTCAGACATGCTGCTCATCTCTGATTCTCACCGGATATCATTACAACCCTCTCACAGATGAGAGTAATTAAACTCTTTAAGGCTTAGTAATTTCCCGAAGACCATCTAGTTACTAAGGCAGAGAGAGATTCACACTGACATTGTGTCTAAAATGAGGAACGCAAACACCCAAGGCCCCTTGGGCTGACGCCCCGCCCCCTGGCAGCCCCAGAGCAGTAGGGAGCTCTCTAGCAAGAGCCTCACAGCGTTGAGAAATGTCTCCTAATGTGTGATCTTCTGACTCAGCCACTCTGCCACAACTTGAGAAGACTTCAGAGGCTCGCTGTAGAACGATTTTAATTACCAGCCTCATCTGCCAGTGACAAAAGTAGCAATGACTGCTGGCGTCCAAGAACAGCCCCTGCAGTTGTGTTTGTGGAAAGTGAGGGGACTTTGCCAGGCAGCTTACACTGAAATACGGTCAGCTACCCACCGAGAACTAGGCCTACTGCCAGAGCGACCACTTACAAGATCTTCCCGCCCCGGGTCGACGTACAGCCACAGAGGTGCCAGTTTCTGTTTGGGCAGATGTTTCAGGGACAGGAAAACATTTATCTGATCCACTGGGACTGGTTCCACTTCCTTTAGATAGAAGTTGAAGGAAGAGAAGCAGAAAACTATTTTACCCATATGTAAGTCTAAGCCTGAAGTTATGGACTCGGAGAGAGAGGAAAGGGTAGGGAGGGCTGAGTCGGAGCGCGTGACCCTGCGTGTGAATTGGAGACAACGTGTGGATGAGAATGCAAGACGTATAACAGAGAGACCCACAAAAATTAGTTTAGCTGCTACCAATGAAAACTAGCGGACTAGTAGACCCGGAGAAAACCAAAACCATTGAACGAATCTGATTAAGAGGGGAGAAAAGACCGTTTCAAAAAACTGCTTTGCTATTTGTCTCCCCTCCTCAGCAATTTTTACAGAATCCCTGCTTCCTACTGTGTAAACTCCAAACTCGTCAGCTTGACAGCCAAGCGCTCTCATCTCCATGCGTTTAATGATGACCCCACTCCGTGTGTTGAGAAATTCAGTAGCAAGTTTTCTAACTGGGCCGTGAGAGCACAGATTTGTGTTTTGGAAATACCGCTGACAGCAGATAGCACATTCGTGAAAGGAAAGGGAAACTCCAGACCGGGAGTTTAAGAAACTAGTGTAGTGGGTTAGTCTCAAAAATGAAGAGGATGTGAGCTCAAAGAGTCAAAGTAACAACAGGAATTGTGTTGGGCTTGGTTTTCAAAATACTGACCAGGATTTATCCCAGCTTTCTTGGATGCGGGGTGTCTTGTCGCAAAGCTGTCTGGATAAAACCCGGAGAACCCACATGACAGGTGGATTTGGAAAGAGAAAAGCCAGTTCCCGGCTCCTGGCTCACAGTGCCCATGGACTTGGGAATGAGACTGGTGCCGCACATGGCAGGCTGCATCTCGGCAGCTTTCCTGGTCTGACGGACAAGTGAGCAGGTGATAGGGACTCTTCCTGGGGGATTCCAAAGTAGAAGTGTCTGAAGCTCCAGAGCTGAGGTGCTCTTCGCTTGGAATCTTATCGAATCAGTTGGACATGGGTATGAGCTGTAACAGGGTAACCAGAAGCTTAGACCCATCGTCTCCATTCTCCACTCAGGGTCAGACTCTCTTTTCTTCACCTCTGGGACATTGTTGTCTATTCTATTATTTATCCGTGAGCTTAACAGATAGTTCTGCTAAATACTGCAGAGATTTATTTTGGAAACTGTTTCAAAAAAGTATATGTACCACCTTTAGTTAATGGCCTCCTTTGCCTTTATCTTAGGGTCTTTAAGAGATGAACTAAATGTATATTCATGTGAGCACGTACACGCACACAACACACACACTGTCACACTGTGTGTGTGTGTGTGTGTGTGTGTGTGTGTGTGTGCTGCTTATTTATCACTGGGTAACAAACCACCCCAAACATAGTGACTTAAGGAAACATTTATTATTACTAATGACTTTTGACTTGCTCAGTGGGGTACTTCTTCTCCCTGTGATGATGGATGGGGCTATAGATATTTGGGGACTTGACTGAGCTAGAATGTTCCAAGATGGTTCATTCACATGACTGGCAAGTTGATACTAGCTGTGAGCTGGCATCTCAGCTGGGTCCAGTAGCCAACATGCCTTGGTTCTTCTCTTTGTATCTTTCTTAAAACATGGCAGCAGTAGGGGTCTCGCAGTTTGTGAGATTGAGCCCTGCATTAGGTTCAGCACTAACAGCATGGAGCCTGCTTGGGGTTCTCTCCCTCCCTTCCTCCCTTCCTCCCTCTCTCTCTCTCAACCTCCCCCATGAACTAACTCTCTCTCTCTCTCTCTCTCTCCCCACTCCCCCTCCCCCTCCCTCCCTCTCTCTAAACCTCCCCCATGAACTAACTCTCTCTCTCTCTCTCAAATAAATATGTTAACATATAAAAAACATTGCAGCTGGGTTCTAAGAAAGAGTGTTTCAAAATGACAAGTCCCAGTGTTCAAGCACTGTGTTTAAGACTTAGCATGTCTTTGACTGTATCTTTCTAGGTAACATACCTCCCATTGGCCAAAGGAGACACAAAATCAGCACAGATTCAAGGGAAAGGGAAATAAGTTCCACCTCTTGATTTGAAGAGCAGCATGAGCCTATGGGGAAGGGGATTGCTGAGGGCTGCCTTTAGAGATTCCTACAAATACACACACACATACACATACACACACGTGTAAATAGTGATAAAACATATATGTTTATATATAAATAAAAACCTCCTGCATTATAATTTTCATACATAACAATCCATACTCAGAAAGAGCCCCATACTTACCAGTTGAAGGTACAGCCATGATAAAGTGGCATGAATGTTTAAGTGGGAGCCTTTGATAATTTGAGAATTGTCCACAGACCCCCCCCTCTTTTGGAGAAAGTCAAGGAATTAGTGAACACTGAGATAATGGAACAAGCTGTTGGGAAGGCGGCCATGTTCAGTTGTGCACCTTGTGCACTGCACAGCAGTGGCCCCATTCACAGAGACCACTGTATGAATAGTATCCGTTCGAGGTGTGCCGTGCAAAACCACTCACCACACGTGTGGTTCTGCAGTTTCCAAATCAAGAGACTGGGTAGGTAGGTAGCAATATAATGAACTGAGATAGAAAACCCAAAAGGAAAAGTAGAGTAAGGGAGGCGTAGGGGGAGATAATGAATTCCATTTTGGACATACTGGTCTGCAGGTGCCAGTTCACCATCCATGTTGAGGTGTGTGATGGGTAGTAGGAAACGTTCATTTGGAGCAGAATAAGACAGAGAAAGATGAGATCATTGAAGGACAGTAGGTTTGGAAAAAGGAAGAGCCTGAAACAATAACCTTGTAACGTAGGAGACGGAGCAATGGGAGCCATTGAGGCATTCTGAGTCAGAGCCGCCACAACGTGACATGTTATCTGCTAGAAGGAGACAGAGCACTAAAAGCCTTTAAAAAAAAAAAAAAAAAGGTAAAGATCTCTACTTAAAACAGGGGCAGTTAACTTTCTATTGCTGTCTTTACACAAGCTCTGAGTCTCTCAGAGACAAGGCGATAATTCCTAGTAAAGCTGCATTTTCTGGCTTTCGTCTTGCTGCAGAGTATCAAGGATGCTCTTAAATGATGATAATAATGCTCATGTAGCACTTCACAGTTTACAGAGCATGTTCATGTACTTCATCTAATCAGTTCTCTACCATTGCCCTCTGA
This sequence comes from Hyaena hyaena, assembly GCF_003009895.1. NCBI lineage: Eukaryota > Metazoa > Chordata > Mammalia > Carnivora > Hyaenidae > Hyaena > Hyaena hyaena. Next base: position 299,814 of record NW_024081008.1, read on the forward strand.
AATACGCAGGGCAGGTATTAGTATCTTCGTTTTACAGATGAGCCAACTGAAGCCAAGAGCAGTGATGATTCCACAGTGGGGCTCTGTCCTCTGACTCTTAATTCAGTTGTGTTTCCACAGAGCTGCTCAGTTACATTAAGGATCAAATCCTTGCTTCGTTCGTTTGTCCAGGCAGATTCCTGGGTTGTCTAAACTGCAAGTCTCCGTGTTCCAGGTGTCGTTCCTGGCAAGGAAGATGTGGCGGCATCTGGGACTCCGGGGTGGCTGACACCTGTCCCCGCTTCTGTGCTCTTGAGGCTGTGCGTTCCTCTCCCTCTCTTTCTGTAGCGTGAAATTCAGAGTATATGTTCCTTTTTTCCACACTGTGAAGAAAAATAATTGGTTATTTCTGCCTTTAAGAATGCATTTCCACAGAGCTTAAAACTAGGAAATCAAACATGCTCTTTATTGATAGAAACATCTTTCATTAACTTTCATGTCCCAAATTTATGTAATTATAAAACATACTCATAATGGTCTAATAATACCATTTCTGTCAAATTCCCACATCTTTTTTGTAGCACTTTTTTGTAGCACTCCCCCATCAGAACTTTGTTCCGAAGGTGTTACCACTTTACTCCCTATTTCTAAGCAGTGTGTTTCTTTCTCATCACTCATGCAACAAATATTTATTGACTGCGTAGCAGGTAGTAAACACTCTGGTACTATTCTTGAGTTAAAAATGGGTTATTATTCAAAAATAAATGGTGTTGGTATTTGCTGAGCATTATTTCAACTATTTCTGGATAAATTTATAGATAGGTTTATGCATATATCTATGTTTAATAGACATATTTTCATACCACTACTCCGTATCAGTCTTTCTATCTCTTTATAATATGTCAATTATTCAAGATAATTTTTAAACTTGTAAGTTAATTTGTGAAAATATAATGAAATATATGTATTGAGAGAGGGAGTAAAATGGAAATCATTTCACAAAATTGAGTTCAAATAAGAATAACACTCTCTTTATACACAAAATTAACAATTATTTGGGATGCCTGGGTAGCTTAGTCATTTAAGTGTCTAACTCTTGACTTCAGCTCAGGTCATGACTTGATGATTTGTGACATTCAGCCCCATGTTAGGCTCTGCGCTGACAGCGTAGAGCCTGCTTGGAATTCTCTGTCTCCTCCCTCTCTGTCCCTCCCTGACTTGTGGTCCCTCTCTTTCTCAAAAATCAATAAACTTTAAAAAGGTAATAATTATTCTACCTGAATATTTCAGAAGGTAAGAAAATATGCAATTGATGAACATCCAGTAAATTTTGTTTATGATAAATGGTATTACTCCCCATAAGATTTGTTTAATATGAAGACAAAGACCGTGAACGATCTTAAGAGGCTGGAGCGATTGCGGTAGTTTTTGGTTTTGTCTTAGCTACATGTTTCTGTTTTGGAAGGTGTCAGCTGGCTCTGTTCTGTGGGAGATGTGGAACCCCTACATGCCTGCAACCATCTTCCCGTTTTGTTGGTCATGTTATTGTTTTTACATGGTCATTATTTATTACATTTATTTTGTTTTTTGATAAATATGGTTCCTGTCCCTTAAGTCCCAGCTATTTATTTTAATGGGATCAGTGTTCGTGACTTTCTATTCCAAAATATTTGTTTAGTTGATTGTGTCAAGATGGCCAATGTAAAGGATAATTATAATAAAAACGTTAATTGCCATGACCTTGGAAATACAGGATATTATACTATGCCAGGAGGAACATCTGAGAGTAAACTCTAGTTAGATAAAATGAGAGGAAGAAAGGAAAAGGCAGCGCTGTTCCTGAAGTTGCTGTCTTTATGATTCCAAGCTAATAGGGGTACACTCATGCACACACGCGCACACACACATGCACACCATACATACTGCGTATCTCAGTCTTTCAATCTTTTGTGTAAAACCTAAGTTGTCCAACAATTATTTAAAATTGTAAATTAATTTGTGCAAATATAATGGAAGATCACTGGAGAAGTACTTAAGGACAGGTGAGTTTTGGAGCCCGCATTATCCCCCACATGCTGCCCCTACCCCTCGTCCTCTGTACCCGAAGCTCTGACCATCCCATGCTGGAGTCAGCACAGACTTGCAGCATCACTACACAGAAAGGGACACGACGGCACACTGCTACACTTCGGCCCCACTAATGAAGTGTATTTTGGGATAGCAATGCTAGTGTTCTCTATGGGACACATGCTAGCATTTTAAGGTTAAGAAGACAAAAAAAAGGTCATGAGTGAATGAAAGAAATTATGGAAAATGTGGCTTTCACCTAGAAACATAAAGAGTTATTTAAGGAAACGTTCAGATGTAAGTATTACTGTCCTGCTACATAAGGACTTTTTCCAGCTGCCGTGCTGTGTGGCATGAGCAGAGCAGTTGACTTCCTCCTGAGCTCAGACACATGTCCAGACCCTGAGCGCACCTGCAGCAAGCTGATGTACTAACAAAGAGAAAAACTATTCAGGCTGACTGTTTAAATGTCAGCTTGCCGCAAATAGTCTCCAATAAATTTTAACATCACCCTCGTAAATAGAGTTTTCATTAGTGTAGTGCATTTGATTCATGAGTTTCTGATCAATATATGTGTGGGATAGAGAGATAATTAAGATTTCCAATTATTTAGGAGTTCCTGGGTTGTTCAGTCGGTTGGGTGCCCAACTCTTGATTTCAGCTTAGTTTATGATCTCACGGTTTATGGGTTCTTAAGATCGAGCCCCACATTGGGGTCTGTGCTGACAGCATCCTACTTGGGATTCTCTCCCTGCCTGTTCTCTGCTTGCATGCTCACTCTCTCCCTCTCTCTCTCTCACTCTCTCGCTCTCTCTCTCAAAGTAAATAAATTTAAGAAAAAAAGATTTCCAATTATTTGTATTTTATTAAAATGGAAAGTGAACCTAATGTTCCAGAAACATGAATATGATAATGAAAATCCCAAAGACCTGAAAGACATTATTCCTTTTTCCATATGCCTTTATAATCTATTTTTAAAATTTAATATTTTATTTAATATTATTATTATACATTGTACTTCATTATTTTAAAATGTGAGCAAAACAAATAAAAATTAATTACATTACCTACTTTTAAGTAGAAAATTTTTGTTTATTTTTTTTTTATTAATGTTTATTTTTGAGAACATGAGAGAGACAGAGCGTGAGCAGGGGAGGGGCAGAGAGCGGGTGGGGGTAGGGGACACAGAATCCGAAGCAGCTCCAGGCTCTGAGTTGTCAGCACAGAGCTGGATGCGAGGCTTGAACTCACGAACCATGAGATCATGACCTGAGCCAAAGCTGGACGCTTAACCAGCTGAGCCACCCAGGTGCCCCTTAAGTAGAAAATTTGATTTATTTATGTATGCATGTATGTCATGCATATATCCATTGTGTGATGTGGCCTTTACTATATAATATATTTGTAGTACACTACATTATAAATTGAACAAAGGCCCAAATCCACTAAAACACAGATGTGTGTGCTGTGGTATTTATTTAAATTATACTCTACTAGGATCTTCCAGTCTCATCCTCTATTACAATAAATAAGAGGTAACGTTATGAATGCAACAGTGGGCAGACCACGGGTTGATGAGATGTAACCATGGACATCTAAGAGAAGATCTATAAGCCTGTGCTTTTATTAATTGGTTGTTGTACTCAAACTTGGGATTAATTAGCAGTTTAGCCATTTGGACTCCCAAGTGATACATATTAAATACCATTATTCTTTTATAGCTTTTAACCAACATGAAAAAAAAGTGAAAGCCATTCAGTTTAGAAGAGCAGAGATCATTGGTGACATTTGGGAGAATAGTGACCGTTCAAGTGGGGGCTAGAAGCTGACTCCAGCCTATAAGCCCTCGTCATTTAAGAATGTAGTGATGAAAGAAAGAAGAAAAATAAGACAATAATTAATTAGGTTAAAGAGGGAAAAGGATAAAACTGTTTATGAAGAAAGGGGTTTGTGTTTGAGGGTTAAGAAGGTACACAGCTAAGGAAAGAAGGAGGTTTTGATTATCACAAAGAAGAGGATAATGTGATAACAAAAATGTCCTGTGAATTAACAGAATTTGAGGTCAATAATTATTTCTTAGCTTTTCTTAATAATAGAGAGTTTAAGCCCCTAAGCTGGTAGAAAAGGACAATCACTAGACATGGCAACAGGGGATGCTCAAAGTAGTGATTCTACTGTATTCTTCATCCCTCTTCCCTTTCAGCAGACCCAGAGCAGGAGACCGTAGAGGAAGGAGAGAGTACTGGGTGCGGACTTGTTCTGTTCGACTCATTTACCTTGTGGGCAGGAGGAGGAGGAGCTCGTATTGGGACCCCCTCACTTAATTTCAGTGAGAAATCTGTCCATGGAGATGTTACATTTGGCAGTGACTGACAGAGCTTTTAGCCGTTGAGCTGGCAGTAACCCTAGGTGACATGGTGGTGTGAGGAGCTAGACCAGCTGATGGGGAGCTCTAGTCGTCCCCAGCAGGCCACCCACCCACCGCTAGCTCCAGGTCCCCTCCCCTGACCAATGTTCCTCCTTCCTGTTTCCCCACTTTTCTTCCTCAGGCTTTGGCTTCAGAGGCTAACAGTGTCTCTGCAATCATATTAAGTCAGTGACATCCAAACTCAATTTCCAGAAGAAATCATGTGGGGTGCCTGTGAGTCCCACACACAGAGGTCTAGTGGAGAGCCCAGGCATATTCTCTTTTAACAAGCACCTGGGTGACTCTGATGTAGATGATCTGAAAGTCACACCTGGAGAAACAGTCTTAAGTGATGCAAAAAGATGAGTGTATTGTGTGTGTGCATTGCTCCTCAAAGTGGTCACTTTTATTCTGTATTTTATAAGTGTGATAATCCATGCTCCAGACAATATTTGCATAAGACTCTTGAAGTAGCAGCAGGATGATTCAGGTGACATAGTTAAAATTAGTGCTTCCTAGTAGCAAAGATGTCCCCACAGACAACTTTTTTAAGACCACATCGGATCTTTGCTTGTGGGACCTAAGGCCACAGTTCGAGTCATTGGTGTTAGAGAAGAACAAGTATACACAGCCCTCGTTGGTGAAGAAAGGGTAGAGAGCACCGGGTGATTCACGTTTCGGAGAGGATTTAAAGGATATGCTCGTAGATGTCCTCTGTCTTCTCAGGTAGGACGAGATTAGTCCAGGACACAGGGACACTAACTCTGGAAATCACAAAGGAAAAGAGAGGCACCGTCAGAACTTAATCGGGAATCCATGAGTTCATTCCATACTACCTAGGAAATAGGTTCTTCTGGTGTGAGGAAATTTTTTAAGTCACGAGTTCTGGAATTTTCTACGTTTTCTTATGTTCTAGTAGGATATTTGTTGTCTTTTAATTAAGTCAAAAAGATTGCAGATTTGCATGTTAGCACATCACAGTTACCAAGGAAGAACTGTGATCAGGAATTGCAGCGCGAGGTGAGAACACATGCCGGAGTGATTAATTCACTTATCTTCCCAGCACACATAATGGGACTGGAGAGATAAAGCCCCCTCTGTTCCTCTCATCTAAAGACACTTTATTTAGATTGGTTTCAAAATTATTGACCTATTTCTGGCAATTTAAAAATCCACATTAAAGTTTTGATCATTAAAATAAATTAAAATTTGATAAGAAGCTGATTACAAAGCTCAATAAAAGGTGAAGATTAAAAAAAAACGAGTACTTAACACTAGCACTATTTTCTAATAAAGATGAAATCACCTAATCAAATAATTATGGCTTTCTTTGTATGAGTTAAAATGTTTTCAGTTTTAAATTAAAACCTGGAAGTTCCATATCTACAAAGTAAGCAGTAAAGTGAGCCTTTTCCTACATGATGATGTGGCACATAGGCCCATTTTATTTTGTATAAAGTAATGGGGTTTCTTCTGCTCTGGGGTCTACAGACCCAGCCCTACTACCGTATAGTTACAGACATGTGCTCCCCAGGCTCTCAGCTAAATGCTTGCCTCTGGAGTTCTGGTTCTGGTCCTGCAGAATCATCAAAGAAATATGGGCTTAGAAGGTGCAGAAGATGGGGCACCTGGGTGGCTTAGTCGGTTAAGCATCCGACTTTCGCTTAGGTCATGATCTCACGGTTCGTGGGTTCGAGCCCCGCGTCGGGCTCTGTGCTGACTGCCGGCTCAGAGCCTGGAGCCTGTTTTAGTCTGTGACTCCCTCTGTCTCTGACCCTCCCCTGCTCACGCTGTCTCTCTCTCTCTCCTAGAAATAAATAAAAATATTAAAAAAAGAAAAAAAAAAGGAAAAAAGAAGGTGCAGAAGAGCTTATATTCTTGGGACCCCTGAAGCGGTGTCAGACCTGCCCAAGGCAGGGACAGGACAGTGACTTGACTGCTTCATGAAACTGACATTCAGCCTCCACTCACGTGACTTGCTTCTTGAGACCTTCTCTGGCTCTTGCCCCCCAGCTGTGTTTGATCTGCTTCCCTGGGGTCTCCAACGCTCCCACACCCATTCAGACAGACAGCACCTTCATCCCACCCCACCCACACCCAGGCCTCCTCCCCTGGCCTGCCTTCGACTGCATGGCTCCTTGCATTCCTTTCTGAGGTTAGGCAGACACATATGCAGCAGATTCTACTCACTCTAGAAAGTGAGAGAAGTTCTTTGTATTGAACTTTCGCAGAAGTGTATCTGGAGCTCTCCTATTCTATGTACTACTTTCTGCCTATAAGTCAGTATTATAGGACATGTTAATAAACATAGCGTTTTATGTGGATCGAGCTTATTCAGTAGCATGCCATTGACCAGCAGTTGTGAGCAAAGAGAATTTCTTAGGGGTCTTCTATGTATACAATACAGTTATTTATAATTACATAATTATTTCCCTGTAGAGAAATGTTTCTGCAATATATTTTTAACCAAACTATTGTAATTATCATAATCATCTTATTTTTAAAGTTTCTAAAGTATATTTTTAAACATAATCAATTTTCCTGTTATTTTATTAATATTGTTTTCTTAGAAAATTTTATTAATAAGTTAAGGGAAATGTAAATCTGGTCTGACCTTATCTAAATCTTTAAGTAGTTAACTCTGCAGTAAGTAAGGCTTTTGAGTTTGGTTGTTAGTATTGCCAAAACAAAAATTATGTTTTAAAACAGTTTAATTAATATTTGACAAGTTGATATAGATAGATATTATATATTTCAAACAAATTTTATTTACTTTGAATAGTAGATTAAAATCTCTGAGTATTTTTATTCATTTTAAAGTCAATAAATTTTTATTTTAATAGATTGAACTGAAATTTTCTCTTGGACAAGTTAAACTCTTGGACACAAGCCTTTTCTTGACCATGCTACTTAAAATCTTAATCAAGTTACTACCCACAGCAAAAGGGGTCGTATTATTGGCACAAAACCATATATACTCTTAATAATAAATGCCTCCAAAGTACATTATTCATGTTTAAAATTTCAAGATTGTCCCTCAAAACTGACAGCAGAACTCACGAGAAACTTAATAAGTATGGTATGATAGGGGAACATGAAGTGATTTGTTCTGACAGAGATCTCCAAACACACCTCCAGAACGTGTGCGTGGTGTCTGAGAATGCGCCACTAGCACACGGTGTGCGCCCCGATGCTCTGTGTAATATTCGGGGTGCCGGGCTGCGTTCCCATATGCTGAGAAGGTGTGAATGGTGCAGGCTCTTCGCTATGTTAGAATAGTCTCCAAAATCAGTTCTAGAAGGCTCTCAATTTTTACATGTCTTCTGTAAGTTTAACCTTTGACATCAGAAAGTACAAACAGCTCACAGACTCAAATATGGTGAAGATGTGTGTTTGTTATAAAGCCAGTCTTCTGAAGGAAGACTGTGTGTTGCAGGCTTGTTTCTAGGTTCTCTTTTATGTTCCTTTGGTCTTTGTATCCTTTTTGTGCCAGTACCACACTGTTTTGATTACTATAGGTTTGCTGTTTATCGGAATGATCAAGAATTCTCATTGCATATCTGTTCCTTAGAAGACTGCAGTGCTGAGGAAAACGAGTACCAAATTTTTGGATAACCCTGAAGTGCCTTCTTAAAAGATTTGTTTTAATGGGAACTCAGTAGGTATGTTCCTCTTTTGTTCTTTTTCTTCTTTTGCTCAATTCTGCCCAAGGCTAATAGGAGTTCGCATCCTCTGGAAGGTTTTAGACTTCCTACTCCGCTTTGCCTTGTCCAGATTCCCCTGAGGACAATGACCTGTTCTCAGAGACAGAGGAGAAAGGATGTGTTTAGCCCTTCTCTGTCCTCAGCCTGCTCTTCCCATGTCTTACCTGGAGCAAGTCTTGGAAGCACTCCTTCTCAGCCTCCTTGGCCCACGTCAGAAGTTTCCGTGATCCTGCTCAGCTGTAAAATGCTTTGATTTCACACTGATTAGAATTGGAAGGAAAATTTGTTTGCCCGATACGGTCACTTGATCTTTAAATCTCCTAATTTATATTGCTCTATAAAAAAATCCCATAATGTTTATTTGTTAACACTTTTAAATTGGCTTAGAAAATATAAAAATATACAATAAACTTCAAAATTCAATACATAATGTATTAGAGCCTATGCTTGAATACTCCCATATGTCTAAAATTTATTTTGGCTTCTGAGCAATAGAATCCATTGAACCCATTCTGTTAACCTAAACGCATTATACTTTTCATTGCCTTCCTAGACCAAGAAGGTTTGAGTTGATTTGCTTTGGAATTCCAGTGCGGTTCCAGTGACCGTGGTCTCAACACCCTGCAAACACAGGAGATCCAGAATTCTCCGATCTCCAGCACTAGATTCTAGCTCCTGACCCCCAGCTCTAGACATCTCACGGAATTTCTAATATTATACTAACTTTCTAAGATCAGCAAAAAATGGAAGTGTTGATAAGATGACTGTACCTCTGCAGAGATATGGGTTAATTAATGTCTGGCCAGATAAGAAGGAGAAAAACAGTGAAGGAGACTCCGGGGCTGCCTGGACAACCCCGTACCTCTCGACTTGCACATGACTTCTCCCGCTGGGCGCTATTTCTGTCAGTGCTTTTTGTTAGTTGTCAGTTACAACTGAGTAGTAGGAGGAGTGGGAAGATTAGGACCTGCTTGTGGGCAGTGCCTTATTCATCTCTGTTTTCCCTCAGGACCCGCCCTGGCAGCTGGCCCACACCTCTGAGCTTGCCTGCAGGGCTCTGGTTTACACCTGATAGCCTAGTGTAATGCTCACGGGGCCCCCTTTTACTCTTAAAAGTGTCTGAGATTGTATGAAAAATTGAACACTCTGCTTATAATAAGCAATGAAAGTTAAATACTGTTGGGCTAGAAAATTAATGAGATGTATATAGCCTCCCCTTCCAATTCTTATAAAGTGACCAATCCAGTCTGAATGAGTCTGAGATACAGGTCACCTTCAGCCATGCTTGAAAAGATTTCAGATTGTGCCCTGGATAAATAGTCTATTATTAAGCATGCCAAATGGTTTTCTTTTTTATTCTTCTCTTCTGACCTCATCATATTCCAGGAGCCTCTTCAAATGGAATATTAAGATCTAGTAAATTATGAATTCTAGTGAGAGCTGTGTTTTACAACTGTGTATCTCCCAGACCCTAAATGCCCTTGAAAGGAATAAAATGAAAATTAATGAATTGCAGAGCAATTGTAAAACAGGACCTTTGCGTTAAGAACAAACTATGCAGTAGCAACTTTTAATACGGTAACTATTATCCACTGCATAATGTAGTCTTTGTAACTTCTAGAATTTATAGTACTGGGAAAATGCATTAAGAATATAAATAATTTCTCCAAATATCCTAAGAGTTCAACTAGCCCATGAAATGTTTCCCTTTATCTAGCATTTAAAAAAATAATACTCGCTGTAGTGTTATCCAGAGATTACTACTGTAACTATCACTCATGCTATCAAGAATCTATTGTTGCTGCTGCCGGTGCTGCTGCCACTTCCTATACACATGCGCGCGTGCACACACACCCTCTTCCTTGCATCTATATAAAGAAAGCTGTGTACATTTCTACAGTTTCTAGAAGGCAGCGAATAGGATGCAGTGTGGTGTAGTGGTTAGAAGTGTAGAGGGGGTGAAGACAGAGGACTGCCATCTGCAGGCATGCCACGGCCAGCCTCTGCTTACTCGCTGTGTGGCCTTGGGCAGTGTTCTGGTAGCCTATTGCTGCGTAATAGTCCACCCCCAAGTCTGACTGACAGCATTTTATTTTTGAGAGAGAGAGGGAGACAGAGAATCTAAAGCAGGTTCCAGGCCCCAACCTCCAAGCTGTCAGCACAGGGCCCGAAGCAGGGGTCTAACCCAAGCGCCTGAGATCATGACCTGAGCCCAAGTCGGATGCTCAGCCAACTGAGCCACCCAGGCGCCCAGAAAGCATTTCCATATGTATTCACATCTTAACTTTGAACAAAATGGAGCTGAGGTGGTTTCACAATGTAATGATTGCGTATATACATATCAATGGAGTCCACATATATGGGATTGCACATACATATATATTTACACACACGTATATTCATTACATGTGTCTAAATATTACACACCACATATATATATATATATATATATATATATATATCTTTAAAAGAAATAGCAGGCAGAAGCACGGAAAGGAGGAAAAACAAGAACGCAAAGACAAGGACTAATACAATTATAATGGTTGAACGTATTTGCTCTGAGCTGCTTGGTAATAAGTGGGGGTAGGGGTGGGAGGTTATTGATTGTATAATTCTTGTTACTGTAAGAGTTTACAAGTTCTCTGGGAAGGATCATCCTGATGATAACCCTAAAGGTTAAATAAGTAGATCTTATTGAGACAACCCTAGCTAAAATATACCTTCTCTAAAGGTGTTTACAATAGATGAAGGAACTGTCTTTAGTCACTTATTATAAAGACTCTCCATAAAGTTGGAGGCCTAACATGATCGCGTACCTTGTGGACCCAGTTCATAGATGGGCTGAGCTGGTATCATCCATAACCCAGTTTGGCACAGGCGCTACTGGATAATGTGTAGGTACTTAGAGGGGAAGCATTTGATAAAAGGATGGTAGATTACTCAAGAGGATGTTTAATGAGGGCCTAAAACACTGGTTATTTTTTATTAGTTACTGAGCCAGCATCCATGTGTTTTGACAACCAGATGATCAGGTATCAGAGTAAAAGATTTTATCTTGAATACTGAAAAACTTACAGAAAAGATATTCCCCTCTCCCTGTGGAAAATTATTTGTAGGCAAAGCTACAGTGTTTCCCACAAAACATCTTTGTATCTGTCAGGTCAAATATGTCTGTACTTGCTTGATTGTAACCCCAAGGTTCCATATAATATGGGACAAATATTTAGATTTGGTAAACTTTAAAATGACAGGCATTAAGACTGACCCATCTGAGCCACTGAAAATCCCCTATAGATGTTCCTGTAGAATATCTGGTAATGGACCATGTAAGCATCTGGCATGCATGCCAGCATGGAGTTGGGAAGGGGTCCTCCAGGTAATCCAATGAGTAGGCTTGCAGGATGCAGTTTCATAAATTTCACCAATTTAATTTTGGACACTGTCCACCCAAAATAATAGTCTAATTTTGACATGTTTTTGTCAAGTTTGCCAGTCTTTGTGGCAATGACCAGAAAAGCCTTTGACTTTTCAGATCGTGTCTGGTTCATATCAGTAACATAATAGAGAACATTTGCTTATTACTTATTATGAAACCTTTGTCTAAAGTGTAGAAAGAATGGAAGATTATTAAGGTAAAATCCTAAAATTAAGGAGGGCTAGAATACAGCTCCTTTTTTGTACTCTTTGAAATTATAAACTGTGGTATTTGTTCTTAATTTTTGAAGCAATATGAAAATGTAGTATATTTGAAAGTAATGATACCTGAGGACCTAGGGTTAGCAGATAGGCTTTTTCTGACAGAGGAAAAAAAACAACACAGTGAAAGTTATAAACTGTCTCAGGCAATTTTGGGAATTTAATATTAAAATGAGAGATATACAGGAAGGGTAAAATAATTATACCTCTAAGTGTCTTCTACCAAACATGCTTTTTTTTTTTTTTTTGGATTCAAAGCTCTTTCCATTAGTTATTGTCCTGGTAGAAAATAAATGTTGTGCTCTTACTTGGGCGTTGCTAGGGTCTGGATGTCTGTGTCTTCCCCACCCCACGCTGCCAAACTCACATGTTGAAATCCTAACTATCAAAGTGACAGCCTTAAGAGGTGGAGCCTTCGGAAAGTGATAGGTCACAATGGTGGAGCCCTCATGATTGCGATCAGTGCCCTTAATAAAAGAAACCCCAGCCAGTTCCTCCACCCCTTCCCCCTTCCCTCTTGTGAGGCTACAGTAAGAAAACAACCATCAGTAGATAAGTTGGCCACGCTGTGAGCCATGATCTGATCTTCTCGGTGCCATGATCTTAAACCTTCTAGACCTTAGGAGAAATTAATGTTTGCTGTTTTAAAGCCACCTAGTTGATGATATTTTTGTTAGAGTAACCCAAACAGACTAAGATAGGAATCAATAACTGCCTCAGAATGGAACTGCTTTAAAAAGTGTGAGCCGGGTTTAGAGACACCACCAAGGCAAGGGAAAGTGCCATGTCAAAGAGCGTGAAAGAGCAGGGAGCCTCTAGCACCATAAGACTGAGTGGGTGAGGAAGTGGAGGGTGTGTTTATGTAGAGAGCACAGCTGCCCGGAAAATGCTGAATGTCAGGCACTAAGCTTGATTTAAAGGATGCAGTCACCCCACACTGGCCCAGTGAAAAGGAATCATGGAAAGAATACCCTGACCTCACTCCTCTCCAGCCGTTGGTATGTGGTACATGACTTCCTTTAAACACCTCAATTGGAAGCCACAGGTCATGGATGCCAACGGTGTTGTCGCCTTTCTCCACCATCAATACAGAGAATGGTGGTGAAAAACGAGGAATGGATCTGGGTGTGCAATCCAGTACAATTCAGAAGAAGTCACTTAGCATGAACTCTGAGCAGACGTAACTAGCCGAATAACAAATAAAGCTTCTAAATAGATCTGAGCCTAATAAATTAGTCAGTATGTTTTCCTGTGGTATGTATGGCTTACTGCCTTAATAATCTTTGTGGTTTTAGAAGGATGATACCAATGTGTTCCCAAATATAAAGCAAACAGAACTGGTTTAACTTTATGACTATCTACCGATACATAATACGGACCTCGTTCAGTGTTTCCTCCTTCAAAACACAACAGTTGAAATGGAGCATTAGAAGCCAAATACCCATCACAATACTGTTTACAAGAGCAAAACGGGAACAATCTAAATAGGGATATAAGTGAGCTGTAGAGAAGCATCATGACAGAATAGTAAGCAACCCTTAAAATGGTGCTTGTTAAGTTTTGAATAGCATAGACAAATAATTATTTTCATGGAAGAAAAGTGTGCATGCAATATTGGCATTCATATTGGTGAGAATGTAAATGAAAAGAACTGGAGAAAATTCAATAAATATTAATAGATAGCTTTGCATGGTAGATATGTGGTTGATTTTTTATTTTTTTCTATTTTATGCCTATCTCTTGCATGCATGTGCACTTTATCTTTCTCCCTCTTTCTCTCTCTCTGTCTCTCTGTCTCTGTCTCTCTCTCTCTATATATATATATCATATATATATATATCATATATATATCTATCATATATATATATCATATATATCTATCATATATCATATATATCTATCATATATATCTATCATATATATATCTATCATATATATATCTATCATATATCTATCATATATATATCTAGAGAGAGAGAGAGAGTTTTTTCCTCTCCATATATATACATATATGTATATATATGGAGAGATCAACTTCTGGATCTTGACATTATAGGTAGGCTGACTAGACAGTAATGCCTAAGAAAAGAAACAACAGCAGAGTTGCTGCATAAATGCTGTGCTGATTCGCCCTCTGAGACCTTGTTGAGTGGTCTGAGAACCGTTTGATTACCTGATCCAAGGGAAAGAGACCCAGGACAGTGGCTGTCACAGAGGAGAAACTATCCTGTCTCACACTTCATCTGCTCTCACTTCCAAGTGTGCATTAAAACTCAGATCAGAGCTCTTGAGGCACAAGAAACACAAATTGGCAACAAGCGCATTTATTTTATATGCCTATGTCTCTCAAATGATTCATTTGGTTTATCTTAAGATATTCTTCGTTTAGATGCATTATTTAAGAGCCTTTAAAATTTTTAGGCTGAAGTTTAAATTTAAAGACTTAAGTAAAGGCAAAAGGAAAAAACACTAAGGAAAGGAGAAATCAGTTTCATTTTAAATGCAATTTTAAATGTTTAAATGTTTATAGAAGGAATTTTGGATAGGAGGAGAACATTCCATTACCATTTGTTTTCTGTTTATAAAAGCCAAATAGCTATAGTGTAGTTTAGTACTGATACGTTATCTATTAAACACAGAAATGATTTGTTACATTTTAGCTTGTTTTTTATTCTGCCTCAAGTTATCCGTGAACATGGATTTGATCTTAATTACATTTTAAAATGAAAAATTAATGCATTGTATACAATAAGCAAAATATGGAAATGACCTAAATGTCAAATGAAGTATGATACCCTATGCAATGGCATGCTCTGTTACCATTAAAAATCAAGATGTAGTTCTGTGTTTATTTTTTTTTTAATTTTTCAATGTTTTTATGTATTTCTGAGAGAGAGGAGAGAGAGGCAGCGTGAGCAGGGGAGGGTCAGAGAGAGAGGGAGGTACAGAATCTGAAGACAGGCTCCAGGCTCTGAGCTGTCAGTACAGAGCCCAATGCGGGGCTCGAACCCATGAACCGTGAGATCATGACCTGAGCCGAAGTCAGACGCTTTACCGACTGAGCCACCCAGGCGCCTCTGTGTTTATTTACCTACAAAGATACACATGATCTATTATTGAAGAAAATGGGTTTACAAAAAGCACGTGGATAGATAAGATACTTTTCCCTGCAGGACAGTGCTGCACGGTGGTCATTTTGATTGACCAGTACCATACAAGTTGTTAAATACTTTGAGTATTGTCTCTACATGTGTAGCAAATCCCATTTTATAAAGTAAAATGTAAGGAATGTAAATAAGTGTAGCAAGATGAGATGATACAGAGGGGATGGAGAGGGAGAAAGAGAATGAAAGGAAAGGCAGGGTGAGTGGCGGAGACAGAGAGAGACTTCTAGGTCCTCATTGTGTGGGTGACTTTTCATGGCCTCTAATCTTCAGGTAGTGGTTTCACAACTGACTTCTTAGGACTCATTTCCTCTCCTTAAGATTATCAATTCCCTTATCTGTAAATTGAGAGTTGAGTTCTTCTATCTTTAAAATTTTGTGATTGCTAAATATGAGAGTAGTGCTCAGCCACATTCAGTAAGTACTCAGCCATCTTCAGTAATTTTAAATTATTTTCCTATCCAATACATGTACAAACACACCTTCCCATTTCTCTACCCTGGGCCACTTGTGATTATCACTTTATGTTTGGTAGCATAATAATGGTTACTTTACATTTAGCACAGTAGCATATGCAAAGTGGTATCATTATACAATAGAATTACATTCATCAGGGAGAGATGGACCATGACTTTAACCTTCACTCTTATCTTTTCTGGATCCAAAGAAAACGAGAGATATGATTGGCTAGATTTGTATCCATACTGTTTTACAAAAGAATCTAGATTAGCTTATGATTTAAATTAGGAGAGGCAGAACTTTTCCTCATTCTGCATTTTAAAAAAAATATATTTTTCCTTCCCTTCCCCTGTGTTCATCTCTTAAGTTTCTCAAATTCCACAGATGAGTGAAACCCTATGATATCTGTCTTTCTCTGACTGACATTTTGCTTAGCACCATACCCTCTAGTTTCATCCACATTGTTGCAAATCGCAAGATTTCATTCTTTTTCATCACTGAGTAGTATTCCATAGTGTGTGTGTGTGTGTGTGTGTGTGTGTCTGTGTGTGTGTGTGTGTCACATCTTCTTAATCCATTCATCAGTTGATGGACATCTGGATAAAAACAGAAAGGGAGCCAAACCAAAATAGACTCTTAAATACAGAGAAAAAACTGAGGGTTGATGGGGGTGGTTTAAATGGGTGATGGACGTTAAGGAGGGCACTTTTGGGGATGAGCACTGGGTATCATGTAAGACATGAATCACTGGGTTCTACTCCTGAAGCCAAGACTACACTATGTTAACTAACTTGAGAATGAAAAAAATAAAGGAATTTATCATGAGCTTCTTTCTTAAACAAGGGACATTAAGAATGTTTTATTATTTTACAAAATATATGATTCTATGGTCTAAATATAAATAAATAAGTATAATATAAAAATTCATGTCTGAGAACGACATCCTTGGTGATCACCTTTCTTTAGATCTCATTCCTCAAATAGCCGTTGTCGAGCTGGAATTTTAACAGGAAGTAGTGAGAGTCAGGAAAGCATACTAGCTTAGGAGTTGGGAGACCTCTGTTCAAGTCTCTGCCACACCTAACACGTAGCTTTGTAAGTCATTTTTGGTGGGTGGAGGGGTATTCATTTTCTCAAGGTCAAGAGTTTGGGCTACACTATCTCTAAAGTCTTTGGGCTACAAATAGTCTGTAAGGTTTTAGATTTGCTATAGTGGTTGTAATGCATAAACTCTGCATTTCCAGTTACAGGCTGAATTTATCTGTTTTATGTAAAAGATATATCAATCCTGTTAGAAAATTCAGAATCCCATTTATACACTCTACTACAAAAAAGACCACCCCACATATACAAAGAGTTGAGTCCTAGGGAAAAATAAAAATCTTTTAAACTATAGAGTTCTTTTATTTAAAAATTTTTATTTTTTCTGATTGTATTGAAATAATGCTTAAGGACAGTTGGTCTACAGAGATTGCTAGAATTATCAAACATAGAAGGGGTATCATGAAAAGCAGTCTCTGTTTAAAAAAGGTAGCAGTTTGGGGGCAAATATCCTATATAGATACTCATTTAACTTTTAAGTATCTCTCTGCAAGTGGGGCCATTTTCAGAAATAGATGTTCACAAACACTCAGCACTGAACACTTCTTAGAACAAAAACAATGGTTTAAATATTGTAATTACATTAATAACATTTTGAGCCTCAAGGGAGCATTTGGAGATTAAAGTAGAGAACATCGCTCACATTTTACATTTTAAATTATGGGGGCGCCTTGATGGCTCCGTCAGTCAGTCATCCAACTCTTGGTTTCATCTCAGGTCATGATCTCATGGTTTGTGAGATCAAGCGTCACGCTGGGCTCTTCACTGACAGCACAGAGACTGATTAGGATTTTCTCTCTCTCTCTCTCTCTCTGTCTCTCTCTCCCCCCTATCTCTCTTTCTCTATCCCACTTGCACTCTCTCGCCATAAATAAATAAATGAAGCACTTAATGAAGAAACTTGCACCATGAATTTCAGTCAGGGTGTCAGTGATACATAGTAGAGATTGTTGAGTCAGAAAACAAAGCAGACCCTGAGTTACTGGCTTATTGCCATATTCTGAGTATCTGATGAAAAAAATGGATAGCTCCCTCTGATTTTTCTACCTGATAATATAAACATGGCTCAAATGTGTTACAATTATAAAATTGTAGATAAATATTTCCATACCCATTATAATTTTCAGGCAAATTTATTCTCATTAACAATGCAAGTGCTTTTTGGTTTTGCTGTCTTAATACCTATCCAGAAAACTCCCCTACATCACCTCTGCATCAGCAAAAGCCATTCCATACTGTGACTCAAATACGATTTGTGAAGTGGCCTGATAGGGTTTTGTTACTCTTTCTAGAAGGGAAGAATGTGGGCAAACATATAGATAGATCTCAGTAGTGATTAAAAGCTTTTTCTCCAGAGATGACCTAATTCTATGATTTAACATTTGATATCCTTCCAGAGAGAAAGCAATTGATGGTGTGTTCTGAACAGAGACAGGGTGACGTCATTAACCAGGCTTAACCACAGGGCAGCATTCGTAAACTGTTGTGAAGGAATGAATGTTGTTCATTATTGTAATCTTCTCAGTTGCTGTAACATTTTTTTAAGGTAGAACCTAGCATTTTATTTAGATCTTCATTAAACTGTTGGAATTGAGAACCAGACATACGTAATAAACCTCCAAAAATAGATCCTGAAAGGCACTTTATGCTTAGGGTAAGCAGTCATGGAATAAGCATGTAAACAAGCTGGCTTCTCTGTACCACGCCAGCCAAGTCCGCTTTCTCCAAGGCCAGCCGCACCAGCTCTGCCCTCCCTTCTGTTAACGCCAGCCAGACCCCCTGTAGGTCTAACCCAAGGTTTTTCTCTAGGACACCTTGGCCTACCTGGGAATGCTGGAAACATGTTGTTAAAGGAATCATGATGTTGAGGGGGAAAAAATCTTTTAAAAGCTGCCGTCTGAGGTGACGGCTTCTCTGTACTTACGCCATACCCTAGAATACAATAAATAAGCAATTAGATCTGCTAGAGACTGCTGGGGGTGGGGGGTAGACACATCATTTCCCCGGAAACCCAGAGTTAAAGCAGTAAGCACATCCCCAACATGAATAGCAGATGCCAAATATAGCACTCCTTGGAGATATCCCTGGTATCAGGGGTGCTTCACAGTCAGGGATATTTCTGGGTCAAAAATGAATCCTTAATAGGGGAATAAAATTATCCCAAACAGAATGGAATTAAATGTTCATTGTATTAAAGACAGTATCATAGAGGAGAATAAAAGCAGACTTTAACATCACATGGAATGAGGCTCTACCAATTAATAGCTAAGTAATCTAAGCCAAGAATTTAACTTCTCTATCATCTAGTTTGCTTTATATAAAATGAAGATAATAAAACTAACGCTATGCCCATAAAGCACTTACTACAGTACCTGCTACAGATTAGGTAGGACTTTAATAGCTTTCAGGTATTTTTATTATCCTTACTATTACTACACTTGATCAGATGGGGGAGGGGTATGATATAAAGCAGGCGGGATTTTTATCCTTGCCATTCAGTTCAATCTCTTTAGATTCTTTCCTTTGTGTTGAAAAGAACAAACACACTAGGGAAAGAAAAGTGAATTAAGAACTCATGTCATACTTAAAGAGAACTAGACAGATAAATTAGCAAAAGCAGTTATTAAAATTCAGCATCTTTCAGATCAGCAACTATGCTTCACTGTGTACTTGGTACTTTCAAAAGTAGCATATAGTGCTTCCTTGATAAATAAATTAATTAATTAATTCAGTGAGATATGAGCTGTAATTTCTGTACAGACAGCTGGGGAAATATAAAGAAAAAAGACAATATACTAAAAGACAAAAAATACTATGAAAAGTCAGAGAAGTCTTCTTTTTTCCTTATTTTATTTTAATTCCAGTTAGTTAACATACTGTGTTATATTTGATTTTAGGTATTTCAACTTTCATACAACACCTAGTGCTCATCACAAGTGCCCTTCTTAGTATCCATCACCTATTTCACCCATCCCCCACCCACCTCCTCTGGTGACCATCAGTGTGTTCTCTGTATTTAAGAGTGTGTTTCTTGGTTTGTCTCTCATCTTTTTCCGTTTATTGTTTTGTTTCATAAATTCCACATATGAGTGAAATCATATAGTGTTTGTCTTTCCCTGACTTATTTCACTTAGGATAGTACTTTCTGTCTAGCTCTATCAGTATCCTCCATATATATATATATATATACATGTGTCTTTTGGCCATCTGGATGTCTTCTTGGAGAAATGCCTGTTCATATCTTTTGCCCATTTTTAAATTGAATTGTTTTGGGGGTATTATTTGAGTAGTCTACGTTCTTTATATATTTTGGAAACTAACCCTTTATTGGAGATGTCATTTACAAATATCCTCTCCAATTCTGTAGGCTTTTTAGTTTTGTTGATTATTTCCTTTTCTGTGCAGAAGTCTTTTATTTAGTAGCCCCAGTTGGAAAAGTCTTTCAAAATGACCTAAGACTAAAGCTGAGACTTAAGTACAAGTTAGGATGAAGAATATACACTTTCTCAGCACAGAGTAGCCACTGGAACACATTAAGTGAGCGAGAAAGACACTGGTTTATTCAGTGAACTGCTGATCTTCAGTATGATTTGAGGGATGTGTAGCTCAGAAAAATGGTGAGAGGTTGGTGTGGAAAGATAAGTGCCCCATCAAGCACTCCCAGTCATTTCTGTCCCATCCTTGCTTCATTTTTCTTCTTGTGTATTTGTTTATTGTCTGCCTTAGCCCTGGAGTGTAAGCTTCATGAAGGCAGGCACATCTTACTGTCTTTTTATTCCTGTATTTGCACACCCTGGAGCAGTGGTCTGGCACACAGTAGACACTTGGGAAATATTCACAAGTAGGGACCTTTTCATGGAAGGTCTTAAATACAACATTTAGAAAGAAATACCAGGGTTGACTAGAGATGAGGGTGAAGAAAAGTGACAAGTCTGAGAGAATCTCCTGGGTTTCTGATGAAACTGACTGGAGTCCGTGGCTAGTAAGCAAATACAGAATACAGGAGTAAGAGTTAAGCTTTTGTTCTCATTTTCCAGAAGGTATAGGATGTTGAGTTATACGTTATGAGCCTCCCAGAGTTGTGGGGAGAAATTCCCTCCCTACCAAGAATGCACAAAGCACATCCCTCAAATGGACAAGAGCATTCTACGTTCATTCTACCATGGGGAATGAAGGTGATTTTTGCTAACCGCTCTGGAGCAGATACCGTATGTAATAAAATCCTACATTAATCATCTTCATTGCATAGAAGTCAAAGTGGATGATTAAGGAATTCAAATACCCTGCCTCGGAACCATATAGTCAAAATGAAAAACACAGTTGTTGCAGCTGAAAGTAACTGAGTCGACCACTGAATCCATCATTTGTCACTTGGCATGCTGTTCAAGAAATCACTCTTTATTTAGATGATCACCTCAGTGTCATTTCCCCACTAAAGAAATTTAATAGTGAGTAATCAAATGTATTCACTCTCAGTCACTGACATGAGTTTACAATTACTTCTTGGAATTGAGCAAGCCTCAGTGGGATATAAAAATTAGGCTAATCATATGGTGAATACTTACTTCATCCTGTGTTTGTTCCTGCTAGGAACAGAAATTGTCTCCGTAATTGTATGCAAATCCTTTCAACAGAATCATCTAAAGAAAATTATGTACTGCTATTCCTTTTCAAAAGAAAAGACAAAAGTAATGTTTTAAAATATCACTTTCAAATCAACCAAAATGAATGGTTTTGGCTTTGTACATAAAAGCCAGATCCAAATTAATATTATTTACAGTACACAGTTTGGCATGTGAAGTAACAAACTGATACTTAATACGATGCGTAACACTTCCATGTGTTTTGTGTTGCTAGTGATTGCTTTCATGTTTAATTAATGAGCTCTATGGGACTCAGGCCTCAACGTAGGGCAGCGTAAATTAATTGGTCTTTTAAGAACCAGCATTCTGTACAGAGCATTGACCATCCTCAACCAGTGAACCAGCTCTTCAGTGTTAGCTGAGGATTTGTTTTTGTAAACCAAATGTGTTTCTATTTTTAGCATTTAGACTAGAGTTCTTTCTAAACAGGATTTCAAAGTTCCTTTAATTCTGAATATTTTTTTTGAGGCTTGTTTCAGCCTTTGTTCATGACTCAAGATGGTTGCTAGAAAGATCGACAAGGGAACCTTATCAGGGAACCTGTACAGCAGTTTCCAGAGATGCCCTAAGGAGGGCTGAGGTGAGGAGGGCTGAGGTGTGCACGTCTCCGGGCTCCTATACCTCATGACTCCTTTCTGCCCTGGTTTGGGGGTTTTTGCGTTTACCTACCCCATTGTTTTAGCATATAAATGCATAAATTAAGTAGTTTTCAGACTACTCTAATTCCACTGAATAATATTATCAATTCAGAAGCTTGAAACATAAGACACTGCTGAAATTTACATATTTTAGACTAGCAGAAATGGCAGTTTTGTGTGGTTCCAGCCTGATACGATGGAAAGTCTCCTGGCCCTTCGATGCATGAGTACAGAATGAGGGGGAAAGTGTAGAATTTGGAGAAAAACAAGCAACTGACACTTTCCGTTCTTCTCCGTTTTTGTCACAATGACTGCACATTGGAGGAGTTACTGCATTGTGCCTGGATTCATTTCTGTAGCCTCCTGTTCAGCCTCCCTTTCTTCCTTCTCTACTGGAGTCCATCATTTCCGCTAATATGAAAGCAGTTTCATCATCTCTCTCTGCTCTGAAGCCTCCTGTGTTTCCCTGTTAAAAATGAAGTAAAATTTGGGGCGCTTGGGTGGCTCAGTCGGTTGAGCATCCAGCTTCAGCTCAGGACATGATCTTGCGTTAGTGGGTTCGAGCCCCACATCGGGCTCTGTGCTTATAGCTCCCATCCTGGAGCTGCTTTGGATTCTGTGACTCCCTCTCTCTGCCCCTTCCTTGCTCATGCTCTCTCTTTCTCTCATAGAGATAAACATTTTTTAAAATGAGGTAAAACTTAACTTCTGGGTTTTAATTATTCAACCACATTCATTGAGTACCCTTTAGTGGCCATTCTTCTAGCTCAGGACACAGAATGAATGTGCCTCCTTGAGTGAGCCTGCACTCTTGTGGGAGCAACAGATGACACACACGGTACATGAATAACGTACCTAGTGTATTAGGTGATGATGTTCAAGAGAAAATCTGGCAAAAAAGGGCAATATGAGTCTCAGGACAAGGGAGTTGACTTGCTGGGAATGAGACCGGGATGGCCTCCGTGAAGAGGGGGCAGGGGGTAAAGGCTGAACCGTGGTGAAAGGGGAGCCTCACAGACCCACCTTGGGGAGAGTAAGAGGGCACAGCTCTTGGTTTGGCTGGCGAGTCTGGGACCGAGTGCTGCGGGTGCAGTCAGAGAGGCTGAGGCCAGAGATGTGGCTCTGTGGCCCGCAGTGCAAGACCAGCAGGAGGGGTGAGTAGCGGTGACAGGATCTGGCTTGCTCACAGCTGTGTTCTCCGTAGTCTCGGGGCGGGGGGAGGGGGAGGCGGCGCAAGGGCAAGGTCAGGACACCTGCATCTTCCAGATCAGAGCCGGTGCTGGTTTGCCCCTGCCCGGAGGAGCAGTCAGATTCTTGGTGTCTCTGTCTACTGATGCACTGGGGGCGTTGGTGAGAGGCTCACAAGAGCTGGCGAAGACCTTCACAACACAGCCTCGGGCCTCCTTTGGGCACCATCTCCGGCTCCCCTGTGCGCTCATGTGGGGTGCAGGAGCCCCTTGGCTGTAGAACAAAGGGCCTGAGTTCCCCTCGCATCCCTGCCAGCTGTTAGGGTTATGACTCGGTGTCACTCATGCAGCCCATCTTTATCTCTGTTTCTTCACCTACAGGGTGGGAGAGCCTTACCTCCTTCACGAGCCTCTCATGAGGTCCCGGCTCATTGTCAAATGAAATGAAGCTTAGTGTTTATGAACCCACTACTCTAGTAAATTCATCTCTAAACTATTAGTAATCTATTAAATATTCCTCAAGCTTCCCGCCTGCCCATCCGTGTCCAGCAGACCCTCCCCACCTCCACCTGTCACTCCCTGTGCAGAGCAGTCCTGTCCCCAAGGGGCTGTGTCCCTCCTCTTGACTCAGCACTTTGCTCTCCCAAAGCATTGCCATACTAAATAAGTGTAACGTGCAAAGTTAGGTCTTAAGTACTTTAAATGGTTAGTATGAGACAGAAGTTATTTGGTTACCTATTAATTCACAAATGTATAGTTTTTTTATTTTTTAAGTATATTTTTATTTATTTTAAGAGAGAGAGAGAGCAAGTAGGGGAGGGGCAGCGAGAGGGAGACAGAATCCCAAGCAGGCTCCAGGCTCTGAGCTGTCAGCATGGAGTCCAATGCCAGGGTCAAACTCACGAATTCAAGATCATGGCCCGAACTAAAATCACGAGTCAGAGGCTTAACCAGCTGAGCCACCCAGGTACCCTAATTCAAAACACTGTATTTTAGATGCAACTATATGGTTGCGTTTAGTGCACGTTTGAATTGTGAAGTTTTTATAGTGTGATACAAAAAAAATAGATATAAACAGAATTGTGAATTTTACTTGGTGTGATATTTAAAACTGATAAAACCTCAGTCCACAAGCACAATCCTAACCATATATAAATCGTGCCAAACATTTATTCTGGTTAGGAAACTAGTCTTTAGTTATTGGAGTTTAAAACTATGCACAGTATTCAAGAATGCCTTTCTTGCATGAAAAGACATTGCTGTACGCTATAAAAAGATTGATAAATACTCATAGTTCTGAGCAGATAAAACAATTCTGGAGGCAAACTTGAAAAGATCTCCAGTTTATTCTTTTTTTTTTTTTAACTTTTTTTAATTTATTTATTTTGAGAGAAGAGAGGATGGGGAAGGGACGGAGAGAGAGAATCCCAAGCAGGCTCCTTGCTGTCAGCACAGAGCCTAATGCAGGGTTCAAACCCATGGAATTGAGAGATCATGACCTGAACTGAAATCAAAAGTCAGATGCTTAACTGACTGAGCCAACCAGGTGCCCCTCCAGTTTATTCTCAGGGACTATTCAAAATGTAGAGATGGTCTCTAGAAAAATGGATGCCTGAAGCAAGAGAGAAAACTGGGCTTCTGAAACCTGTGGCAGAATCTAGCATTCTGGTTCAGGTGATGAAGGGGGTGGCTGTTCACCAGAAGTCACTTGACATCTGAAATCCAAATAGAAAAATACGTGCTTCTTCAGGACATCAAAAGATGTTTCCTGTTAGGAAAACAGGAGCAAAATGTCCACAATAGAACAGATTGTGGTTATGCCCAAATCCACCTCCTCCTTATCCCTTATGTTTTGTCGATCACTAGGTTTAGTGATCCTTCTGCCATAATCTCCAATTCACTCTCCTTCCCTGTCAGCTTACCTGAATTCCTTCAGTATGGCCTGAACTGGTTTTCCTACTTCCTGTTACCTTCATTCACAGTGTTTCCCACATCTTAGCTGAATGATCGCTCTACATTTGTCATTCTCTTCCTGAAGTCCCTGGGGAGTAAAGACCGAGTTCTATGATACGGGGGAGAAAGCCCTTGTGATCTGACACGTACCTGCTGATCTCTCCAGCCCTTCCCACAGTCCTCACCAACTCTCCAGCACCCTCCTGTCCTTCCAAACACACAGCACAAGCTGGGAGTACTTGAAGTTCCTGGATGTGAGATGCCATGCATCTTCTTACCTCTGAGCCTTTTAAAATTCTGATTCCTCCCTCTAAAATTCCCACTAGTTCACTCATGCATTCAGTTTGCTGAGCATCAACTCAGCACCCACTGGGCTAAGAACTGAGCCCAGAAATGATCCCTGCGTCCATGGAGCCCACAGGGTAGTGGAAGGCAGAGGCATCATCAGATCATCATTCAAATAGGTAGTCAGAAACTGTGGTAAAAATCTCTGAAAGAAAGGTACAGAAAGCTGTAAGAGCTTGAAAAGTTAGAGGAGAAAGTGATCAGTCAGGGGTGGATAATGTTTGCAATAAGCTCTGAAAGATGAAAGACGGGAAGGGGGTGGGGGAGGAAACAGTGTTTAAAAGGGAATAATAGCATGTCCAAAGGCACTGGGGTGGAGATGCTCGGTAGCTTCTAGAACTTCTATGAAGGGCAGTATTGCTGGAGCATATAAAACAGAGACACTAATGGCCCAAATAATACTGGAAAGATAGGGAGGGATGATTATGATTTGGTATATATCAGAAAAGAAAAAAAAAAAAACAAGGCCCTGCAAGGAAGTCCTATGGAGTTTCTGTCTACAAAAATTGTCTGGTTGCTATGTCAGCATGTGATTGTGTAAATTAATAGGTACAACCATTCTTTGTACTGAAATTAAATTCTCCAGCGACCTGGAGAAAAGC
This sequence comes from Hyaena hyaena, assembly GCF_003009895.1. Lineage (NCBI taxonomy): Eukaryota > Metazoa > Chordata > Mammalia > Carnivora > Hyaenidae > Hyaena > Hyaena hyaena. The sequence continues at coordinate 325,759 of NW_024081008.1, forward strand.
CCAAGAGGAAATAAGGAAAAAAAAGTGTTAGGGCATGCCCCCTGAAGGAAGGAGCTCTGAACCTATGGCAGATGGTTGAAAGCACTTGCTGAACGCCTGTATTAACGAGGACAAGGTTCAGTTGCAACCAATGGAAACCTTAAAGATTTAAGTTCCAAATTTACCCGTAAGATGCCATCTGAATTAAACATGAACACTGGAGTATAGGTGTCAGGAAACAATAAATGTTCTTGTCAGAAAATATGAGAGGCCACAGGGAAAATCTAAGACCCAGAATGACCATCTTTAAAGATGGATTTGCTATTTTTATTCTTGGTTATAGACAAGGAAAACTCGTCATCTTACATCAGGTTTGCGTGAATGGCCTCAAACTATGTAAGTTAGAAGATCTTTGTTTATTTTCAGTATGCTCTTCTTGACCTATGGCATAAAATAAATGCTGTAGTCACAGCTTCCCATTAATTTAAGTAAGCTACATATTGGTTCCTCCTTCCATGTGCTAAGATCTGAGAGTCCAGACATTTCCGTGCTAAGCTGTTTTGGAAAGAGTCCAGACTCCATGGTCACACAATCTGCTCTCCATTTCCAGCTTGGTGGCATCAAGTGCCGTGAGGATTACAGAATCTTACTCCTCTCTAAGACAGAGGTTCATATGCAGCATGAAGTATACTCCCAGACATGTACACCTTTCCCTTCAAAGCCACTAGCTGGGGATGCTGGTGATTGTGCCCAGACCAGAGAAATCAATAGTGTAGTGGTAGATGCCTGCATGGCAATTTATGAGTCGATGAGAGGGGTTGGAATAAATACTGAAGCTGCTGTGCCCCTTTGCAGCTTCTCAGCAACCCCCAAGGGATAGACTCAGTCCTCTTCTTTCCACACTGGTTCCCATGACCTCAAGGCTTCTCCACCCTGTTCATCATGATGGCACACACATCATCTAAGTAATTCATTACCCTGACAACACTCCTTCGTAATGTCTACATTCTCACTTCTTCTCATTCTCTCCATGTCTTAGCCTTCTGAAATGTGACTTCTACACCCAGCATTCCATTGATGCAGCTTTGACTGCACCAATGACCTTATAATTAAAGAGCACTATGAGCTCTTTACTTATCCAAGGGAAGTTTTTTTTTGTGGTTTTTTTTTTACAGCTTATGGATAACTCCCTCCTATTTGAAATTATGTCCACCGTGTCATAAACTTCTCCTGATTCTCCTCCTGCCCCTCTGTGTACAGAGAGTTGAATCAAATAACTCTTGAAAGAGAGAACATCAAATAAATAAAGCCCAGCTTGTGTTGCTAGCAGCCACATGTCTGGATGGTACTGCTCATCCAAAATAGGTCATTCCCGTGGATGATGTGAAAATTGTTGATGGGTGTATGGACACAGTAGTTCAGTACTGCTTATATCACTATGACCAATTATCAGCATAATTGATAATATCATTACATGATGTAATAACATTTAAAAAAACATATCTGTGTGTGTACTTTGATAGTGTCCTTTCCTTACTCTAGAACAGTGATGTGATCTTGTCCATGGGATGGTTTCACTACCATTCTAATAAAATTATTTTGTTTTGTTTACTTATACAAGACTGTGTAATTTATGTAATGGTTAGTTACTTAGTAAGTGACTAGATAGTTAATTCCTTGTAGAGATAGGAATCATGTCTTTATCTTGGCAAACCTTAAAGAATCTCAGATGTAGTAGGTTTTCAGTAGATTATATTGAATTAAAATGTTAGGCAGCTTGTTAACATAGAAGCAACACTAAAAAGATCCTTTACAGTAGTAAAGTGTCCTTCCATCTTGTGATATTCTCCCAGCACTGCAGTATTCATGGCCCACAGTATTGCCACTTTCTAATAAGTGGGAGACACAAATCATAGCCAGATGTAGAATTAGTATGACAGAACTTGTGATTTTCTAGTTTATATAACATAGTTTATATAATCATAGATTCAACAGCAGTATTTTCTCCAAGTTACAACTATCTTGGCAAATAAATAAGACACACACCTCCAATAGCATAAATAAGAAAGTGTATTAAAATCAAACACAGCTTATAAAAGAATTGAAGCTTCCAACCTATAACCGCATGTCCCTTGCACTGCACTGAGAAGATGAAATTTACTTCTGGCTGTGATTAATGGTTCTTTTGAGACAGCCAGCTTTCTTGGCCATTTAACAAAGATTGTGTCCTAGGGTTTTGTCTTATTTCAATTCTGGTGTCATTTATAAATCAGGGAAAATCAGATAATGAAACCTTGAATTTGAATTATAGTTTTGGCATTAGTGGTGAATCTTGAAATGTCTCTTATGCAACTGTGAACATATGTGAATTTCATCAGAAGGCTTGTTGCTGTACATTCTGTGAAAGTCGTGTAGGAAGGAAAATAACAACCTGGATGCTTTGTTGGTGATGTGAATCCTGATAACCACAAGATGCGAAAAATTTTTTTAAAAATAAATAAATTTAAAGGCAATATATAAAGACCCGTGCAAAGCTGTGAATTGACCCCACGGAGCAGGACAACTGCTTCGGCGTGTGTGGCCAGTAGTTATCGTTTCTACAACATGCAAAAAATCAAACAAAATGTCTTTAATTTTGGTTTGACAATAAATAGAAGGAGAAAAAGGAAAAGGAAGATGCCTATTGGTGTTTTTGAAAAGAACATGTTCCTAGGTGTCAAAAACGAATAAAAGGAACATTGACTCGCTTCCTAGCAGAGAGCAAGTCTCAGTAACTGAATACATGAGGCATGAACATGTACATTAAGAGAGCACTCAGACCATCCTGTTATGTATGTGTCCAACAGAAAACGAAGGAAGGGGCACTGGACTTGGGGTGGGGGCCAAGGGGAATCTAGGTGAGGCTTGAAAAGATAATGACAGGCATACATTACAGAAGGTAAGACTAAATGGTGCAATAGATGTACCAGAATATAATTGTATGGTAATTATCATGCCCTCCCTCTTCCTCTTTGGGGAATTTTTTTTTTTTCATTTAGATAAAAATGAGTGCTGACTGCCACAGTATTTCGTTTGGCAGGACATCAGGTAATTTATATTTCAAATATGATCTCATCATCAGTTCCATCTGTTGATGTTAACTAAGCGTCCATAACGTTTGAAACTCTGACCTGTAGAAAACATACCTAACAATCAAAGTCTTTGAATCTGAGAGACTCATACCAATCAGAAACCTGAATAAACGTCCTCTTATCTCGCAAGTGCTATGTATTCAAGCCTTTACTTCTAATCCACCTGGTTCTACACGCGCACTCCAGGGACCAGGGGCGGGAGAGACTATAGGCATCTGCCATAGAATGAACTCAAAGAAGCGCCGGACCTTCTTTGGATGAGCATTTTTTTAATGCTAAGCCGCAGGGGAAAAACATAACTGGGTACCAGGCTCTGAGTCTAACCAGGTTGTGTGTTTTTACCTTACCTTTAAAAACCGAGAGCTGAAAAAAGCCAGATTTCAAGACCGTGTTGGCCTGAAGAAACACTCTAGGTGCTGTATTCCCAGGCTGGCCCCATCTTCCCTAACCCACGTCCCAGGACCTCTGACTTTCCTTCTGTGCCGGTTGAGGCAGACAGGTCAGGACAGCCACAGGGCACGGAGCGCCGCGTCCATGCAGGCTGCCCCAGCCAACGCGCGCTCCTGGTACGGCAGCCATCTTGGATGGATGTCCTCGGCCTTCGGGACCCAGTGCAATTGTTTGTCCTCCGCGCTTGGCTCCCACATCCCAGCAAGGCAGATTCAACCAAATCTTCCTTTTGGGCCAACACTTTACGTTGAGTACTGCTCTCATTACACGGTTTTAAACTAAATTGCCTTTGCTTATTTGAATGCCTTTCTCCTCTACTAGATTATGAGTTTGAGTACCTGCTGCCTCACCTAGTAGCCATTCAATTCAACCTCAATCCACATCATTCCTCGGCTAAGAGACAAAGAGTTAAATAACACCTTCTTTCCAGAAAAGATGGGGAGCGGAAATAATGCCTTCTCCATTCACAATAATGGACCTTCAATAAATACTTTTGCGTTGTTTCTTTCTACATCATCTCTTCCATAGCTGAATCCAAAAATGTTTTTACTACCTTGTGAAAGGGAAGAGCTAAAACTGTTGTTCAAAATTAATTCTTTCCAGTGAGTAGAATTAACAAAAAGAATGTATGATATCGTTTGGTTTTGGTTTATCTCATCAAAAACATGTCTAAAGCAATGTAGTGTTCTCCAATAGAGAGATATTGAGACTTTCTTAATAAGGTATAGTGTTCTTCCTTCATCCAAGTAGTATTTTAAGGGGTGTTACCTCAAGTAAAGAAAGCAAAAACAAATGATTCAGAAATAACCACTCAGATGTTAAATTTCTAAAGCATCCATTGTGTATTTGCAACATAAAAATGTTGCTGCAGATTCAATGCCTACATGAGTTATTAAAAAGGAGTAAAAGTATGATTTTGGTAACACTTCTGGATCTTTTTTCCCCACTAGGATACTCAATACTTCAAGCTATTATGGAAAAAGCAGGACAAAATGGTTGGCATGTCAGCGCTATATGTGTGGAAAATTTTAATGATGTCAGCTATAGGCAACTTCTAGAAGAACTTGATAGACGACAAGAGAAGAAATTTGTAATAGACTGTGAGATAGAGAGGCTTCAAAACATATTAGAACAGGTAAGTCCTGGATTTTATGTCATTATTACCCTATACCTTCAACAAAAAGTTGACTTTTGATTTACTTGTTCCCATCAATATTTTTCTCCTCACCATTTCGTCTGAAGTAGAGTTCAGGATTTTTCATTCCATGATTCATCTCCACGACTAAATCATAATCCTTTATCACCAAAGGCCATTTCGGTTCTTAGGTCTCAGTGTTGTTAGAAGCACTATTTCTCACACATTTTTAAGAACTGCAATAGAAAGGACCTTCTGTGAATCATCAGGAGCCCTTGACCTCCTACTTTCATAAACATTAATTTTGAAGATGAATGCCATCTAAAATCTTAGAAAGCTTTAGTATTTGTGACTGTGCATTTTTTCCTAACCTTTAGAAAAATAGCTGCATGAGAACTAACTACTATGAGAAATAGTAAAGCAATTATATAAAATAAAGTTAAGTCGCATACTGTATATAAAACAGTTTCTTCTAGATGTTTTAAGTGCGTAGTTAAGACAGTTTTCAACTCTCTTCACAAATGAAGACTCCTTTAATAAATCTTTCAGTAAATACTTGTTGATTTGACTTGAAGTAGACGGGAATAGGTAAAAGTGAGCTTGGTTATTGTGCTAAATAATAGGAAAATATCATCAAATAATGACAATGCTTAATTAACATTTGCCTCTCTCCTAACTCTACTATATCATGATAAGCATTAGCTCTGTTTGGCCAAAACTGCGGTGAACGAATGCCATCTAGTGGCTTCAGACATGTTTGCTCCGGTTGGTCTATACCAAGTTGCGTTGGCAGAAGCAGTATTGTAGTGGTGTTTTCTTGGTTATTTCATCACATGTCGTTTGCATCATAATAGGATTGGATTTGTAGTAGTAAACTTAATATGGAGGTTTATTTATAATACACAGGTACCCAACTAGAAAAATCAAAACCAAAATATGTTGCAGAGATTCCTCCTTAATATCGAAGGGCCCTAAACTAGATACCCTGTATAAAACTGTATAAAATTAGTGAAAGTTAAAAGTTAAAAAGCACACGGTAGTTCTTTGAACGGTCTGGTGAAGCCAGTCTATACCGTAAGAGGAAAAGACAGAGTATTCACTTCCTGTTTGCTTTTCATAGAAAAAGGAAAAATTCTGACTGAAGAAATCTGTTTATACTATATTGGAAGATATTAATGATAAACCTGTGTTACTCAGGTTTATTCCTGAGAGGAGTCCAAAAAATCAGCAAGGTTGCAACTATTCAAGGTATATGGGCTTTTTAAATGTGTATTTATGGAATCCAAGAAAAAACTTTGTCTTACTTTCCTAAGGAAGACAATCACTTGAGCTCAAACTCCATCCTCACTCCCTCCCACGGCCACCCCTGCATGGAGAGTTTGAGTTGTTTGCCATGAACAACTGAAGCTTTGTAAATACCTCCCCATGAGTCCCACAGAACAGTCAGCTCTGAGAACTGTCTGGACTGCCAGGTTCCTGAGGGCGAGGAAGGCTCAGAAAGACACCCCCCCCACACACACACACACACACTTAGCACCTGTGCTTAAATGGTCATGTCTGGAGGGCGAGCAGAGGCACCTGCCCCGTTTCAGGGCCTTGGCTGGTTTCTGAGACGGAACTCAGCACACCCCGGGGCTTTGGATAAACTGTGAACAAGCCTTAAATAAAATCTTGTAAGGGAACCAGACATCTTTTTTTTTTCTTGTCATCTCAAAAATATCATTTTTTAAAATGTACTTTTTTGAGAGAGAGAGAGAGCAGGGGAGGGATAGAGAAAGGGAGAGAGAGAGAATCCCAAGCAGGCTCTCCACTGTCAGCCCAGAGCCTGATACAGGGGTGGAACTCATGAACTGTGAAATCATGACCTGAGCTGGAATCAAGCTTTGGATGCTTAACCAACTGAGCCACCCAGGCGTGCCTCAAAAATATCATTTTTATATTCTTTTGCCTGATGAGATATGATTAATATATATCATTGTGTACATTTGAGGTATGCAGTGTGTAAATCAATACGCTAATATATTGTGATATGATGGCCACAGTAAGGCTGGTGAACAAACAATTCTGTCGCTTCATCTGGTCACCATTTCCTTTGGGGGATGAGAATATTTCAGATCTACTCTCCTAACAAGTTTCAGATGGGTAATGCAGTATTGTTTTTATTTCTTTAAGTGTATTTAGTTATTTTGAAGGACAGAGCAAGCGGGAGAAGGGCAGAGAGAGAGGGAGGGAGGTTCCACGCTGTCGGCACAGAGCCTCATGCAGGGCTCAAACTCACAAACCATGAGTTCATGACCTGAGCCAAAACCAAGAGTCAGACGCTGAACAGACCGAGCCCCCAGGCGCCCCTGTAACATAGTGGTGGTCCCTGTGGTCACCATGCTGTACATTGGATCCCCAGAAGTTAGAAAACTTCAGCATCTGCCTTTTCCATGTCTCTTTTTCCTCCCGAATTCTACAGGGTTTCTTTTCTCTCGTGACTGCATGGTAATAATGAGACGTTATCCCTTTAAAATGCCTCTCAACTATAAACCTGATCGATCGTACAATATCTACTGTATTGTCCTGTAAACCTTACCCCAAAAAAAGACATCTTCTAATCCTGAACATGTTTTTTTTAACTGTCTATATTTTAATTCCTTGTAGCTCTAAGCCAAATCATTTTTTAATGACTCTTGGTTTTACTCCTGACTCATCTAAACACAAGAGCTAATCCAAACTGTGTCAAGAGTTTCTACATGTATTTTAATATACCTGCATTTCAACATCTTCTGTAATAAGTTGAGATAACGGTAGAAAACAATTTCAGAGAATCAACCAAAGCAGTTTTTAAAAAAGACAATGCTAAATGATCTTGATCAGAAAAATGCCTTTGAGAAGAAGTAGCCATCTTTCAGAAGGTGGTGAGGTTAATACACTGAAGATAAGGGGACATGTTAGTAAATTCGGGAAGGGTGGGCACACTCCATATCATGGTGGCATCGTGGCAATAAGTGCTCTGCTGATATTTTCGTTTGTTTCTGTTTTCAAAATCATAATGGAAATGGCCCACAGTTTTCTCCTAAAATGTGTGAATGGACAGCTGTGGTTAGAGAAGCACCTCATCTTCTGTACCTGTTTTCCCGATTATTTGTATGCCTAATTCGTTCTTATAAATGTATCACTGTTTATTTTTTTAACATCTCTTTTCTTTGATCTCTGCCCAAAAGACTTAAAGGATGCATCAAAATTTTCAAATTATTTAAAATTAGTTGTTTTAAGAATTTTACAAAATTTTTTAACTTCACGGTGAGTATTCTAAGGCAGTAGATCTCCAACAGTAGTAAGCTTAGGAATCACCTGGTGTGACATGTAGGCTTCGCTGAAAATGCAGAACTTTATTCCTGTCTTTAGATAGTTTACTTGACAAATTCTGACCTGGGACCCAAAACGCTACCATAAAAGCAAAACTGTCACTAGAAATCTGTGATAAGGACAACAACACTAAGATGTTCATTAAAGCTAAAGTTTTTGACCATAGGGTAAGTAAATTAATGCTTATCTGTACTTTTAAGTATGTGCTTTATCTTTACTTTTTTATTTCAATGGGTTTATTTTTTTTAATGTTTCAAGCTTTTATTTAAATTCTTGTTAGTTAACATACAGTGTAATACTGACTTCAGGAGTAGAGTTCAGCGATTCATCACTGACTCATCACATGTAACACCCGATGCTCATCACAAGTACCCTCCTTAGTACCCATCACCCTTTTAGCCCACTCCCTCCCAGGTCCCCCAGCAGTCCTCAGTTTGTGCTTTATAGTTAAGAGTCATTTTTATGGTTTGCTTCCCTCTCTTTTTTTTTTCTTTCTACTATGTTCATCTGTTTCTTAAATTCCACAAATGAGTGAAATCATAATGGTATTTGTCTCTCTCTGACTAATTTCACTGATTACACTCTAGCTTCATCCACGTTCCTGCATATCACAAGATTTCATCCTTTTTTTTTTTTTTGATGGCTGAGTAATATTTTATTGTATGTATGTTCCATGTTTCCTCTATCCATTCATCAATCAGTGGACATTTAGGCTGAATGCATAGTTCTATTTTTAATTTTTTGAGGAACCTCCATACTGATTTCCAGAGCAGCTGCACCAGTTTGCATGCCTACCAATAGTGTAGGTGGGTTCCCATTTCTCCACATCCTCACCAACATCTGTTGTTTCCTGAATTGTTCATTTAAGCCACTCTGACCTGTGTGAGGTGGTATCTCAGTGTGGTTTTGATTTGTATTTCCCTGATGATGTGTGATGTGGAGCATCTTTTCATGTGACTATTAGCCATCCGGATGTCTTCTTTGGAAAAAATGTGTATTCGTGTCTTCTGCCCATTTCTTAACTGGATTATTTGGTTTTGGGTGTTGAGTTTGAGAGGTTCTTTATAGATTTTGAATAAACTTTTTATCAGATATGTCATTTGCAAATATCTTCTCCCATTTCAAAGGTTACCTTTTAGTTTTGATGATTGTTTCTTTCGCTACGGAGATTTTTATCTTGATGAAGTCCCAATAATCCATGTTTGCTTTTGTTTCCCTTGCCTCTGGAGACATGTCTAGTAAGAAGTTGCTGTGGCTGAGGTCAGAGAGGTTGCTGCCTGTGTTATCCCTAGGATTTCAGTAGTTTTCTGGTTAGATCTTTCATCCATTTTTGAATTCATTTTGTGTGTGGTGTAAGAAAGTGGTCCAGTTTCATTCTTTGGCACGTTGCTGTCCCATTTTTCCGAGCACCATTCGCTGAAGAGACTTTCTTCCATTGGATATTCTTTCCTGCTTTGTTGAAGATGAGTTGACCATCTAGTTCTGGGTCCATTTCTGAGTTTTGTCTTCTGTTCTGTTGACCTATGTGTATGATTTTTGTGCCAGCACTATACTGTCTTGATTACTACATCTTTGTAATATAGCTTGAAGTCAAGAATTGTGATGCCTTCAGCTTCACTTTTCTTTTAAAAGATTACTTTAGCTATTGGTGGTCTTTTGTGGTTCCTTATAAATTTTAGGATTGTTTATTCTAGCTTTTTAAAAAATACTGGTGGTATTATGATAGAGATTGCATTGAATGTGTGGATTGCTTTGGGTAGTATAGACATTTAACAATTTTGTTTTTCTCATCCATGAGCATAGAATGTTTTTCCATTTCTTTGTGTCTTCTTCAGTTTCTTTCATAAAGTTTCTATAGTTTTCAGACTACAGATCTTTTACCTCTATAGCTAGGTTTATTCCTAAGGATCTTATGGTTTTTGGTGCATTTGTAAATGGGATTGATTCCTTGATTTCTCTTTCCGCTACTTCATTAACAGTGTATAGAAATGCTATAGATTTTGGGGCGCCTGGGTGGCTTAGTCGGTTAAGCGTCCGACTTTCGCTTAGGTCATGATCTCGCAGTTGGTGGGTTCGAGCCCCACATCGGGCTCTGTGCTGACTGCCAGCTCAGAGCCTGGAGCCTATTTCAGAGTCTGTGTCTCCCTCTCTCTCTCTGACCCTCCCCTGCTCACGCTGTCTCTCTCTCTCCTAGAAATATATAAAAATATTAAAAAAAAAAAAAAAAGAAATGCAATAGATTTTGGTATATTGATTATATCCTGTGACTTTACTGAATTCATATATTAGTTCCAGCAGCTTTTTGCTGGGGTCCTTCAGGTTTTGTACATAGAAACCTGTCATAATAACCTGTCATCTGCAAATACTGAAAGGTTGACTTCTTCCTTGCTCATTTAGAGGCCTTTTATTTCTTTTTGTTGTTTGACTGTTGAGCTTACGGCTTCTGGTACTGTGTTAAGTAACAGTGGTGAGTGTGGACATCCTTCTGTTCTTCCTGACCATAGAGGAAAAGCTGTCACTTTTTCCCCATTAACGATGATATTAGCTTAAGCATATTAAGGATGTGCATCTTTCATATATGGCCTTTATGAAGTTGAGGTATGCTCCCTCTCTCCCTACTTTGTTGAGGGTTTTTAATCAAGAATAGATACTGTACTTTATCAAATGCTTTTTCTGCGTCTTTTGAGAGAATCCTATGGTTCTTACCTTTTTTTTTTTTAGTAATGTGGTGTATCATGTTGATTGATTTCCAAATATTGAACCAGCCTTGCAGCCCGGGAATTTGGTGAATGATTCTTTTAATGTACTGTTGGATTCAGTTTACTAGTACTTGTTGAGAATGTTTGCATCTATGTTCATCAGGGATACTGGCCTATAATACTCCTTTTCAGTGGGGCCTTTGCCTGGTTTCAGAATCAAGGTAATGATGGCCTCATAGAATGACGTTGGAAGTGTTCCTTCTATGGATTACTGTTTAAAATAGCAAGTAGCCATGTATTAATCCAAACATTTCAGAACATCAGTTTCACAACAACTATTAGAGAATGTAGCTTAAGGTATATTGATTTTTCTATGCTAAATTATACCATAGGAAAAAGGGAAGAATTTATATAAATATTACCCACTGATATATTAAAGTAATAGAAATATAACAAAACTACAAAGTTATATTTATTGTCATATCATTTGTACGAGGCTGAAACAAAACAAGTGCATTTTTGGTCTTTTAAATCCAGTGGGCAATTTGGCACACTCATCTGCTGAAAATAACTCTGAAAAAAAAGACAAAAACTGAAACTACTCTATGAGTATTTGTTAAATTTGTGATCAATTATTAAAGCTGTCAATTTTTACTTTAATATACCACAATGGGCACTAGATTATTCACCTTACCTGGTTTTCTTCCTCTAACAATCAATTATTTTATAGAATAGCTAAAAATAATATAGGTGGAATCCAATGAATTGCTTTCATATCAAAATGAGTGCTTTATAATGGGAGCCTTTTTATATATTATTTTATTTTCACACATATCCATTAATTCTGAATCCTAAACTCAGTTACTTGCTGAGAGTCCTTAGGAACTCTAAGACCTTATCAACTGAATATTGAACTACCAGACTAATACATATACTTAACCCAGTAGCAAAAAAGCAACAACAACCTTGACCTTAACTGTCTTTCTGGCATCCAAAACTATTTGAGCAACACAGCACTTAAGGCTAATGGTGACTCACATGTTTTACTCCACCTTGAAAAGTAGTGAGGGTCACACAGCTAGATTCCTGTGTTCCTACGGTCAGTGACACCCTTCTCTCATTTACACCCCTCTCACCCTCTGGAGACAGTCATTACGTAGTGCCGCGTGGTGGCTGCTACGCTCTTCTACCTCTTTCTTTGCTCAGTTGACCTATATCCCCAAAATTATGTTTCCAAAAAAGATGAATATTTCCACCTTCTAAGAAATGGATAAGAAATTTTCAGTTATTTATTTTTAAAAAGTAAACAGGGATGCATGGGTGGCTCAGTCAGTTGAGCATCCAACTGTTGATTTCAGCTCAAGTCATGATCCCAGGGTTGTGAGATCAAGCCCATCTCAGACTCTGCACTGGACGGAGCCTTCTTAGGACTGACTGTCTCTCTCAAAAATAAATGAATAAAACAAAAAAGTAAATGAAATAATATAATGTCTGTGATTCTGCTTCTCCTTACTCTGAATAAGGAACATTAGACTGAGATGACCTTAGAAAATTTCGCTCTCTCTAAAAGTCACTAATGCTAGTTCCAATACAGATTTACTGATACTTGCATTTGATCCTGAAGCAATATACAATTTTACACATAGGGTACACCTTGAAAAGAAGCATAAAGTAAAACCTTACTCAGGTGGCCCTTTCTGTACATCCATTCATCGTACAAGTATCAATGAGTGCCCACAGTGGGTGAGGCACTAGGCTGTCCACTGAAGATCAAGTGATGAGGTAAACAGATTTCTCTTTTCTATTCTAATTAGTAGCTCTTTGCTGGTTAACTAAGGTTTAAATGAAAAGCATTGGCTAAAATCCTATGAAAATATAGTCTTTCCTTTAGAAATAGAGTACAGAGAAAGTCATCAAGGATTTCATAATGCCCCAGGGATTTGGGGATGAGTGCCAGTTCTTATCCAGTATGTTATGTTGTCAAAGGTGTTTGGTTGAGAACAAGGGCACGCCGCCCTTAGGGCACATGAGGGATGTATTTAAGGAGCCTCAGCATGTACTTCTCAGGAGAAGATGATGAGGACTGACCTTACGTCATGAAATAGTTGTTTGACAAGGGAATGGAGAAATTGGCTCTCGGGTGTCCCAAACTGCCTCTTCATCTCATACCTTGAACACAATTGGTGCCCTTTTCTGCACAGTTCACCCTCTCCCTATAGAAAAGGGGAATTCAGGTTCCCGTTAGACACAGGGTGATGCTCAGACGATTGGCAAAGCCAGTGACCTTCCCATACTGTTTGCAAACCAATCAGAAAAGCCTAAAAGCCAGGATTGGCCTCCCAGAGGCTTATTGCATCACCAGAGGAAGCCAATAATCCTGTTTTAGGGCACAACCAATCAGAAAGAGGCAAATTTCTCACAAACAGCAATGTGGCCATTTGTACCTAAGTGATGGAAAGTGCACAGGGTCTCAGTCAACATGGCCCCAGTCCAAGGCTGCCTCCTTGTCCAGCATCGCCAAGGATCAGGGTCCAGACAGGATTTTTGGCAACCGGCCAAGTGTGTCAGACCAGATAGGGCCTGCTCATCTACAGTCTGCCTTTATACATTTTCAGATGTCTCTGAAATGAACTGTACTAAATCTAGAACTCTGCCCACCTCTACTTCCAAAAACATCTCTGACTTGAATAAAGCATCAAAAAGAGCCAGTAGCTTAAAGAGCCTACCTCCATGTGCCATAACCATTTGAATCATAATGTAGAAGGGAAGGGGCATTTTACTTACTGGCTGATAACCATGGGGTTGGTTTTTTTTTTCATACTAAAACAACAACAACAAAAAAAAAAAGATCAAAAACAAAAGTAGAAGAGACAGAAGAAACCGAAAGAAAGCATAGAGACCAGGAACGCTGGTGTCAGTCATGAGGAGTAGTCACAGAAGAGGCCTCGTCACTGGGGATATTGGCTTTGATTATTGGAAGCATCCATGGAAGGACCAAGCAGCCTGCATTCCAACAGTAGGAATGAGCTGGCAGCAGTAGACACAGGACAGTCCTGCACTTGATTCCTAATACGTTCATTCAACACCCGTGTTCCCGACATCCTTTCAGGCACTGCGGTCTGAACAAAGATGAGCAAAACTTGGCCCCTCGGCCAGGAAGACGTACTGTCAACCTGGGAACTCAGAAACACAAATACATTATTACCAGACAATGTGATGGCTTCAGAATCAGAAATACCACAACATATATCAGGACCCCAACAAACATGCAGACCCAGTATAACGAAGACAGCCAGAAGAGCTTCATGGGGGAAACAGACTGTTAAATTAAAAATACATTGTATTTTTCCAGGAATCAAGGAGGGGTAGGGATATTCCAGACAGAAACAACTGAGAAGGCAAGGAGTTCTGGGAGCTCAGGAGGCAGAGACTTGTTCCATGTGACAAATACTGGGTCAGGGGCAGAATGAATGGATATTGGAATGACGCAGACAACCCAAGATGGTGCTGTGAAGACTCAAGGTAGCAGGAATGTGAATTCTCTTCGTTGCATTAGCTTAGCTGTCTGCCTCTGTTGAAATCTTGTCTCCATCAGAGTAGGGTCTGTATTTAGCATTTGCCGCAGTGATAGGAAACGGGATCAAAATAATTGTCCAATAAATGAAAATCTGAATGAGCTTCATTTGAAGACACAGGCAGGCAGTATCTCTCTCCTGTGTTTGAAGGAAGAGCAGTCACCAGCCCTTGAAGTTTCTGGAGATCAGCCCTCAATTACCTGAGAAGCTTTCTCATCCAGTGTATCTCATTCGCCTGAAGTTGATGGGAAATCTAGGTTTTCCGGTGCTCCTTGTAGTGGCTGAAAAAGCACAAGTGTTTCATTTCCATATATTAGAGCAACAATGAGCGAGACGGAATGGGAGCAAGTCAGGCACTCAAAGAAACCGCTACAGCAAAGAAATCCTATCAGCAGCTTCTGCTCTGCGGCCCTGACCAGGCCTGCTGCTTGGCTCCTTTGTACAGCTGTTTCTGCATATCGAGCCTTGCTCAGTCAGGAGCTGCAGCAAGGTGAGGAGAACCTTGAAAGACATGAGGTTATGGTTTATTTGTTTTTTAAGAAAAAGGTGAATTTTCACTTCTTTAATCTTACGTTTTAGCTAAATTGATCCAAATGTGCAAATCCTATTCTGATGCACTGGGAATGTTGTTTTCATAGAAAACAGAAAAAAAACACCTTTATAGATTTCATTCAGACTGGTGCAAATGGAACTTGGTGGGAGTTAGAAAGGGGTGTCTCATTATCTCCTGGCAACCGTTACCATGGTTGCAGATATTCCTCATTTCATTATAAAGTAAAAAAAATTAATATAAAAGGAAAAGTAAAGAAAACAAAAGATGTATGTTTTTTGAGGAGAAAGAAAAATATGGTCAAGAATGCTAGTACTTTTGTCTTGAAAGTACTGTGAATTCTAGGCATTGACTATGTCCAACTAAATTTGTTTTAATTAATGCTTCAAGAACACCTTTTGGAATGGTTTGTGTTGTTGACACAAACATTCAAACACTGAGTTTTCTTTAAAAAAGATAAAGGAAAATTTGCTTAATAATTTTAGAGAAATAAGGTAGTGTTTCTAGCCTTAAATAGAAAGCAGGTATATAGACTTGTCTACTATATTTTAGAGAAAGGCAAGTAATATTAACCATTAAATAGGAGACGGGATAACTGCGTAATTTATTCTGTTAGAATTCTGCGTCCACTCTCCAAATGCTTAAAAGGCAGTGAGATTGACAAAAAGGAAGGAAAGCACCCAACAATAGCTTTGAGGACGCTTTTCTGGGTCTTGTAAACATCAGTATAACCACACTTTGTAAAACCTCAATTGTTTATATCAAACAGTTGAGTAATAGAGTGCACTACCTGCCAGTGAATGAAGTGACACATCTTTTTAATCACTGGGTTTAGTTGGAAAGGTAACAGGACACATTCACGCTTAATCCTCCCCTTATGTTGCATACAACTCCCCTACCAATCACCTAGATTTTCTCTGCCCTCGCATACAACTGGTGCCAAGTTTAAGATCAGATTGTGGGGTCATTTGGGTGGCTCAGTCGGTTAACCATCTGATTTTAATTTTGGCTCAGGTCATGATCTTCCAGTCCATGAGTTCAAGTCCCACGTCAGGATTCTCTCTCTCACTCACTCACTCTTTCTCTGTCCCTCCCCCACTCTCTCTCTCTGTCTCTCTCAAAATAAATAAATAAACTTGGGCTCCTGAGTGGCTCAGTCAGTTGAGCATCCGACTTCAGCTCAAGTCATGATCTCACAGTTCTTGGGTTCGAGCCCCGCATCAGGTTCTGTGCTGACAGCTCAGAGCCTGGAGCCTGTTTCAGATTCTGTGTCTCCCTCTCTCTCTGCCCCTCCGTTGCTTGCACTCTGTCTCTGTCTCAAAAATAAATAAACATTTAAAAAATTAAACAAGAAAATAAATAAATAAACTTACCAAAAAAAAAAAAAAAACTTACCATGATCACTGGTAAATGGAAGGAAGATCAAGATTATACATAGGGAATTTTATTTTCCTTTTTTACGTTCCCCCTGCCCCCTCTCAGGGTCACATATACCAAGAGATTGTTATGTTCTTCCAACTCCAGGTCTTAGTTGTTTTAATAATTGCCCTATGTCTTTCCCTTTATAACCACAGAATCTATACTGGAAAAAAATATATTTTTTTATTTCAATGTTTATTATTTATTTTTTGAAAGAGAGATAGAGCACTAGCAGGAGAGGGGCAGAGAGAAAGGGAGACACAGAATCTGAAGCAGCTCCGGGCTCTGAACTGTCAGCACAGAGCCTGACACGGAGCTCAAACCGATGATCTGTGAGATCATGACCTGAGCCAAAGTCGGACACTTAACCTATGGAGCCACCCAGGCGCCCTGGAAAAAAATTTTTTTTAATTCTATTCTTATAGATAATATTGTGATTATTTTTGCTGATTGTTATTGAATGTAAATTTTTTTTATTTTATTTATTTTTGAGAGAGAGATAGAGACAGCATGAGCAGGGGAGGATCAGAGAGAGAGGGAGACACAGAATCTGAAACAGGCTCCAGGCTCTGAGCTGTCAGCACAGAGCCTGATGCGGGGCTCGAACCCACGAACCGTGAGATCATGACCTGAGCTGAAGTCAGACGCTTAATGGACTGAGCCACCCAGGCGCCCCTGAATATAAATTTGAAGGCCAAATATTTTAGTAAAATATAATGCCATAACAATATAAGTATCTTGCAGGTAACACAAAAGAAACAGATTTTCTGGTCTCTGCCCACCGTACCTATCATTTTCCTTTTTTATACATGAACACAACATTCACTGATTTGCTCATTTATTCAACATCTATAAATTTCCAAGTACTGTGTATAAAATTAAATCAACTGTGGTTCATCCCTTGCAGGAATTTCAAATGTAAAGGAAAACAGAGGAACACAAGCAAATAATATAGCACGGTGCAGAACGGTTTAATAAAGACTAAAGCAAATGGCTGAAAGATGAGTCAGAACTCCTCAGGAAGAAACACTGGGAAAGGGCACTGGCAGATGGCAGAGAGAGAGCAGAGCCCTGGGATGGAGCCATGGCGGGGGGGAGAGGCGGGGGGAAGGACTGGAAACAGTGTGTGTGGCTGGAACAGCAGGTGCAAGGAAATGAGAAGACAGGTTCCAGAGGGCTTCACGGTCTCTACTAAGTAGTTTTCTATTCCTCATAGCTTCTCGGTGTCACTGGGTGTTTTTAGATGTGATCTGACCGATCCGTGTTTTAGAATGATAATTCTCATGCCGACACAGAGAATGGGCTGAAAGGGGAACAGACTGGTGATCAAGTGAGCAGTGGTGCTTAATCTTTACTTTTTATACCTCATGTATACAAGTAGTTAACTTCATTTATTTGACATCTATATATCACATATTTACTGAGTGCTTGTCAGAGGCCAGGCAATGTCCTAGGCCCCCTGACAGTCCCTGCCTCGTGAGGGAGCCACACAGTCAACAAGTAAATATGTGATGCCAAGTAGTGATAATGAGAAATTCTTAAACGTATTGACTAATGTCTACTTTGCCAAGCACCATGATATGAACTTAATTTAGGGATTCATAGTCACCATTACTTCGGTTAAGATTCTAAGAAGTTTAACTGATCAAGGTTTGAAGAAAAAAGAGAATTTCCTTTGGTAAATTTAACAGTATCATTAGTTATGGATAATAGTCTTCATGGGAATAAAATACCTACACAGTGAGCTTGCCACACAGATACAGCATACAGACACAAAATAGGAGAATATCATTTATTAGGGAAGGACATGTTTTTCCTGCCTTTTTTCTCTTAGTTATGACCTTTCATTTGCCAGGGTTTTCTTTTTTTTTTTTAATAAATAGCTTCAGAGTCAGTCACTTGAACAAATGTCCAGAGTTTACATAGAAAAGTTTGTGTTAATGAATATCAGGCCTCTGCTTACATCTTTGTCTGCACTCTGAATCCGCTTCATAGGAACCTGATTTTCCAGCAACAAACTGTCAAAAGTCCAACAAAACTAGTAAGTTCTACTACAAGGGTAGCATTCTCCTGAAATAAAAGTAAAGAGAGCAACTCTGGGGTCATATGTCTTCTATATTTAACTAATCACCATTTACCATCTGTTGAGTAGAATTACAAATGTGCACATTTTAGAACTCATGACTAACAAGGTACCAGCTGGCATTACTACATAGTGGAGGCGCTACTACAAAAATTATGGACAGAATATATCTTGAATATGCCTCAAATGGTTCCGTTGACTTTTTATTGTGGGTAAAGATGATCAGCACAGAAGACAAATAAGAAAATGCCACTAAAGCCTCAAGTCAGAAATGTATGTGACAGTTAAGGAAAGCAATGAGTAGAGAGTAAAGCTGTAGGAAGGATGTCCTTATACAACCTTTTAAAACTGTTCTACAGAACTGCGTGCTCTATCTGGCTCTTGGGATTTGGGTGAACATTAGCATATTAAAGTCTCTAAAAACTCCTATAGCAAAGCAACCTCAAACCTTATTTAACCCTGCAAGAGTGGCCACAGAATTTCTCTCTCTCTGTCCCTCATTCCTCCCTCCCTCCCTCCCTCCCTGCAGTCACCTCTTTGCATTTTATTTGCCTAGAAAATACAGGAAAATAAAACGTTTCCAAGAAAATAAGGGAAGTTTTGAATTAAGAAAAATGAGAGAGGGAAGAATGTTCAAGTGACAATATTTCAAATCAAAATAATAACGAAAAGAAATATAAAATCAGGGGGTTAGTGGTAGGAACATGGTATGTTAACAGGAGCCCCCCCACCTCCCCCCAACAGTGGCCCATTACACTTCCCTACCCTGGAAAGTCACAGCATCAGAGACTCTCAGGCTGGCTGGACCTTAGAGGTCATCCATCCCATAAACAACACCTTCCCAGGGTGCTTATGCAAGCCATGTTTGAACATACTCATAATTCAAATATTCCCTCATAATTATCTATCCATTTGAAACCTAGGTGACAATATGTGATATTTGAAGACATATTTTTCCCATCACCACCAACCCCACCAGCCCCCTTAAGTTTTCTTTATAACCCATGAATAGATATTTATTCAGTGATGACATGTCCAATTAGGGACATCTCACGAAATGAAATATTATTTTATTTTAGAGAGAGAGAACATGCACATGAGTAGGGAGATGGGCAGAGGGAGAGAGAGAATCTCAAGCAGACTCCACGCTTAGCGTAGAGCCCAACACAGGGTTCAGTCCCACAACCCTGGGATCATGACCTGAGCTGAAATCAAGAGCCATACACTCAATCAGCTGAGCCACCCAGGCACCCCAAGAAAAAAGATATTCTGATTAACATATATAATATATATTATACAGTAGTACTCTATTACTACCATGTTATGGGGTTTCTAATTTCAAAGAGAGCACCATAAAATGTATTTTAAACTGCACTGTAAAAAAAACTCTACAGAACATAATTGAACCTTTAATGATCACTTTGAGCTTGTCACATATATAGAATTATCTACTGGATTGAGTTGCACTTAGATTAAAGTTAGGCTATATACCTGAACTGTCATCTTAAATATATACCTGATAAAGTACAAGCTAAACAAAACTGAATCGAAGTTATTGAAGCTTTTTTTTGCTATTAGCTTTATTATGGATAGATGAAGAATTTGCCAACCTAAACTTAGATATGTGAAGTTTCACCTGATAGCTCTCCATCTGCGTGGCCCTATCCCAGACTGCTGCAAAATGGGATTAGGGAAACCTTGCATATGTGATGCAATTCAAATAACCAGTATTTCCACACGGGGTTATTTGAAGAAAAGGAATTGGGTTTTTAGTTTCCTTATGAGAAAGCTGGTTTTTCTCATCAACAGGCTTAGCATTTGTCCACTAATGTGATACAGAAGGGTACTGTCATAAACGTCTGTTATTTATTTTCTTCTTAGGAAAGATGTATAAAAATTGGCCCCCAAATAAGTCTTTTTTCTGATTGCTGCGGCCTAAGGAAGGCAACAGGGTATAGTAAACAGGAAAAAATAAAAGGACAAAATAGTAGTCAAAAGCTCCAGGCTGGAGTCCCAGCTCATTCACTTAATGACTGTACTTATTTAATGTGTTTGTTCATGAAAGCAAAGGATGACCCCCTCCACCTACATCTCATTAGAATTAATTTTATATTGCCTCTTACAGAATATCTCTTTAATGAAAGAGCAGGGTGCTCACTGGTTCTTTCAGGACATGGTGTGCGTTTCACATCCGTAATCACAAATTCCTTCTGTGCCTTTCTGCAAATATTTCCAATCACTGAATTAAAATGCTGTTAAACAGAATGGATCTCTGCTAAGAGGTGGCCATTGTTAGCATGAGGATCATAATATTATTCAAGCTCTGTGGGTGTAGAATTTTGGAGCTACTGTCATAGTCAGAGAGAAGGATACATTCTACGCTGTGCTTTTCTGTAGCTATTGGCAGTTACCACGCTGGGGTGAGGTGTGGAGCAGAAACCAAACACCTGCATTTTAGTGCTTTGTTTTCACTCATAGTTCTACGACTCCATTCAGATCCGACCCCCATAGTGCCCTCAGCGGGGAGAGGTGTATACAAAGTGATCTACAGTCTTTGTTCTGGAAGGATAAAACTGAAGGATTTTTTTTTTAACATTTGGAATACAAAGAAAAAAACAATAGCAAACCAGTACTAAGAATGAATGTCCTTAAAGTATATAAGACAGTATGAAGGGGAAAGTCATGTATCAGGAATGAAAAGGATTTGTTAAAGATACTGATTCATTCCTGTTTCTCTATATAAAAGAATAAACCTTTTTTTTTTTGTCGTTGTTAGCTACCCAAATTTAGATATCTAAGTAAAATCATGGTATTTCATGCACCTTGAGTCTTTGATTATACATAGAGATTAGGGACTCAGAATATAACATAGATGTTTTACACTACAGAGATGAAAGTTTGGGACAGTTACCCAACAAAAGTGTTTCTTACCACTATCACATTGATGATTTTTTTTTTTTTTTTTTAATTTGGAGACTGTCTTAGTTTGGTTTCCCCAGAAGCAGATCTTGAGGCAAGGATTTATGTGTAATCAGTCGTTTTGGGAGTTGAAGAACACACTGGAAAGGCAGTGGAGAAATGCAGTCAATTAAAGGCACATTTTTCGAGAAAATTACCATGTGGGTGACCAAGGCTTAATCTCATTTGATATTAATGTAAATTACTGGAGGATTCTTGTAAATGTCACTTGAAATTAGTGTAAATAGAACATACATGTCAGAATCATCTCTCTGGTGAGGGCGCTGGAATATTGATGCGCCAGCTCCTGTTGGTCATTGTGTGAGGGCCACTGGGGAGGGGACATTAACTCCCTGGCACCTCTTACCTGGCTGCCTAGCCCTACCCACCATGAGCAAAATGGGCTCCAGGGGTCAGAGAAGACCCTGAAGCCCAGGAAATTCAGGTGCTTGTAGTTACAGCAATGTGCCCTGACTTGCTGAGGGGAAAAGCACTGGTGCGCTGTCAGTAGTGTCTGTGACAATCACTAGCAATACAGACACACAGCTTTAAGCCTGAGAAGGACTCTCCCCCAACATCTCTTAATGGAAGGCAGTTGGCCTCTGCTAGGTGCCTCCCCTGAGAGATCACTGTTTTGAGAGGCAGCCATCCCTTTATGGGCAACTCTCTTTCACTCCTTCTTCCCTAAAAATGAGTGTGTCCTAATTAGACACCTCTATAATTTCTAACATCTTCAGGTGTACAAGGAAAAAATCCAGGTGTGTGTGTGCGCGTGCGCATGCATATGTGCGCAGGCATGTCCTGATGAGAACTCTCATTCTCTGTCCTCTCTCTAAATCTCTTCTCACACTAAATAGCCTTAGTTCCTTTTGTTCTGGGGTTCTTTATGTTCCTCCTCGCTGTCTGTGAAACGCATCCCCAGAAGTAAAGGTCCTGCTGTAACTGAACTCTACAGTTTGTTGGCAGAAGCCCCCGGCCTTACGTTTTTCTTTTCGTGAAACTGAGATAAACCAGCTAAACAAACTGAACAAAGGAAAGTGTGTTTTTTTTTTTTTGTCTATAATAGGGTATCTTGAAGCACCCTGAAAGTCAACATTCAGGAGATACCTGGGGGTTTGGGATTTCTACAGAGACCAAAGACTAGTGATGACTACCCTTGTTACAGTAAGGCTCCAACACTGACAAGGCATTGTGTCCCCTACACCACCAGGTAGGCTGGAGTTTTCCAGAACACGATAACAGCTGGGAGAGAAATTTCCAGCTGACTTATTAAATCAGAATAAAAGGAAAACCAAAATCATTCGTACTGGGGTGCGCCGTTGCAGGTCTCTAACCTGAAGACAGTGTTCAACAGTCATGGTGGCTTCGTAGTAACAGCTGGAGGTAATATGCAGCAGCTATAACTAGAGAGACCCCGGATGCTTTATAAACAATCGATACAGAAAGGACTCACATAGGATTGGATTGTGGGCTAAAGGCCAAACTCTCACCATTTACAAGTTTCAAATTGATCTTAATATACTAGTGTTTGTGGCATTTATAGGCTAGCTTCTTTATTCATCCACTCAAGCAATATTTATTTAACATCTATTCTGTCTCTAAAATCACCTAGGTCTCCCAAACAAATGATCCCACTTCTTCAAATCCATGGCACAGTCCTTTACTCTGCTCAGTATTTCAGTCATTTCTGTTTGAGGCTTATTGCCTTAGGAGATTAATTAAACACCCTTGAAACAGCTTCACCGACTTACTTATCTTTATAAGCCTTGAATCTCCTTACCCTAGACCTATACATAGGACAGATTTATTGAACTAAATTTATTTAAAGGTGGAGTCAGGGTGCTTTGGTGGCTCAGGTGATTGAGCATCTGACTTCAGCTCAGGTCATGATCTCATGGTTCATGAGTTCAAGCCCCACGTCAGGCTCAGCGCTGACAGCTCGGAGCCTGGAGCTGCTTCAGATTCTGTATATCCCTCTCTCTCTGCCTCTCCCCTGCTCATGCTGGCGCTGTCTCTCTCTCTCTGTCTCTCTCTCTCTCTCAAAAATAAATAAATAATAAACATTTAAAAATTTAGAAAAAAATAAAAGTGCAATCGAGGTGAAAAAGAATCCTGGATTCATCCTTCCCTAATTTTAATAAATGAATAAAGACTTAGAAGTCACAGTCATAAGGATTATGTCTTAAGTTGTTAACAAAACAGCTTGGTGAGTGCATCTGGCATTTACCTCATTAAATATACATCGGCCTGGTTTTTTAACTGAATCTTTCGACCAGCACCATAGATGTTTCTCAGCAACTGTTTCTTTCCTAAAAACCAAACAAGAGAAAGTAATCAAAGAAATCATTCGGTGCCTTTTCTGAAGCATTTTATTCTTGTAAAGGTGGTTTCCTCTCAAAGTGTATAATCATTGTAACTTGCACATTCTTCCTAACTCATTCTTTAGAACTCTGAACAAATACTTGATCATTATTCTTGGTCCATTTATCATTCTCTGTGTCTTTTAAGAAGGTAATAGAGATGCACAGACTTTACGCCTACAGTTTTCTGTCTTATTGAACGGCTATAATTAATTGCCATGGCCAAGTCTTCATCATAGACGTTGGTTTCCCATAACAAGTAGGCCAAATACCCTTGTGTGAAGGTTGTGCTGTTAGATATTCATATCTTTCACCTCACACTGTTTATTTTTCTTCTTTATAAGGAATAATATCAGAAATACTGGGGTACCTGGGTGGCTCAGTCAGTTAAGCATCCTACTTTAGCTCAGGTCACCAACGGTTTGTGGGTTTGAGCCCTGCGTCGGGCTCTGTGCTGACAGCTAGCTCAGAGCCTGGAGCCTGTCTTCAGATTCTGTGTCTCCCTCCGTCTCTGACCCTCCCCTGCTCATGCTGTGTCTATCTCTCTCTCAAAAATAAATAAAACGTTAAAGAAAAATTTAAAAAAAAAATACAGAGACACAGGTGTAGTCTGCATGCAAAGTAAAGTCATGCAGATTTGTTATTTTGTTTTGTTTCTATACAATATAGTCTTCACTTTGGTTGAGATGATGATAGCTATGTGAACCATGTCTATGACACTAGTGGTTTTACACAGACATAAAAAATTTTTTACAAACCTAAGCAAACGACACCTTAAGTGCAGGACACTTCACTATAGAGTAATGGAGTATACGTTGGACTTGTTTTCACACAGAAACTTCCATTTAGTGTTGGATGCTTGGCAGAGGACTGATATCTGGCCTTAACCCCTGGCCACCCTCAGTCAGGGTGGTGAGTGTTCAAAGACAGTGAGGCGCTCACATTTGTTTTTCCCCAGCCAGGATCTGGCTCAGCAAAAATGGCATTCTCTGTCGCGTACCCAGCCAGGGAAGTCAATCCTCAGATCAGTGCTCCCCGAGACCCCTGGCTCCCAGAACGTCGACGCATATCATGCTCTGCAAGGCCTCTTCTGCCAGGATTTTTGTCACTTTCACTTGTTTGTGGTTTCTAAAGGTCCTCGTTCCTTGAAAACGCATTACATAAGTTTTAATTTCTTACAGCTCTTTGCTAGGTGATCTAGAACTGACAGTCATTTCCTCACAGAGACTCCTAGTGCAGAATTTCCTCATCTTTTCAACATGTGCAAGTGTTTTAACTCTCAAAAATGATTTTAGAGGAAAGCAGAGGTTACTGACTGCAGCCCCAGAGAAACCCCGGGCCAAGAGCAGTGAGAGGAGAGGCAGGATGAGCATGGGGCTTAAAGAGAGTGCAAAATTGCCTGCGTGCCACGCCAGAGAAAAGGGACAGTGAGTCAGCAAGAGATTAATAAGGAATTGTCTTGTGGCAACATCCCGCTGGGGTCAAATAGCAGGAAGGTCTGGCCGACTCAATTATAGACTATGCAGTTTCCTAACTGAGTCCCAGCTGTCCAGTGTTCCTAGACAATTGTCCTTTGTACAAGCTGTACCTGAGATTCCCAGAGAAAAAGAGGGCCCCTGCCTCCCTGGCCTCTGCTAAATCACTCGGGTTTGGGTCACCCAATATGGTGACTAATTAAGTGGTTTCTTTACTGAACTTTCTTTATCATCCCATCTCTGTATTGCTTGTCCTCATCTGTGCAGTGAAATTGTCACAGGATATTCAGTTAGATAAACTGGGGACTAGATAAACCGGGCAATATAAAACTTCATGTAAAACACTGCAGATGCAGAGTTGAGCTTCCTGGAG
Organism: Hyaena hyaena; assembly: GCF_003009895.1. NCBI lineage: Eukaryota > Metazoa > Chordata > Mammalia > Carnivora > Hyaenidae > Hyaena > Hyaena hyaena. The sequence continues at coordinate 351,300 of NW_024081008.1, forward strand.
AGTGAAGAAATGTCTCCAGGAGCCAATAACATAAGAGAGCTGCACCCAAGGAAGTTGCCAGATTGGGCACCTGACTGACTGGGGGTCTCATGCTCACCCAGGAACAGGGACTTTGAGCTCAGCCAAGGCAATAAGTTAGATCTCAATCCCATTTAAAGCCACGTTCTTGAAGAAGGACACTCCAAAAAGAGGAGCAGGAAAAAAATCTGCTTCCTGCACGGAGAGTCAGCTGAGTGTTTTCTGCCTGGGCCTGGGCTCAGTGTGGTGAGGGAGATGCCTTCTGTGAGAATTGGGCATCACAACCTTCTAGAGGCAGATCGTCGTTTGCATTTGAATTTATACCACATGCTGAGATCTGGGAATCAGTGACATCAACACCACAGTATCTGTTAGAACAAACAGATGTTCGAAGGGATGCTTGAAGGGATACCGGTAGAGAATTTCCCAAAATTTATGAAGGGAAATCCTCATACTTCGAACACAGAACATATCCTGTACAATATAAACAAATATTTAAAAGTAAAAAATCCAAAGTGCATTGTAGTGAAACTGCAGAACCGTAAAAACAGAGAAGTTTTTGGCTGTAACCATAAGGGAGGGGGCGTGAGCAGAGACGCCGTCTCACCAACAGCCCTGTGCGCAACCCTTGTTTTTAAAAGGTTTTCCTTCATTTCATACACAAGTCACTAATTTACAAAGAACTACTTTTAGAGGATGTGAAAACGCCAAATGCAACTTGATTTTTTCTTTTATGATGAAAGTACATGAAAATCATGTATTGTGTTTTCACCTTTGAGGAACCAGTGAGGTTCCAGTGCTGCCCATCAGTGCTTGTCGTTAGATTTTCTCTCATTGAAGGAATTTTCAGTTTTATAGAAAATAAGAGTTGCAATTTCTTTTTTTTTTTTTTTAATATTTTATTTATTTCTAGGAGAGAGAGAGAGACAGCGTGAGCAGGGGAGGGTCAGAGAGAGAGGGAGTCGCAGACTGAAACAGGCTCCAGGCTCTGAGCTGGCAGTCAGGACAGAGCCCGACGCGGGGCTCAAACCCACGAACCGCGAGATCATGACCTAAGCGAAAGTCGGACGCTTAACCGACTAAGCCACCCAGGTGCCCCAAGAGTTGCAATTTCTAATGCAATTTTATTTCTGGATTAGAAATTTGTGAGTTTCAAAAAAAAAAAGAAATTTCTGAGTTTGTAATTTCCAAAATATTTCTGAAAATATTCTTAGGGGGGAAAAATGAATCTAGCAGAGAGAAAAAGTCTCTTGATGTTTTATCTTTATTCTTTGTATTATAATAAAATAATACTCTATCCATATGCAGGGGGGATTAACTAAGTATTCTGTAGTATCACAGGTGTCTACACACAGAGATTGTGCCTTAGAAAAACCTTGCTTCCTGCTCAGCACAAAAATCCAGTCTACTCATAGAAAATCATTCTTAACTACTGAAGACACTAACAGCCTACCATGTATTTCTATAAATTATCAACAAATTAAGGATGCCTACAGTCTTTGGACCAAAATATTTTAAGTTTCTTATGTTAGTGTATATTCCTTTATAGAAATATTCATATAAACTATCGGTTTGTTTTATAACCATGTCATCCTCTTTGAGGGAATCATAGCATAGTAGTTCTATGAACAAGAACAAGGCATGGTGAATGAAGGGTCATTTATACAGCACGATTGAAATTAGAGGGTTTTTTGTTTTTACTTTAATCACTTAACTTTTAAGGTGGCTTATGAACTCCTTCTATTATAAGGAAAACTGTAACATTTTCTCATCATGTTTCCACATGGAATTATGCTACAATAGTTAAAATTCTATTTTTAAAAATATCATTCAGTAAAGTTAAACTGGTTTTCTCTTATTTCCTTCTGTCTTCACAGATTGTGAGTGTTGGGAAGCATGTTAAGGGTTACCATTACATCATTGCAAACTTGGTAAGAACTCTTTTTCCTGTTTTTCGTAAGAATTGCTCAAGTGTTCTAAATTAACTGTGCTTTAAAATAACACTTCAGTAAATGAATAAACTACATTACTTACTAATCCGCTTGTAACACCTAGGATAATATTTTTATTACAGTGGTCATTTATAATGTGCAATTCAATATATTTTGGTGCAGACTAGCTTGACATCTGCCAGAACCGCCCTAAAAATAATGATAATGTTTGCTTTACTGTGATATCACTTGGCAAATTAAATAATGGTCTTTCCTCTGTATAAATGATAAATGTACCTATGGATCAAGATTGCCAGTACTTGGGCTCTCACAAGGATGATCAAACTGCTGACCTGTACTTATCCTCTGATTTGAAGAAAAAGCAAGATTGAAATGGCTATTATATAAGGAATGTCAGTTTTTCATATATATAGAAGGTTACTGAATAAGATACATACATCAGTATAAAACCCTGAAAGGCCTAAGGCAACTCCTTTTAGATTCCTTGGCAAGGCTTGCCGAGTATTTCTTGTTAACTGCAGCAGAGAAGGAGAGCGAGCTATATGGAGGGCCAGTCTCCCTGCTTCATTAAAGTGCCATCTCCCCCACAGGCTCGATCTCAAAACTAGTTTATTTTAGAGAAGTTAAGAATGTTTTCTCCTTTTTCTCTTGTCCACCATATATTTCTTTGGTGAGGACTTTTGCTTCAAAACGGAGAAGAACCAAAGGCTCCAAAAAAGATTCACACTTATCCATTCTCTTCATTTAGTGAGTGCGCCATCACACTTAGAGACAGGAATTTTCGGTCTGTAGTGAACTGGATTTCACTATGGAGTAGAGGTATTAAAATGCAACAGTAGACTATAAGCTCTTACTTCATTGTGTTTCTTGAATAAAGTGTAATTTTGCTCCTTCCTAGATTATCATGAAAATACTGAGAAATTTTGACTCATCTTTTCCATTGCTTTTAGTAGGCCCAAAGTCTGGATGTTTCAATATATTTTACAAAAATATAATTCTTAATTCTAGTATATTCTTGTATTAGTCACTATAAGAGAAAAAAACTCTTATGTTTATGGAATGTGTACATTCCCTGTGACATTGTACAAGGTGATTCTAGCAAATGGAGAGTTTTGAATCTCTTCTTTATAGACTGTCATACCAGAAATGAATTGGTGACATTGACAAACCAATACAAAATGGAAAGAATGGTTATAACATCCTAATGGCTATCATAACCTGTCTTAAACATCCCTAGTAGATGGCAGCATATTTAAGTTATGTATGTCATTACTAAGTAACAGCATATGAAGTAGAAAAAAATATTTGCTTGAAGGGCATAGAATCATCACTCTCAGTAAAAGTAACAAAGCCCTTGCCGTATGTATTTGATATCATTGTAGTACATGATTAATTCAGTAACTTGGGCAGATCTACATTATAATATATTTATTAATTATGGTTTTTACTGGCTTATTCATTTATCTCTAAATAACTATGACTTCCAAAACCAGATTGATTTTTGTTTCATTGGGCTAATCGCTGGCTATTTCCTGAGAACTACTGCGTAGGATTCCCTAATATGAAGTAAACCTATTATCAAAAGAAAGATTATATTAATATAGTTAATGTTGACTGAATGATTTCCCCCTAAGATCAGGAACAGAAAAGAATGGCCCCTCATCATGTCTGTTGAACACGGTACTAAAACTTCTAGCAAGGGATACTAGGCAAGAAAAAGAAATAAATGGCATTCAGATTAGGAAAAAAGGAGATTTTGTGAATGGAAAATCCTAAGGAATCTAATTTAAAAACTATGAAAAGTGATAAGTAGTTTCAGCAGGGTTTCAGGATACAAGGTCAGTGTAAAACTTCTGTGTATTTCTGTACACTAGCAACACACATTCTGAGAGTAAAGTTAAGAGAAGAATTCCATTTATAACTTCCACTGACAGTTTACAATTAATGAGGAACTGCTATTTAACCAAGTCATCAGGAGTGTTTAGTTGGAGGGACCTAGATGGTGAGACAGGAAGGTCCTGAAGTCCCCTCCACCCCCAGACACACACAGAGGAGTCACCCTGAGAGAAACCCAGGCAGTTAAGAACATACACACACCGAAATGGATAAGAAATGCTGAGGCACACTCTTTCCATAAAAACTACCCCAGCACAGTGCCATACAATCAGGATGGAATCCGCGACTCCCAGCTTCTCCATGAGCAGCAAGGATTTGGACCATCCATTTAGCACCCCAGCTTTTAAGGCTGTCGGGAGACAGGCCCCCAAAACACCTGCCTCTGAAAGCCAATGGTTATACGTCCACAAGACCCAGAGGACTATAGAAAACAAAGAAACCATTCAGAATGGGCTCATGAGCATTCACTGGGATCCTCCCCACAGACCTTATCAGCACAGAGGGAACAGGCAGAAGTAGCCGTCTCGAGTCTGTCCTTGAAATGCAGTTGACTATCTACTTTACAGTCTGCTGCCCGAGTGCCCATATGCTAGGGTCCAGCTGCACACATCAGAGAGCTGGTAGGATTCTCCACGGAGCCCAGGGGAGCTGGTGGACATTTCTGTCGCCCTCTCCTTCTGGCTCACTCCTATGAAACCAGGACGTCATCCTATCTCTGGCATATTGTACCCATGCCTGGTACGCTACCTTTTACTGCTGCCGCCCAAGGGATGACTGGATCTGATAGGCAACAGAGCTCATATTCACAAATCCCACAGGACTGTAGCAAATGATGAGGCAATTCTTAACAAGTGTGTGTGAAAGTACTAACCCAGGCCGTCCCCCCCAGGACTCACTGTAGAGGTACCTGGCAAGTTGCACATTTCCTAGTCTTTCCTTAAAATGGGTTTGACCGTATATTTCACAGGCTGCTGTCTGAGAGTCAGTCTTCCAATCAGCCTGCATCTAGGTGCTGACTGTGATTCTTTCCTTTGGAACACTGATAGGCCTGTCAGCTACTAACAGCCACTTAAAAAAAAAAAAAAAAAAAAAAAACTGCTAGAGCAATGACATCAGTTTAAGAGACAAGCAACAGTCCAGTCCAGGCCGATTTGATGAGGCTCAATTCCTATACGGGACCAGTGTGCCAAGACTGGCAGATGTGTCTGTCTTATTTAATGTGCAGAAACCAATCGGCACAGGGAATCCAGAAAAATGAAGAAACAGGGAAATAACGTTCCAAACAAAAGAACAAAATAAACCTCCAGAAACAAATAATGAAATGGAAATAAGTGATTTATGCAACAGAGTAACTCTACTATAAAGGTTAAAAAAAACAAAAAATATTAATAATTATAACTACAATAATTTCTGAATATATACACAGGATAAAAAGATGTAAATTGTGACATCAAAAACACCAAATGTGGGATGAAGTGTGTAGAATTGTAGAGCTTTTGTATCCATTCAAAGTTGAATTGTTACCAGCTTAAAATAGATTGTTACAGATATAAGATGTTTTGTCTAAGCCTTATGGTAACCACAAAACAAAAACTTCTCATAGAAACACAAAACATGAAGAGAAAGGAGTCAAAACATTCCACTACAGAAAATCATCAGATCATAGCAGAAGAAAGGAAGAAAGGAACTACAAATCAGTTAGAAAACAATAAAACGTCAGTAGTAAGTATATTTCTACCAACATTTATTTAAATGTAAAAGGGCTAAATTCTCCAATCCAAAGATGTACAGTGGCTAAATGAAAAAAGGTTCTTAAAAAAGAAGGAAAGAAAGAAAAGATCCAATTCTATCCTGCCTACAGGGACTCAATTCAGCTGTAAGGATACACACAGACCAGAAGTGAAAGAATAGAAAAAAGAGACCATGCAGATGGAACCTGAGGACAGAAGGAGTAGCTGTAGTTATATCAGACAAAATTGGCTGTAATACAGAAACTATAACAAGAGACAATCAATGTCATTTATATTGATAAAGAAGTCAATCCAGCAATAAAATATAACAGTTGTAAATATTTATGCACCCAACATGAGAGTACCTGCACATATAAAGCAAATATTAATAGATCTGAAAAGAGAAATAGACAGCAACACAAAAATGGTAGGGAACTTTAATACCCCATTTTTAGTAATGGCTAGATCCTTAAGGCAGAATATCACTAAGCGGGACTTGGACTTAAACTACGTGTTGGACTACATGGACCTAACAGACATATACAGAATTTTCTATTTAACAGAAGCAGAATATACATTTTCAAGCACACATGACACATTATGCACAATAGGTCATTTGTCATGCCACAAAACAAATAATCAATTTACAGCACTGAAATAATATCAGGCATCCTTTCTGACCACATAGATATGAAACTAGAAATCTGTTACCCGAAGAAAATTCAAAAATCTACAAATATATGGACATTAACCAAATGCTCCTGAATAACCAATGGCTTAAATAAAAAATTAAAAGAGAAATTAAAAAAATACCTTGAGACAAGTGAAAATGGAAACATAACAGACTAGAACATGTGAGGTGCACCAAAAGCAGTTCTGAGAAGGAAGTTGGTAGTGGCAAATGCCTACATTAAGACAGAAGGTATCAAATAAACAATCTAACTCTATACCTCAACGAACTAGAAAAAGAAGAGCAAAGTAAGCTCAAAGTTAGTAGAAGAAAGGAAATAGCAGAGGTCAGAGTGGAAGTAAATGAAATAGAGACTAAAAAGACAATCGACCAATGAAACTAAGAGCTAATTTTATGAAAATATAAACAAAATTGAGAAATCTTTAGCTAGACTAAGAAAAAAGAAAGACGACTTAGGTAAACGTTAAGAAGATGTATTGCAATTCATCTGACACAAATACTAAAGATCATAAGACAGTACTACAAACAATTATACACCAGCGTTAAAGGAACACTAGAAGAACCAGATAAATTCCCAGAAGCTTACAACCTATCACGTAATACAATGAAAAGGAAAATCTAAACCGCCTAATAACAAGTGAAGAGTTTGAATTAATAATAAAAATAGTCCCATCAGAACAGTCCTGGACCAGACGACTTCATGGGTAAATGCTACCAACCTCTAAAGAAGAATTAATAACAATCCTTTTGAAATTATTGGAGTAAATAGAAGAGGAAGGACCACTTCCAAACTCATTTTAAAAAGCCACTGTTACACTGACAGGGCAGTCAGTCAAGGATACTACCAAAAAAAAAAAAAAAAAAAAAAAAAAAAAAAAAAAAAAAAAAAAAAAAAAAAGTAAATTACAGCTTTATATTCCTAGTGAATATAAATGCAGAAATAGTCAACAAAATATTAGCCAATCAAATGCAACAGTATATTAAAAGGATTATACCAAGATCAAGCATGATTTATCCCAGAGATGCAAAGATGGCCGAACATCCAAAGCTCAGACACCACATTAACAAAAGGATAAGAACCACAGGGCCATCTCATTAGATGCAGAAAAAGCATTTGACAAAATTCAGCATCATCTCATGATAAAAAACTGGGTATAGAAGGAATATACCTCAACATAACAGAAGCATGTGTGACAAGCCCACAACTAGGTTCATACCTCACTTATGTTGAGAAGCTCTGGAAGCTTTTCTTCTGTGGTCGGGAACAAGACCCGGGTATCCACTCTCACCACTGTTTTTCAAAATAGTACTAGAAGCCCCAGCCAGAGCAATTAGACAAGAAAAGAAATAAAAGACATCCAAATTGGAAAGGAAGACATAAAATTGTCTCTGCTTGTAGGTCATATAATATTATATATAGGAAACATTCATGGGGCACCTGGGTGGCTCAGTCATTTAGGCATCTGACTTCGGCTCAGGTCATGATCTCACTGTTCATGAGTTCAAGTCCCATATCAGTCTCTGTGCTGACAGCTCAGAGCCTGAAGCCTGTCAGGTTCTGCATCTCCCTCTCTCTCTCTCTACCTCTCCCCTGCTCACATACACCGTCTCTCTCTCTCTCTCAAAAATAAATAAACATTAAAATAAAAAAAGGAAACCTTAATGATTCCACCAAAACTATTAGAATAAATGACTTCATTAAAGTTGCAGATTACAAAATCAATATACAAAAGTCAGCTGTGTTTTTATACAGTAACAACAATCTGTCAAAAGAGAAAATACTCTTATTAACAAAAGCATCAAAAATGATAAAAATACTTAGGAATAAATTTAACCAATGAAGTGGATGCTCTGTACACCAAAAACTCTGACATGGATGAAAGAAGACACAGATAAGTGGAAAAATATTCTGTGTTCATAGGATGGAAGTATTAAATTAAAAGTATGTTTAAACTTCCATAGTATCCAAAGCAGTGTCCAGATTGAATGCAACCCCTCTCAATATCAAACTAGCATCCTTCACAGAAATAGAAAAAAAAATCCTAAAATTTATTTGCAGCCGCAAAAGACCCCAAATGGCTAACGTAACCTTCAGAAAGATGAGTAAAGCAGAGGCAGCGTGCTTCCTGGCTCACACTGTATTACCAAGCTGTACCAATCAGAGCAGGATGGCATTGGAGTGAAAACAGACACACAGATCAGTGTAACAGAGTGTAGAACCCAGGGATAAAGACTTGCATCTATGGTCCATTAACTTTCATCAAAGCAGCGAAGAATGTACTGTGGGAAAAGGGTAGTCTCTTCAGTAAATGCTTTGGGAAAACTAAATATTCACATGCAAAAGAATGGAAATGGGCCCTTTTACTGTACACAAAAACTAATTTAAAAATGGGTTAGATTCTTTAACATAAGACGTGCAACTGTAAAACTCCTGGAAGAGAACCTAGGAGGTCGTCCCCTTGACATAGACCTTAGCAATGATTTTCTGGATTTGACACCAAAATCACAGCAACAAAAAGCAAAAATAAACAAATGGGACCACAGCAAACTAAAAGGCTTCTACCTCACAAGGGAAACCATCAACAAAATGTAAAAGCAGCTTACAGAATGGGCGAAAATATTTGCAAACCACATATCTAATAAAAGGTTAATAATCAAAATATACAAGAGTTTTTACAACTCAATAGCAAACACACATACACACACACACGCACACACACACTCAATTTAAAATGGCCATAGTACCATTTTAACAAAGACACAGGTGGCCAACAGTACACGAGAAGGTGTTCAACATCAGTCATCATGAGAGAAATACAAATCGGAACCCCAGTGAGACATTCTCTCACCGCTGCCAGGATAGCTCTTCTCTGAAAGAGAACAAATGCTGGTGAGGGTATAGAAAAATGGGGAATCCCTGCACACTATTGGTGGAAATGTCAACAGATGCAGCCCCTATCAAAATCAATATGGAGATTCTTCACAAAATTAAAAATAGAACTACTGTATCATCCAGCAATGCAAGCTCTAGGTATACATCCAAAGGGGGAAAAAAGCATTATATCAAAAAGATATCCATCCTCCCATTTCATTGTAGCACTATTCACAATAGCCAAGTTCTAGAAATGCCTTACGTGTCCACCAACAGATGAATGGATAAAATATATAAGACAGATTTAGCCATAACAAAAAGAAAGAAAGCCCACCATTTGTGACAACAGGGATGAATCAGGGTAGCGTAACGCTAAATGAAATAAGACACAATGTGACAAGCCCTGCATGATATCACTTATATTGGGATTTTTTTTTCCTTAAATCTAACTCATAAGGGTGCCTGGGTGGCTCAGTTGGTTAAGCGTCCAACTCTGGGTTGCAGCTCAGGTCATCATCTCACAGTTTGGGGGTTCGAGCCCCACGTCAGGCTCCATGCTGATGTTGTGGAGCCTGCTTGGGATTTTCTGTCTCCCTCTCTCTGCCCCTCCTCTGCTTGCTCTCTAGCTCTCTCACTCTCTCTTTCAAAAAATAAATAGATTAACATTTAAAAATAAAACTCTAACTCCTAGATTAACTCTTAGAGAATAGATGCTGATTGCCAGGAGCTGGAGGGTGGGAATGTAGGAAGAAGTTGGTAAAAGGGTACAGACTTTCAGCTGGAGATGAACATGATCTTGGAATCTAATATATAACATGGTGGCTGTAGTTGATAATACTCTATTATATAATTGTAAGAGTTCTCACCTAAAAAGAAAAAGGAAAAGGTAAACACATGAGGTGATGGATGTGTCAATTTACTCGATGGTGGGAACACTTTCACAAAATATAGGTACATCAAATCGTCGCCTTGTATGCTTTAAATATGTTACAAATGCACACGTCAATTATACCTCAGTAAAGCTGAAAGACAGATTAATTTAACAGTAGTAGTCAGAACTAATTTCTAAAAGAACAATTCTTACTGGTTACTAGTAGCTACAAGCAGTGCAGACCCTTCAAAATACTCCGTAGTCGTAACGTTGAAAAGGAAAGCAGAAAGTTATGAACGCCAACTTGAATTTACCAAACAGAGAAGAATGCAGCAAGGCAGACATCAATATGTGATGCATGAAGTTATATCATGAATTTACAGGCATACATTTTTGCAAAAGGTAAGGACCTCCCTTATTTAATTAAGCAGGTTTAACTCCACAGAGAAGCCAAGTTTCATTATGGATATTTTTTGGAATCTTTTAAAATGATAAATCTCTAAACCAAGGAAGAAAACAAGTAAAGTCACAGAAATATTGGCTTCTTAATGACCATCAAATTCTTTGGCTGAAATATGGAAGGCAGACTCCACATATTCAAAGAAAATAATATTCCATTTCATTATGAGTAGGGATGGATGCAAATGGGTTGTGAAAGCTCATCAGCATTCCTTAAAGCTGTCTTTTCATTATCCATAAGTTAAATTTGTCACCTTCAATTAACTGTGATTCAACCTCATGCATCCTTCTCTCTTGATGAAATGGAATGACTTGATGCCCTCCAGGCCGCATTGGCTCCCTTGCAGCTACTGCAGTGTGCCGGGAATCTTCCCTCCAGCCAGGAGCCAGAGGGAACGGCCGTCCATTTTCTTTATTCCTCAGACTTTAGCATTCCAGGGGTCCAGGAAGACGCACGGGAAGCTGACATCATCTAAATAACATGAGCTGTGCCTCGTATATGCCTCTGATAAGTATCTCTTTAGGGCTCACAAATCACCCTGTGGTTTATATGTAATACATATGATATAGAAGGCATTAATTTTTTTCATTCACAAAATCATTATTTTACCTCTTTTATGCCAGATATTGTCCAACTATCCTGGACATGCCTCTCCCAGAGTTTCAAAATTTTTCCATGATATCACTGCCACTGTTGTTAACAATGGCATATTAAGGATGAATAAAATTTGTAAGAAAGGAAGGATTGCTGAAATCTGTCTTTTCTCTGTCCTGTTTTTGATTTGTATGTGGGAATATTTTACGTGGACATACCCATCTTCTAGAGGTACTGGTGAAAGCCCATGGTATCTTATTAGCTTAAGCTCTGTTCTAGACATTTTCAAGATACGTAGAGGCAGGAAAACTTTATCTGTTGGTTCACTATACTCTGTTTTTCAGAGATCTCAGGAAGAAAATTGCTTCCCTACTTTGCCCATTGGCTTTCTTGTTTCCAGTTCTTTACTTTGCTCCTGTTTTTTGTTTCGTTTTGTTTTTAAGACAGGTATGATCATATCATTTCCCAGCTTAAATTATTTCTTTGGCTCCAGGCTGCAAATACAGTAAAGGAATTCAGGTGCCTTGCGAAAGGGAAGACCCTGAGATCTCTCCAACCCTACCTGCTAATACTGGTCGTCTCACCTCTCCACAAAACCTACAGCTCTCAAAATGACACAGTGCCACTGTCCCACTTGTCACCCTCTCTTACCAGGGTAAAGCTATGCGCCAAGCTGTGTAGATCCTTAAGGGTGAAGTGTTAACACTCTTTTCCTTAATGTACAAAGCCCTTGCAGCTTTAGCCCTCTTAACCCCACATCCTCTCTCCCACTGCACCCCACATGTGCCCCTTCCTGAAATCAGACTAGTTCCCAGACATCTGATACCTCTCTACAGCTTTAGCTCTGTCTCACTGCGAGGCACTTCCCCCACCCAATCCTAATTAACAGTCATGTCTTCTAGAAAGCTGTCCTTATGTATTTAATCTGATAGTATCTCTTCAGGGTTCACAAACCACCCCATGATGTATATACAATACATATCACATAGGATGCATTAATTTTTTTCATTCATGAAATCATTATCTTACCTCCTCTATACCATATATGGTCCACTATCCTGTGGCCCAGCTGCAAATAAGACATTATTAGCACCCTGCAAACTCATTAAGGGTATTGGGGCACCTGGTAGCTCAGTGGTTGAGCATTCAACTCTTGATTTCGGCTCAGGGCATGATCTCACAGTCATGGGATCAAGCCCCATGTCAGGTTCCACGCTCAGGATGCTTAAGATTCTCTCTCTCTCTGGGGGCACCTGAGTGGCTCAGTTGGGTAAGACTCGAGCTTCGGCTCAGGTCATGATCTCACGGTTTGTGGCTTCAAGCCCTGTATCGGGCTCTGGGCTGACAGCTCGGAGCCTGGATCCTGCTCCTGATTCTGTATCTGTCTCTGTGTCTGCCTCTCTCCTGCTCATACTCTGTCTCTCTCAAATATAAACATACACACACACACACACACACACACACACACACAAAACTTTAAAAAAAAGATTCACTCTATTCAACCCCTCTCTCCCCCACCCACCCAAGTGCTCTCTCTAAAAAAAAAAAAAAAAGGCAGAAACAATGTTTCTTTTGACCTTATAAAAAGTGCCCTTATCCTTCCTCTTTGTTAAATGGCTGCCTATCCTCTATCTCCCAACTTATGTCACTGTATTTATTTCATTGCTATAATTATTCTAATTAACCCTCAACATAACCTGTATGTTATTCTATGGACTGGACAATGGGGTACACTGTAACTTACCCAAGATCACACAGACTCTAAGTCTCAGAAGCAAGACTGAAACTGTCCTGTCTGGTTGCAAAGAATAAATAAATCAAATGGGGGCGCCTGAGTGGCTCAGTTGGTTAAGCGTCCAACTTTGGCTCAGGTCATGATCTAACGATTTGTGGGTTCAAGCCCCACGTAGGGCTCTGTGCTGACAGCAAGCTCAGAGCCTGGAGCCTGCTTCAGATTGTGTGTCTCCCTCTCTCTGACCCTCCCCTGTTCAAGCTGTCTCTCTCTCTCTCTCCCTCTCTTTCCAAAATAAATAAAACATTAAAAAAATGAAAATCAATCAAATAAATTAAATCAAGAGTAGTAAAGACTTGATGTAGCCACAAACTGAGCATTCATTTAAATATTCCCTGTACCGCCCTCGAGGGGCACCTGGCCTTGTAGACATTCTCTGTATTCAGGTCTTTCTTCACCCCTCTTCCAGCAGAGTGTTTAACTATAGCCACCAGGAGGCGCAAGAAACTGTGGACATTGTTGCGCCTGCAAGGCAAGTTCCTGACATCTTGTTCTCATTTAGATTTCTCATTTTAAAAATACATTCCATTTATATTTAGGAAAACACCTGGCTGTTTCATGAAGCAGTATAAAATCATAAAATTACAGAATGATCAGGGTATATCAGTAAAGAGTAACTGTACCTATTTCTTACCTATCCCTCACCAGGCAAAAACACAGACATGCACACCATCCACGCCTCATTTAGAAGGTAAGGAAATTAAAATAAGATGACTTGTCCATACGTAGGCGTCCAATTGATGTCCGAATGGTGACTAGAACTCAGTTCCCAAAATTTGCAGATTAGCACATTTTTGCTCAAGGAAGTCTTGACCCCACTCAAGATTCCATGAACTTGAAGACATTATTTTACCTCTTTCTTTGTGCTGTGTTTTTTAACTTTTGCATTGAGCACATCTCATTCCGCCATCTATACACTTGATCACCAAAAATGCATACTCTTAAGTCAGTTTCTTAACAATCAGCTTTTAAAAGACATTAAAAGGAAACCTCTCCCATCCTCCCTGGCAGCCCTTCTGTTGACTGACCAGAGCTGTGTCAATATGATTTAGTCATCCTTTGAGTCTGAAATGCAAAACAGCAGAAATGTAATCAGAGTTAGACAAATCCTAAAGGGCGAGCACTTATCAAACACCTAGGATGTGATCGACCTGCAGAAATACATCAGTAGTCAGCAGGATATCTCAAGTCTTGTAGTTATTAATTTCCTTCTGCTTCTTTGCCCCCAGAGGATGTATGAACTATAAATGGACATTAAAAGGAAAACCAGGTTGGAGGTTAATGTTTCCTTAGGCTGTCAGTGTATGATATAGAGAGACATTATTGAGTTAGGCAAGTTAGTTACTTAACCACAGTTAAGTAACCACAGTTACAATGGCACATTTACATATAAAAGTACAATTTTCTAGCAGTGTCTCCCAGGACCTTCTGTTCCTCCTCCAGTTCTCAGTAAAAACTGAAGTCTCAGGAGTCACCAAAGTAACTGTTTCCAAGAAAACTGCTTCACAGTCTAGATCCTATCACTCTTCTATCTAAAACCCTTTAAAGTATATGAAAGGAAAAATATTGCCTGTCCTCAAGCAGACATGGCTAAACTTAACTGAGCCACCCACCATTCATTCAGATCATAACTGCAAGGAGTTTAAAATCAGACACGGTAATATTTTTTCCTTCACCTTCAGCATAGCAGTAGGGTAGAATCACAGAAACGTGGGCCATTATTCATCACTTAGACTTTAGGTCACATGGTTTTCTGAAGGCTGCGTCTCTGCCTCTGCGCCTCGCAGCTGTGGGACCCCGCAGTGAGAGAAAGCCGGCCGGGCCCTCGACTTCAGCCACTGTGGAAGGAAAACGACGATGCCATCAGTTAGCAACAGTGCAAGAGTAAAATCACTGTGGCTTTTAGAAAACTGATTTCTTTTTTTTTTTCTTGGCCTGCCTGTGGATCTGCTCTATCTTCTCATAGAAGCAAACAAATGTTCAGCTGACATTTTACTAGCTAGAGATTGATGGACAGTGTTTTACCCATTTCAGAAACATAGATTTGCATTCTGGTGTCTAGCTCCTTTCCCAGTGAAATGAGAATGTTACTGATGAGCTGTCAAATCAGCTGGCACTCAGTAGGCATGAGATAAATATTTGTCGAGGGAGTTAATTAGTAGTAGCTCTCACTGGCTGAGCTCAAACCAGATGTGCCGGCTGCTCCGCACGGTCACTGTCGTGCTGCACGCCGGAGACCTGAGGCCAGAAAGTTATGGAGGAGGGTCAGGGCCAGGAGGGTTCTCCACAGGATCGCCCTCCCTCTCCTAGAGGCATTAATGATACATACCAGCTTTGAAAACACACACCCGTGTAAGAACTCACAGGAGCAGAGGGCAAAAAAGGCAAATGCAAGGCCATCTTGGTTCATACACATGGTGTATGTTTTCCGGGTGATCCTCAGTAGCTTTGCTGTGATCTCTTGAGCCTTGGTCTCCTTGTTTGTAAGTGAAGTCTAGTACACGGACCTAAGCCAAAGCTTGTTACGAGAACTAACCAGACAGCCTGTGTGAGGCGCTCAGCACAGGGCCGGCGTGTAAGACGCCCAGTGTCACTGGTGGCT
Organism: Hyaena hyaena; assembly: GCF_003009895.1. NCBI lineage: Eukaryota > Metazoa > Chordata > Mammalia > Carnivora > Hyaenidae > Hyaena > Hyaena hyaena. The sequence goes on from NW_024081008.1 coordinate 366,778, forward strand.
GTGCACGCACACTCCTGCAGGTTTTGGAAGCAACTTTGCATAGTTACCAGTAGACCAGCTGTTTCTTCTCAGGTGGCCACACAGCAGTGTGCACGTATAACCGGCTTCATTATAACAAAAACACAGATGTTTCCAGAATCAAGGCTGAGACACATTCAGGAAGAGTGACAACATCAGACCTTTCTCTTCTCCCTGATCCCTGCACCGCTTCCCACTGTAACTGCAGGGTCACTGCTGCTCATTTCATTTTCGCCAAATAAATAGATAGATGGATAAACACTTCCCTTAGTTCCCTCAACACAAGTGAGTCAAACTCACAGTCTAAAAAAGTTCCTAAGGGCACCTGGGTGGGGGAAGAGGGGTGCCTGGGTGGCTCACCAGTTATGCCTCTGACTTCACCTCAGGTCATGATCTCATGACTCAGGTCATGATCTCATGGGTTCGAGCCCCGCATCAGGCTCTGTGATGACAGCTCAGAGCCTGGAGCTGCTTCAGATCCTGTGTCTCCCTCTCTCTCTCTGACCCTCCCCTGCTCATGCTCTGTCTCTTTCAGTCTCTCAAAAATAAATAAATGTTAAAATTTTTTTTCTAAGTTACTGAATTCTAAGAGACAACTTAAGAGAAGGCAAATAAGGATGCTACAAACTCATGAGCACGTGTGTGTTGGGGGTGTTGGGGAGGGGCAGACTTTTCTCTGAGCCAATACCTTTGATTTTGTTAATTAGCTTGGAGCACCTGGGTGGCTCAGTCGGCTAAGCGTCCGACTTCGGCTCAGGTCATGATCTCATGGTTCATGGGTTCAAGCCCCGCGTCGGGCTCTGTGCTGACAGCTCAGAGCCTGGAGCCTGCTTCCGATTCTTTGTCTCCCTCTCTCTCTGACCCTCCCCTGCTCACGCTGTCTCCCTCTCTCTCTCTCTCACAGAAATAAATAAAACATTAAAATAAAAATTAGCTTGCCTAATAGGCTATCCCCCCTCTTCTTATAATTGCCTATTTGTTTTACAATTTGTATTGAGTATTTTTGTAAGGCACCTTAAATACTTAGGAAAAAGGGGCCAGGTATAAAAAAAAAATGGATGATAGCTAGGTGGAAAGATAGAAGAAAGGAAGGAAGGGAGGGAGGAAGAGAAGGAGAGAAAGAAGGAAGGAGAGGGACACCTGGGTGGCTCAGTCAGTTAGGCATCTGCCTTTGGCTCAAGTCATGATCTCACAGTTCATGAGTTCGAGCCCGACATCAGGGGGCTCTCTGCTGTACACACAGAGCCCACTTCAGATCTTCTGTCTTCCTCTCTCTCTGGCCCTCCTCGGCTTGTGCTCTCTCTCTGTCAAAAATAAATAAAAAATTTTTTAAATAAAGGGGGCGGGGGGCGCCGCTGAGTGGCTCAGTCGGTTGAGAATCCAACTTTAGCTCAGGTCATGATCTCATAGTTCATGAGTGCAAGCCCCGTGTCGGGCTCTGTGCTGGTACCTCAGAGCCTGGAGCCTGCTTCAGATTCTGTGTCCCCTTCTCTCTGCCCCTCCCCCATTCACACTCTGTCTCTCTCTCAAAAATAAATAAACATTAAACAAATTAAAAAGGAAAGAAAGAAAGAAAATAAATGATTTTGCAAAATTTTTGAAACTCCGATAACTCCCTGTGGACCAAGAGACAGAACAGTCTTCCCTCAAAGCCCCCGGCCCACCTGGTGGACACTGCCTTGTTTCCCACCACACAGAAATCCACAAACAGCCCATCTAGCTCTCTTCTCTCCCATTACCACATCCCAGGGCTCTAAGGGTTGTAGTGACTCATATCATCAAAATTTTTACCTTCCTGGCTTAGATTATTGGCTCTGTCTGCTTTTAGACTACTTTGTAATTAAACTGAACCCTCCTAAAAATGTGCTACCCATCCCATACTGAAAGTATCATAATACCTTGATTTTCCCCTCACATAAGACACATTTCTGCATATCTACCTCAAAGGGCAATTATGCCCTCAGTAGGAGACTTTTTGGTACTGTCATTTTCATCTCCTCTATCCCCCTCCATGGTTCATAAAAGGCATTCAGAGCCGTTCAAGAAATATTTGTTAAACTGAGTTGAATTGAACAAAAAATATTTATATCCTTTCCTCATGTATTAGATTTTGAATGACAGAATTTAACAGTTAAATTGGCATCATTAAACCCTCCACGTGTTTCCAGCTTTGCTTTATTAGAAATCTAAATAGATTTACATGTTGGTTATTAACCTCTGTTACTATTGAAGAGCTGAACTGTATAATAATGAACTAAACTTAACAAAATATGATATTGATTTCTATAGGGATTCAAGGACATTTCTCTTGAGAGATTTATCCATGGGGGAGCCAATGTTACAGGGTTCCAGCTGGTTGATTTTAATACGCCTATGGTAACCAAACTAATGGATCGCTGGAGGAAGCTAGACCAGAGAGAGTATCCAGGGTCTGAGACTCCTCCAAAGGTACGTATTTGTTTTTATCTTATGTATTTTTAGTATTTTAAAAATTTAAGGTAGAAAGTTCATTATGTAGTTGTTCTCATAAGTTTTGTCAGGCATAGTCAGAGCAGAAGCATTTTGTCACTATCACTATACTGCACAAATTCTTAATAGTTTCTAAATTTTATATGTAAGAGCATGGTTGTTAGACATTAGCTGAAGCAGTTTACTATGACCATTATTATTACTCCACATATAAATTTCCATGAAGAAATTGTGTGCTTTAAAACAATTTTTCATTCACTAAATTTCTCAGAGGTAAGCCACGCTTGGTAACTGGTCCACCCCCAAACCACCACTAAACAAAAACTATATTTGCAAAGTGATTTATAAGGAGTAGGCAAAATGGGGAATTGGTAGAAATGTAAAATGTGTCAGCTCCTGCAAAACTTCTCTTTCAAACTAATAGCTAAAGGTCAGGTTGCTTAATTTTTCTGTGATTGACATTGTAGAAACATGTTAGTGGTATCCACAAAAGAGGCTGGTGGACTTCTCGTCACAGCCCATTTTCCCTCACCTGAAAACATAGACACCTGCCTTAGATATCATGTACATGATGGCATAGTATATCTCACACTCGGACTTAGTGACTTTGAGCTCCTACGTAATAAGGCAATTCTCATTTTCATTGTGCACTGATTCTTCACTGTCAGTGTTTTCATCTAAAAAGTTTTCAGATGTAATTTGGAAATTCAAGCCTAGAAAACTATAGGTAATCTAGATCCCCAGGCAAATAGTCTCGCTTCTTTTGTTCTCTAAATATAGCACTTTCCCCACCAGCCATGTCAGTTCCCCTCAGTAAAACAGGAATTTGGCTGATCATCTCATCTTTACTACTCTCTAGATTCATGAAATTTCAAAACAGAACATATATTGAGTATCCGCTATGTGTCAAGCACTGTATCCAACCTTCTGATTTTATGGACTAGTAAATACAGGTTATTAAATGGGTGTGTTAATTGGCCATCTCAGAGTTTGTAGGATGCCCAGAGTCACGGGCTTCCTGAGTCTTAGACAAGTGCATTGTCTGCTGTATTCCACCACTTCCCGTACTTGGATAATATATGTAAAAGCATATAAAAAAGCCAAATTATAGTCAAGATGCAAGAAACCCTCCAGATTAAAAGCACCTTGAGAAGTCCTTCAGCCTTCACTCCAGTTCAGAGAGAAACCCTCCGCAAAGCCCAGTTGTATCAAGTGTTAATGTACAAAGAGAGGGCTGGAAAGCTTACTTTTGGATTCATTTCTGATCCAGACACTTTGCCATATGGCATGTTCCCTTCATTCTGTTGTCTGTGTGCCGAGACTTCCTTGCACTTGTGCTCCTCACACCAACCAGTCTGACTCTTCCTTCCTCACCCCACCTGTTGTCAGACCATCCTTTAGCTAGGTGTTTCTTCTGTAAGCAGTCTTTCTAAGATCTTATGACCCATTGAGCTATCGTATCTAGAACAGGCCTCAAACTTTTTGGTAGTGTTTTGTGCCCCTTGTGATGCTCACATCACCACGTGATCAGAATGTCCACTGTGGTCCTCCCCGCTGGGCACACTGATGTGGTCAGTCATTCCCTCCCCTGCCTCGAGCCCACCCAGTGTCTCCTGTTTAGTAACCTCCAACTAGACTTGTCTTTGCCATAGTGTGAGACCCTTTGTTTTGTATACAATACATAATTTTCTCATTTTTCACAGCTCTTATTAGCATGATGCTAGGCACTTACTGTTTCATAAATGTGCACAATCAGTTCTCATTATACATAGTAGGTATGGTCTATAAAGTTGCCATGAACCCTGAGTGAGTGAGCTCTGAGCATGTCCTCCTACGAGAAATACAAGGTTAAGTTCTTCCAAGCCTCTGGTCATAACATTTTTGTCAGCCATTCAACACATAACATAAACATATTGTTTTAAGTCTTTTTAAAGAACCCTATTTAATGCATTGTTGATTCATTAACATTGAACTTGCAGCCAAGAGCGCTATGACTCCTTCCTCCAAAGGACTTAGCCGGCACATGTCTTTTCTCCGCAAGGCACACCACAGCCTTCTTGCATGGAGGATCACTACACAGCACAACAGCACTACACTTTTGAGTCATCTTAAAAAGCGAAATCATCAGCAAAAAGCACATCACTTTGGAAAAATGAGGCACGAAGTAGACCACAAGAGGCCCCAAGTTTACAGCGTGGGAGCTGACACAAGAAGACAGAATATTGCCTAGTTTGACTGCCGCTGGGTGTGCATGCATTGTGTGACCCTATTTTTCACCAGCTCCACACACGTCTGCAAATGACCCCCTGTGGCTTTTGATTTGGGTGTCACAAACCAATTTTAGCAAGTAGGCAAACGTGCGAATATCGGATCCATGAATAATGAGGATCAAATGTACTCAACTGAATTGTACTTGATTTTTTCGGTATCTCATCAAAGATTTGAAACACGATTTCTGATTTTGTCACCCCCTGACCTGAAGAAAAGGAAACCTCCTGGCACAGAGGTGCTCCACAGTGTAGGCCTGGCAAGTCTTCCCCCTCCTGGGTGCCTTTGCTCCCTTTCTGGGCAGCCGAACTGCGCGGCCCCAAAGTTGTCCCTCCTTCCCAGCCCTTGAGTCCTTGCTCTCACCTTCGCTCTCCTCCACCTTCATTTCTACCTTCCAGACCCGACCACCTTATCTGAGCCTTCATCTCAAATCCCACTTTCTCTATGAAGTTTTTCCTTAGTCTCCCAGTAAGTATGATCCCTTTCGCCTGTGTAATCTCCATATTATTTCATTGTGTCATTCTCACCGAGGACTTCACATAATTTTCTATCTATTTATTGTTGCACTTCTCTAAATTCCTTTAAAGCAGTAACCGTGTAGGACACATCTCTGTAGACCTCGCCATTCCTAGCCAGTGTCTAGCACGCTTTTCAAAGAGTTCTCAGATGTGCTGTTTCATCCTTGCCACAACCACAGGAAATAGGCACTGTTATTTTGTTTGGTTTGATTCTGCACCATTTTGTGTTCCACAGCTAGAAAATGTACACATTCCCATAAAACCAGGAGTAACAGAGTTAGAATTCACGTAGCTCTTTCCTCTGAAAGCCCAGGCTCTCAGCACGGTGCTATGATTCTGCCAAACTGTTTCGTTATCTGCAACCCCAGGTAACCAGACCTCACTTCACCATGGTGATCACCATCTGAACCAGGGATAACTCTAGGCCAAGACCGAGTTTTTACCCTGCCCTAAAATGAAATGTTTACTCAGTAAGAATTTTCTAGATGCTGTCTAGAAGTGTGCGCGCATAAATACGATTCATTAGACGTTAACACAGCATGACACTTGGAAGAGAATTATATCTTTTGAAAAGGTAAAACCTGTTTAAACCCCTGCAGCTTTCCAAGCCCCACCCTTACGGCCCGTCAAAGGCCCTCGCTGCTCTCACCGCCTGCCTGCTTTGCCCTGCTCCGCTCTGTGTGATACCTGTTCTCTTTTTGAGTTCACTTGTTTCATGAAAATGGATGGACCTTTCAAAACACGGCAAGTGCATCTGCTTTTTGGTGCCATCTCTTCTCAGCTTTGTTCTCCCATCAAAACAGCAACAGTGGTGGTGGTGGTGGTGGTGGTGTTTTCCTTTCTTAACCCTAAAACACCAGCATTGCATTTTCTCAGGGCTTTCACGTCTTTAGTGAGTTCTACTTTGTTTCTTGTTTTTCTTTTCTTACTTTACAAAGCAACAATGACAACACGGGTTGACGGCTTTCTCTGCTCAGAGATGTCGGGTCCAGGCAGGGGAGGAGGTAGAACATCATCCCAGCTGTGAGCGCGCACGCCTGCCCTTACCCCTCTCTCGTCATGTGTTTGAAGAGTATGTTACAAGGCTGGTGTTCGCAGGTCTCTCATGCATTTTCCTGCTGAAGCTTTTTAATTAGGCTCTCTACCTGGAAGGATTCTTTTTTTTTTTTTTTTTTCTTAAATAGCTTATTGTCAAGTTGGTTTCCATATAACACCTGAAAGGTTCTTTGCTGGGATTTATATTCTTGACCACATCCACGTTTCGTTCTCTCTTCCCTGGCTGATGTGCTTACTGGTCACATTTCCTAAGTTTACTTTCTGCAATTTGAATTTCAAATGATTTCTTTTCTCTTTGCAAGCAGCAAAGCAAGGGGACATCCTCCACTTTTCACAGCACAACACCGCCTCCCGTACAGGCTTGCAGTGTATTCATCATAGAGAACTGACCACATGGAATTCCCAGAAGAGATCGTGCAGGCTGTGGTCATGACTGGGGGCTGGCACTCTGACAACAGAGTTGGCTTCGGGAAGATTGTGCCCTGTTTTCCACGTGTTCGTAGTCCTTGTTCTTTTTATTTTCAGCTTAAACAAGTTACATGTTCTTGGTTTTTCCTTTTGCTTCCTCTCCTGTCCTTGATAATTTTTTCCTGAGGGTTTTATCTTTTCTGACAGGCGAGGAGCATCATCAGAGAACACAGGGCCCTCCCTTCACCTCTCCACTTCGGCCCTCTGTTACAGCAGACGCTTCGGGGAATGACCTGACGTTCCCGCACACACGTATAGCAGACAACAGGCACGGACATAACTATGTTCATTCCTATGTAGCACAGTGACTGGTGCACACACTTTTGTTCTATAAGTAGATGTCGTTTCTGGCATCTTGTGTCTAGCTGACAGTAAACATTCCCACAGGCTTCTGAGAAACCCAACCAACATATACACTTCAACTCAGTAAATGCTTAATAAATCTTAAGGAGCCCTGCTGGGCATTTCAGAAGGGGAAAGGAATGAGGCATCACAGACCTTCTGCTCTCAGTCACAGCACGTGACCACAAGGCAGATAGTGGCAGTAATGCACTTAGCTGCTTACACTGTGTCTCTTTCTACTCAGACACAGTGGAAAGACCTCACCAACCATTGGGTTGTTTTTCTCACCCAATGGAAAACTGTGCATTAAAATTTCTATTGTTCAGTGTGTTTTCCCCTTTTAAAATGGTACGATTGGTCATACACTCTCTGTAATAACATGATAATAGAAATTTCTGAAGCTAGAGTCAATTAATTATCAATAATTTAACTGACCTTCAGACAGGAGGGTGCTTAATGCCCCCTCCTGGGGTGCTAGAGGGCCCCAAGACAGTTCTTGGTGACTGATAAGATTTGATGGTTCACCAATAAAATTGCTTTCATTTTGTTAGTATACATCTGCTCTGACTTACGATGGAGTCCTTGTGATGGCTGAAACCTTCAGAAATCTTAGGAGGCAAAAAATTGATATTTCAAGGAGAGGAAATGCTGGGGATTGTCTGGCAAACCCTGCTGCTCCGTGGGGCCAGGGAATTGACATGGAGAGGACACTCAAACAGGTAACTCACAGTTTTATTTAATTAAGTTCAGTTTAGTTCAGAGCCTTCAGTGAGGCCTATCCAAGACAATGGAATAATTTTTCTGAGAGTAAATCTATATTACAATTGCCATTTTAATATATTAAGCCATTATCATTTTTGAGAGGTTTCTAAATAAAATACAGAGTAGAATACTGTTCATATCTTACTCAAGATAAACTAGGTTATGCCACAACAGTAAACAACCCCAAGTCCTAATGACTTCAGACAACAGGAGTATTTCTCAGTCACACACATGTCAGATTAGGAGAGGTACTCTGCCTGTTGTAGTCACTCAGGTTAGCACAACAGCTACCATCTCAAATGCTACAAAGAGAAAGAGAGTTATGGAACCTTTCCAACTGGCAATTAAATGCTGTAGCCCAGTGGTGACACTCATGACTTCAGTTTACAACTCACTTATTTTAGTCACATTGACCTACCTAACTACAAGGGCTCCAGGATGTACTTGCTACCTTGAGACCAGAACATCCAAGAACCAGAAATATTATTTAAACACTGCTAATGACCACCTCAGTAGATCTTTAAATTGCCTTGTAACCTTGGATTAAGTAATTTGTTTATTTTACTCTGCTTGGATTATACTAACACCGTTTTTCAAATGATTAATGTAATATGTGTGTATTTTTAATCTTACATTTTAAACGTTCTGAAATGCCATGAATTCAGATCACAAGTAAAAATGAATTAAAAGGAAATTTGGAATAAAGTACACTTGAATTTTTTTTAATATATTTGTATTTTAAACTCCTCAGGGCTTAATTTTAATATTATCAAGGAGAATATGATACATAATGGTTAGCAGGACTATTTAATGTATTATATGAATACATAGATAAAACTAAAAAGCAACTATAAACAAACAATATTTTCTTCCCCTTAGGCAATACTTCAATATTGAGGAAGTATTCTTTATCACATAAAAAAACAAAACATACTCATCTTTCAAGTATATGTCAGAATTGCTTGTATCCCTCTGATTTACTTCTTTCAGATTATCTCCCAGCAGCTCAAATACCCTATGGTTTTTAGTGAGTTATTTATAGCTTATAGTTATAGTCATAAGCCTAGCAGATGAAGTCAAGATTTCCATAAGCAAAATGGCAAATGAATATATGTGTGGGTTTTGTTTTTAAATTCATAGGTTCGAATTCAAGGCCTGACAGGGAATGTTCAGTTTGACCACTATGGACGTAGAGTCAATTACACAATGGATGTGTTTGAGCTGAAGAGCACAGGGCCTAGAAAGGTGAGCCACACTCAACCCATCTTCGTAGTTTGCATTTGACATTTTTAAAGGCTTATATTTAATAGGTAGCTGGATGTTCTACATTGGTTTTTAAATGTGAGTGCTTACAAATAGTATTTTTTTCATAATCTGTGCTGAAATAAATTCTTGTGTCATATAATTGATGTTTAATGGTGTGCCAAAACTGAAACAAACTAATTTATATACCATTTGTGTCTTTTATCCAAAATGGAAGCAATACATTAAAAAAAAAAAAAACGCTTAGCAAAAAGAGTCTCAACAACCAAAATTTACCATGCAGGAAAGGATACCCTGATATTTAGAACAGACTAAAATGTTCTTGAAATAAGCAAGTAAACACATTCCGGTGAACAAAAGAAAGAGCAGATAGAAGATGAGATTCAGTATCACTTTGCCAGTGGGGTAGTGAAACACCTGAGAAACTCTAATTGAGGAGATGGGGAAGTTGGGTAGGAAGCTGCTGGTGCTAGCTTCCTGGATTTCGGAAGGTAACTCTGCTGGCCTGATGACGTGACTGGACATATCAGTGGTCGTCTGAAAATCCAAAAAGTACTTGATGTCATGGACCCAGACAATCCAACCACAGTAGTTGGCTATAGACACTTTATACCCTAACACATATATTTTTTACCTTTCCTTTCACTAGGATTAACTAGGGTGCTCAAGGAAAGATGTGTTCAATCATCAATCAACCTGATCTAAATATTGTCTCAACCCTTGGCCATTTAAAAAAAATTCTCCTGTGTAATGTCCTACTACAATGCAATGATCGTAGCTATAACTTATGAAATGTCACCTGTGTCCTAAACACTGGACTTGGTATGATTTGATCCTCACAACAAACCTGTAATGCGAGTACTAGAAAACTACGGCCTGACAGGCTATGGGTCCTTGTCTAAAGCCCAGCAGTAAGAAAACAAAGACTTTAATTCAGATGTGTCTGACTCCAGAAACTTCTACATCATTACCCCACCCAAGCAGACCTGCTCTGAAGGAGTTTACTCTCTCGTGGGGTAGAGTCTAGAAGTTCCTTGACAGCTAAAGAGGAGGCATGTGGAAATCATAAAGAGGAGGAGATCCCTTCCAGCCAGAGGAAGACAGATCAAGGCCGGCTGTTTCGAGGGAGGCTTTAAAGTCAGGCAGGAAATCAGCGTTGGGGCAGGAGGGAGTGGAGGCTGGGTGTGGCGAGAACCTGAAGCGAGTCCGGGAGGCAGAACAGTTCAAGTCACAGGTGGCAAGTGTCCGAGGGTCTCCTAGTTTTCTTTTGCTGCAGTCTGGCAGGGGATGTGCTTGGGGGGGGGGGGGGGGGGTTTGGAGCTGCCATGGAAACCACCCTGGTGTCTCAGCCTCTCAGGGGCATCTCCTGGGGTGCAGGCTGCCAGCCGCAGCCTCCCCAGACCAGAGCCAGGGAGCAGGCGACAGGGCACCCGAGGAGCAGGGCTCCCAGGAAGCTACGTAGTGAGTCCCGTGTACGCACCACACCACCTGTACCCACTGTGTCCACACAGCCAGCAACAAGAAAGGAAGACACTCTTTGGGGCAAAATCCTGTCAGCCATGGAGCAGACGGAGTCCTCCGCAGGCCCCTAAACACGTTGGCTCACAGCCAGGCACACTTTCCTGCCACACACCAGACTTTGCAAAAGTAGCCACGTAAACGGAAGCTTTCCAAAATGCCAAAGACCACCCCTACTTCACAAAGCAGTAAGTGCAGAGAGTAGAATGACCTCTCTGTAAAAGAAAGCATAACGTAAAAAAGGAAACCAATAGCAAGCGAGCTATTTACAGCACTGAATCCTTCCGTGGCCTCTTGCTTCAGGATGCCAACATGCCAACGGCAGTTAAGGTTTTTGGAGGGGAAGGTTGAAGAGTAAGTTGAGAGAGTGATGCACATCTTCCCACTCGGCTGACATCCATCTAAGGCTCTTAAAAGAAATACGAAGGGTAACATCGTGTAGACTCATCCATCTTCATTTTTCCATGGCAGCGAGCAACTTGGGCATTCTGTCAATATTAAGCCTAAAAATGAGCTACTCCAAGAAACACTCTGCTAGGGAAACTCGGCGATATGTCTGCAAAGTGAGCAATCATTCTTGTAAATGGAACAGTTGCCAGCAAGGGAGCTCTCTCTGAAAATAGATCAGAAAGTGTGCCCGCTGGCCTGGCTGACTTCTGTGACACAGGCACTCATTGAGAGACTCGTTAAGGAGCCACCCCAGGGGCGCCCGGGTGGCTCAGTTGGCAGAGCGACCAACTTCAGCTCAGGTCATGATCTCATGGTTCCTGGGTTCGAGCCCCGCATCGGGCTCTGTGCTGCCAGCTCAGAGCCTGGAACCTGCTTCAGATTCTGTGTCTCCCTCTCTCTCTGACCCTCCCCTGCTCACACTGTCTCTCTCTCTGTCTCTCAGAAATAAAATAAAAAACGTTTTAAAAAATTTAAAAAAGGAGCAGCCCCAAAGCCCTTTCTGAAGGGCCAGCTGCTAAGTGTGGTGGGACCTTCCCCCTGCAGTGAGTCCCAGGAAGTTTCCTGGAACGCAAAGTGCATGGCAGTGGGGATTCTCAATTGGAAACATTGTATTTATTGAGAGCAGGTTGCATGCCAGACACAGAAATGGAAAACTGATGGGCCTTTTTATATTTAATCCACATGACAACCTGAAAGTGAGATATATTTTTTCTATTTTTATTTTTTTTAAGTTTGTTTATTTTAAGAGAGAGAGGGAGGGAAGGAGAAACCCAAACAGGCTCTGTTCGGTTAGCACAGATCCCTATGTGGGGCTCAGTCCCCCAAACCATGAGATCATGACCTGAGTGAAAATGAAGTGTCGGCTGCTTAACCAACTGAGCCACCCAGGCACCTCTATTTATTCTCATTTTATTTATATATTTATTTATTTATTTATATCTGAAAGAGAGAGACAGCATGAGCAGGGGAGAGTCAGAGAGAGGCGGAGACACAGGATCTGAAACAGGCTCCAGGCTCTGAGCTGTCAACACAGAGCCCAACGCGGGGCTCGAACCCACGAACCGTGAGATCATGACCTGAGCCAAAGTCGGACACTTAACCGACTGAGCCACCCAGGCGCCCCTATTCTCATTTTAAAGGAGAGAAAAGTAAAACTCACAGAAGCTGAGTAACCCGCCCAGGGATGTTCAGCTAGAAAGTGATGGAAATGGAGTGGAGACCAGGGCTCACCAGGCTCCAGGGCTCACTGTCTTGATTGATTGCTGTGACACCATCAGTGCCGGGGCCTCTAAGAGTTTTCTTTAGGGCTGGTGTGGGAATTAAGCCATATTCTGGGGGGACGGGTCTGTTCATATCAGCCCTCCTAGAAGCAAGCATTAAGTAGATCAGGGGCTCCTCATAGCCCCTCAGTCCTCACCCGCTCTCTACATTACAGGCAAGATCCACTGCAAAAACAGAGATGTTTACTCATAGCGTGGCGATACTCATGCATAAATCACCTTTAGGAGTCCAGAGAAGACAAATATTTTTCTGACATGCCTGCCTTTTTAGTGATTTAAATACTTCCCTATTTTTGCTCTAGCATTACAAAAGTATCCCTCACCCAGTGTCTGTCTCTAGGAACAGTAGCGTCCCGTCTGATTAAGAGAGATCAGGCCTGGGAAAAGTCATTGGTACGCTGTAAAATGTTGTGGAGAACTAGACGGAGCATCTCCATCTCTCGTGAGGTTCTAGGTCCCAACTTAAGATTCCTTTCCTCAGGAGGTGACCCTACATCACTGCCTGCTCTAATTGACTCCCCCGCAGTGAGTCCCTGTCCGATGAGGTCTGCCCTGAGGGGGCCCGTACCCCAAGCCATGGCTTTCTTTTTGCACAGAATTGCAAGTAAATATAAGGCAAACAGATCCACTTAGGTAAAGTTTTGCTTATTATCTTAACTTGTCAGCACTTCTAAATCATTTATCTTTTAAGGATAGAGGTCATGAAGCCATGGGCCATTTTTAAATGCGAGATGTGTCGGCGTTTTTAAATGCTGAGAATGTGTCCCAAATCTGTGGTTTTTCTGTTGTGGGAACTCATCAATAAAGAAAAATGCTGTTCCTAGAGAATGAGCTGCTGAGACCTGGAAAGTGGCTCTCTTAATGAAGTGCCAAACTGTGAGACCTATTTCCACGTCATATAACTGTCACGTGGAGAGGGGAATTAACAGGAAGTGTGTTAATTGACACGTTGCTTTTTTTAGTTTTTAAAATACATGTAGGAATTGAGGGTGTGTGAGGGTGTGGGTGTGTGGTCTCAGAGGCATACTTGTTTTTAAATTAACATTTTCACTGAGTTCTTAAATAAACATCTGCTACAAATAGATTCATGTGGACACCTGAAAGCAGTTGCTGAACTGATCTACGCTTGTAATTTGAGCTCAAACTAAGAACTGTATCAATAATGAAAGTCCGTTTCCTCCATCTGTCCTGTGATTACCCATGCAACATTTGTGAATAATAATAGTGTCTCTTTCTGACACGTAAATGCTTACTTCATTTTAATATGTTCAAAAATACCAACACGATAGTTAAGAAACTTGGAGGAAGCAGGAGAGACTTCCAAAACATATGAGAACAAATGAGACCAGTAAGGAATTAAGTACATTTTATCAGAGACAAGAGTATCATCACCTGCATCCAGAAATTCAAGAAGGAAGTTGAGCAGCCATTTAGTGAACACCTACTTGGGGAGATTGTGGGGCCTAATACCAAAGGGTGTGAACTCAGTGTCCTACAGACCGAGGATTGGAACTCAGGCCCCATGGGACTTTTCCTGAGTACAGTGCGTTTTACCTTCTTATATACGTCCTTGTCTCCAAAATCAGGGTCATAAATGCACCTGCCTCTGAACTCGCTGCGTGGATAAACTTTTCAGTGCATCTAAAGAAAAAGCAATGGGGACAGTGTGTGTCCCAAAGCAAGCAGCCCGTGTGGAGGCCATTCCTAGTACTTCATGGTCTGTGTGATGCAAAGGGCCCTGCATTTCCTATACGACCCCATGACAGTTCATTACTTTGTAAAGTACTTAACTAAGTACTTAATATACTTTATGGAAAGGATTTTGTTTCATGCCTAAATGAGAAAGTAATACAAGGATTTAAAAATACAAGAATACAGGGGCACCTGGATGGCTCAGTCAGTTGAACACCAACTTCAGTTCAGGTCATGATCTCCAAGTTTGTGAGTTCAAGCCCTGCATCGGGCTCTTTGCTGATGGCTCAGAGCCTGGATCCTGCTTCAGATTCTGTGTCTCCCTCTCTCTCTGCTCGCCCCCCACTCATGCTCGCTCTCTCGCTCTCTCTCTCTCAAAAATAAATAAATAAACTTTAAAAAGTAAAAAAATAAAAATATAAGATTACAAATTTAAGTGTGATCTTTGAAAGTGAAAATACATTAACATTAATGCCTGATGTACGTAGCATTTTAGAAATGGTCAGGCTTTTACCCCATGGTGAGGTTATGGAAAACCCAAAACTATTTCTATATTGCCTCAAAAATATGCAAGTCTTTTTTGCTCAAAAATATCCTGTATGTATTCCCTTTGCAATAAAGCCAGTAACTGATAAAACCATGTAAATTAATTTTAGAAGGTGCCAGTCAGTCCCTCTAGAGAGAGGTAGTCCATCTGTGTCCCTATTCTGTTTTGAACCCCTCCTCCCCGGTGTCATAGCTGCTCCATGATTGTATATCGTAAAGTTGCCCAGTGTACCACCAGGCAGGACCCTTAACATCAGAAAAATCAGCTCATCATCAACTAAGAAAACTTCCAAATCCTTTTTGTCTCCTTTTTAAATTTGCTTGCTTATTAATATTCCTCATTGTTCCAGGAAGAGCTAGAGAAAGCTGTTCTAAAATGTGTCTTCACTGCTTTTCTCTGTTCGGCAGGTTGGTTACTGGAACGATATGGATAAATTAGTCTTGATTCAAGATATGCCCACTCTTGGCAACGACACAGCAGCTATTGAGAACAGAACAGTGGTTGTAACCACAATTATGGTAAGTTTTGGTCTATGCTTTATGCTGTTCCGTCTTGTCCACAGGCAGATTTAATTCCCCAGCCACGGGGAGCAGGGTGAGCACAGCATCCTAGCTGGGGTGACGTGGGTCATGGGTCACGTGATCCACGGGAGTCTGTTGAGGCCCTGAATAGGTTTGCCCCGAGCTTTGAGGACATTCGGCACTTTTATTTGTATTACCTTTTGTTGCATTTGTTGTTCTTGGAAAAATGCTCAGATGTTAAAAATTGAAACTGTCACACTCTAGTTAGAAATGTATGACATGCTCACTTTCCAAAGGACACAAGAATGAACATGAAAAAATCAGCAACCAGTCACAGAAAAATATCTGGTGGTAAACACCATATTATTGTTGTTACTATGTTTTTTAACACATCAATGTACTAATAGTTAATAGTGTCAAAATGGATAATTTTCAAGTAGTTTAATCATTGGATAGTGATTTGCATTGTCTGTTTATAATAGCAGAGATGTGAATGTAAAGATTTTAATGAGCCTGTTTTATATAACTAAATGCTTTCGAAATAATTTTGTTTTATATTTATTTTTAATGTGACAAGGGTGTTTTGCACCGATTATTTTTCTCATTGACCAATGACACGTACACAATATGATGTATCGGACTTCTCCTAAGAATTAGGACAAATCCGATTGCTCCATTCTGCCTCATCATAACATGAAAAATACTCTGAGTTTTAAGGACATTTTCTCAACAAGACCCTAATGAAAATACCTTCTAAATAGTAGAGAATATCTGGTATATTTTTCTGCCCTAAAGTCAAGCCTGCACTTTAGAGTCGTTGCTGCTCAAAGAGATCAACAGTCGGTGACCCATATCCTCAGCTCACTGTCTCGTTAGGCGGAACACATTTTTAATAATTCATGAAGCCCCTACTCTAAATAAAGTGGAAGTATTTTGTGTTATTCAGCTTTTAGCTTATGTAACTTTAATTTTTAGTAACGTCAAGTTTTTTCCAAAACTTTTGGCCCTGGAGTCAAAGCACGAAAGTGCCAGAGAGAAAGAAGCTTCCTTGTGTTGCAGTTAGTTTTCTGTGTCGCATCACCAGCTAGCAATTTACTGTTAATCTGCCAAGCCTTGATTGGAAGTTGATGATTTTAGAATGCAAACCAACTGACAGCAGTTTTTGTGTAAGAGTGCGAAATCCACACCTTCTAGCTTAATTGTGTAATACTTGCATGGGACTTGAAAAGCAGTGTGTCTGTACGTATATACTTCCTTTCCTAAAAAAGACACAGTAATGCAGAGTCGTGCTTCAGTGCAGTCCTCGTCTTTTCAGCCTCTGATGAAGAACCCTATTTTAAGAAATTGATCAAGAAGGAAATGAGTTCCACGCTCTTCAACCATTCCTAACTAAGGCCCGCGTCTTGTTCTCCTGTGTAGTAAATTTAAGCTAAGTTTTCATGTGGGATTCTTCTTCGATGACCACCTCTGGACTACCAGAAAAAAAAAATTTTTAAGTTCTGTGACTTTTCCAAGATCCTAGAAAAGAAGAATTAATCCTCATCTTTCTCAAGAAAATTCATAGATGTTGAAAAAGAGTCACTTAGTAATACTGACCCATCAGTTCCCCTGTCTTGAAACGAGGTCACTGTACAGAAAGGTGGGATTCTGTCACTCCTAGCCCCGCTCAAAGGTCTTCTAAAAGTAAATATCTCTGAGTTTGTGTGCTTGTTTCCTGGATATACACAGCTGTTTTCTTTAAAGGTTCTCTGGAATCTTGCCTGTTCTGTGTGAAATAAAGTGTTTTCATGTGCATTATAGGTAAAATGTAGACAGTCTCCTTTTCATCCCTGTTATTAAAGGCGCTGGAGATCTGATTCTTGAAACCAAAATATTGAATCACTTTCCAAGCATGGCTTGTTTTCAGGAAGCATGCTACCAAAAATAAGTTAAAATGATTGAGATTCAGTGGTTTCCTATATACATAAAGAATATTCTGTAAAGTTAACTGTTATTTGACAATGATGATCATTAATATTTTGCCATTAAAACAGTGCAGTATTCATATTTGTCTTTTGTATAAAAATGTAATGTTCGTATAGTAATACCTCTGGGCTTTGCAATTGCATAATGATTTGGTAATTTTAAAAATTACCAGAATCTTTTCCCTAGAAGCATTCCTTATATTTGCTCTTGTTGAAAATGGTCGCCCGGGACCTCTGACCATTCCACCACCTCATTCATTTTGAAAGAAATATGGTTCCTTGTAAATGAATGGGATATTGGCACCTACATGTCAAAATCTCCCAAATCCAACTGAGAACGCCCCACACAGATGGAATTGGTTAGACCCTGTGACATGTGCCAGGCAGGCACCCAGACACCAAGGTTGAGTGTGGTGGCCTGGAAGCCGTGCGTTCTGATCAAAGCTGATACGCGCTGCTCCTCCATGTGTCTTTGCTTTGTGTATGTTGTTATTTCTGTGTTGATACATTGTAATGATATCTGCTGTCGTTAAATAAAAGTGATTGAGAAATTCATTTACTCATCCATAAATATTTATTAAGCTGGGCACGGGATATGCTAGAGAACAAAACAGACGAGAATCCTGCCCTCAGATGAGTTTATGTTCTGGTGGAAGAAGGCGGACCACAGACAATAGATAGGTTTTGTGAATCTCATTCTTAAATAAAATGTGGCGTCAGCTTTTTGTACTGTTGAAATTTATTTTTTTTTCCTTAGAACAGTGTTGTATATCTAGAATGTGATCTTCACTTTAATGACTTACTCCACCTGAATATAGTCATGCGGACTGTAACTTAGCTGAATCTCCACGAAATGTAAAATTGGCAGAGACCTCCTGTGAGGCTCAGGACTACAAAGTGGGAAGGTCTGAAGTTTGGAGTTCAGATGCTCACTGTTTCCTATCTTTTAGCCCTAGTGACTAAAATTTATAAAAATTTTATAAAGTCTATAATTGTGTATGAGACTATGAGTCATCCTACTTTCTACGTTCTAAGTAATAATTTCTGTCAACAACCTAAGAAAGCCAGATCTGTGCCATGTGGTCTGCACATGCGCAGTTGAGGAAAACCACATGCCCCAGAGAAAAGCGAGGGTGGTGGCTCCCTCCCTAACCTCACTACTCAGGCTGCGGAACTCTCTGGAAAAGGAGAGATAGGGCAGTACGTCAGCCAAGCCCATCTTCCCCCACATCTTCACTTCTGAAGCCAAACAATGCTTATGACGCGTTACTCAGTTTAGAAGGTTTTTCTTACCGTCTTGTGAACATAACAGACCTTGAGGAAGATTTTCCACACATATATCTAAATTTATTTGCTACAGCATCAGAATTAGGTTACAAACCTGAAAGCAGTTTTACTTATCACACGTGATCTTTCCAGAGGTTACTCTTTTATACCTTGTATTAGATGCTTCATATTTTATCTTCTCTGTGTAGAATTTTATGGATGCACTCTCTCTATATACATGTGCGTATATAACAGCACACACATATTTTATATAATATATGTATATGTACAATAGCTATACACAATAACATAGATACATTAATTATTCCCTTGTACTAAATACTAATTTCCCCCATGCATATGCCTGCCTCTGATTAACACTCAGTTAGCTTTGAAATACCTTATTTTGTATAAACTTAAAATTGTGCGGCCATCCAATTTATTCATTTTCTTTTAAACTGAATAATAACCTTTTAATTCCCACTTTTAAGAATTTTACCCATGGGGTAAATTATCTACATCCGTTAGTATTCTTGGAGAAAAGGAAATATCATTTACCAAATAACTTTGGTTGATAATACTGATTTTATTATTTTAACTGTTTTCAATAGTACTTGTAATGTTTATATTTGTGATGTTTAGAAAATCTTAAAGCCTTTCTAATAAGTATCTCTTTCAATAGTTTTGCTTTTGCTAAATACAAATAACCCCCAAAATTTTTCTCAGTAGGAAAATACTTTATCGATTGAAAATGATCTTAATTCATTTATACAAACATCATAAGCAAGCCCTAAGGTAGCAGCTTTAGATGGAGATTGATTTCTTTCCTGAAATAGCAGAGCAGATGTAGAACTCTACCCATTATGGAAATTGTAGTAATAAACTCATAACCACGAGGAAGGAATGCATTTAAAATAACTTCTGAGGAGTTACCGTCCCACAGAGCACAGTGATTGATAATAAAGATGGTAGGTTATGATCATAAGGCAGAAGTAAGTGGTTATATTCCACTTGTCCCATCTTTCCATTTTTGTTCACAGTTGAATACCTGGGACTCCATAAGGCTACATATCAAAGATGTCCCACAAATCCCCCTTAATGACCAGCCAGGACTCTTATTTTCTTTTCTTTTGAGAAGATCTGGTATTTTCTTCATCCGTAGTAACCCCCAAAACCTTGTATTAAATCCACCGCAAGTGTGCAGGCTAGAAGGGCTACATGTGCACAAATTGTCAGGTTGGGTTGGTGCAAAGGGCGAGGTTGGGAGAGCGTTAAGATCTGTTACTCATGTGGATTTAATATGAAGGGAAAGCAAAATGAGACACTCGTGAAGAAACTGGCAAGAAAAGCCTAGCCTTTCTCTCCACCTGTTCGCCCACCTTCCCGAGTGTGACCATCTTGTTTCTCTCACACGGCAGCACCACACTCCTGAATCTCAGTACTGTTTATGCCCCTGCCCGTGCGAAAAGTCTCGCTAAATTTCTAGTCAACATCTTCAGGACCCTGAAAGTTTTCTAGTCTTTGTTGGTTTGCTTGGCAGGAACTCAAAGACCCTGCCGGGCCCGTTCTGTCCAAAAAGAGAACTGGAAAAAAGGAAAGAAAACTAGATAACTTTTTACTTAGATTCGCATAGGTGTGTTTCAGAGACAGAGCCTAGCACTTAATAATTACTTTCCTTTTGAGGAGCTGAATCAGAAGTTCTAACACAACTGCTTTGCCCTGATACTCCTGTTTAGGGAGCCGTAATGCACCAGGAAATCTTCAGAGTTATCGAGTGCCTTGTATGTACCAGACGATAGGAGAAGATGGTTTTGTCAACACTGTGCACTCACAGCTTCATACAAAGTGTTTCGTTCACCCACAATACAGAAATCCACATCCTTACTTCCACCTGTCCCCTCTCTAGTTCAATCACATGAAATCTCACGTAGCTGCACACATCTTGACAGATACAGTAAGAGCTTCAGCAGTTTCCAGATATTTTGAAATAGAGATTCAGAGCCCACTTCTGCTAGTTCTGTGAAATGGAATGATTTGCTTGCCCTTACTGAGCCTTACATTTTCTCCTGCCAAAATGGGAAGTGCCCGCCCCAAAATATCAACGTGAGAAGTAAATGAAAAGCACAGTTCACAAACTTAACATCATTTCTTCATGTGTACTAAGTAAATCAGAGCTGTTGTCATTTTTCACGATTGTATTTTATAATTGTCCTCCACCACTCATACTCCTTTACCATTTTTACAAAGAGTTACAATCTTAACTAATCACAAGAGGACAAGAGGCATATTTTACTTATTTTTGCACCCCTAGTTCCCAGCAAACTGCCTGGCACACAGTGGGTGCTTCATAAGTGCTTGAGTACATAATAGAAGCACAGTTTTTACTAAAGCAGCTTGCTCACTATATAATGTAGAGGGAATTGAGCAAAGCAGATGGGCTTACTAGCTAGAGAATCATGTGCACACAAAGTGATATGGTCATATGTGTGCATGAGGGCAGAAATATTTGAGTGTTCGAGTATTGCAGGCGCTTTAGAATTGACCTTCAACCTTAGTACCACCTGTGAGCCATAGTGGTGCAACTTGTGAAAACTTGTCAAGTGTGTTCTACTAAAGGTTGTAAGTGATAACTCTGAAGCCGTTTCGGTTGCATTTTACAAATGTGTGATTCTTGCTTTTCTCTGCATGTTCTTCCACATTTTAATTAGCTGTCCCAAGAAACAAAAGAATGAAAGTATTAGCTCATTTTAGCTACTAATACTTTATGAACTCTCTTAGAAATTAACACTGCTTTGCAACAACTCGCCAATTTTCATAACCACATTTATAATTTAGTAATTAAACTATATTTGGAGAATGTTTTCTGTAAGCCACCAAACCATTTTCATCCATCTAAAGAAGGGACAATTTGTTGCCTTAGTTTTATAGGTAGAGAAGCCTTCTTCACCCAAATCCAGTGTTAAAATATTTATCAAAGAAGTGAGAGATTTCTGGATCCCTTGACTATGTCAACCTAAGGCAGATTATTCAAGGACCACGCCTAGGCAGTTGCCCGCAGTAGAATTATTAATGGCATCTCTTTGAGAAAATTATAGATCATGTCAGTTACAGTTTTAAGTTTTTAAAAGTCATTTCCACATTTACAAAGTCCTGAAAATCAGAAGTAGTAGAGACTGCCATGTTACACAGAGTGAAACCCCATCTAACACAGTTGCAGGAGCAAGTTCAGCTTCCCTAGTTAAGTTCAACTTCCCTTCTTCCCTGGGCTGCGGGAGAAGAAAAGAGTCACATGAACCACAAAACCCTAATTAAACCCTAATTAAAGCAAAATTATTGGAGAATTTTAGGAAAGGTGATTTAATGCAAATAAGTATATATATTTTTTAAGCTCTCAATTCATTTTTTCATTGACCTCGCTAGTGCCTGCTGAGAGAGGCATCCAGCAGAATGCTAGAGAGCAAAGAAACATCATCTAGCTCTTTTCCCAAGGGAGGTCACAGTTGAACATGGCCTAAACAAGATGCAGAATATGGAGCCCTGTGACCTTGAGTAGCTACTAAATGGCCTTTAACTTCATGACGTATTTTAGAATACTAATTTCTATGCCAAAGATAATACCTTATGCCTCTCTAGACAGTCATTAATGTTTATTTTTCCTGTTACAGTCACAGGGCTAGGTATGTAACAGTCACTCGGTAGTAAACTGTTTTAAAGATTTTACTTCCAGTATCCAATATAAAGCCACCGAATATACTTCTAAGCATATTTCTCTATTCATCTTTTATTACTGATTTCTCGCCACACAAAATCAGTGTGTGTACTAACATTAAATGTAATCTTTTTGTCAAATTCTGCAGTTCAAAAGTTTAAGACTTTGGAATGTTTTATAATTTCCCCCTTTACAGTTCTACTTCTCTCATTATAGGAATCCCCATATGTTATGTACAAGAAAAATCACGAAATGTTTGAAGGAAATGACAAGTACGAAGGATACTGTGTAGATTTGGCATCTGAGATTGCAAAACATATTGGTATCAAGTATAAAATTGCCATTGTCCCTGATGGAAAATATGGAGCGAGGGACGCAGACACAAAAATCTGGAATGGGATGGTAGGAGAACTTGTTTATGGGGTAAGCACATCAACTTACTGAAGAATTTACTTACATAAACCTGAAACTTTTTTCCCCCAGGGCACATATCTATTTCTAAACCTATTACTGTTTTTAAATTTGCATTTAACATTCAGAGAAGCATATAGGATGTTCAGATGTTTCTCTAGTTCATTATGGTGCCATTCCCGAACAATGAGAGAAGCTAATACCTCATAACTTCAAAATCTAGAAGGGTAAAAATTTAGAGTATGATGTCCCATTTAAAAAAAAGCAGTGACTTCAGTACCTGTGATGATTATTCTCTTAATCTTGACGTTGCTCTATCATAGCCATGTTGTTGTAAGAACAGCACAACAAAGTTTTATTAATGTTACTCAGTAATTGAAGGGGAAAATTTCCTTCAATAGCATAAAGTAAGATCTTATTGTAACTAGTTATCTGTATCCCTGTTGCTTGTACTTCCTGGTAAATATCTTTTACATAATTTGGTGAAGCAATCATTAAAATACTTTAGCATCTATAAAATACTCAGTTCTGCTGCACACAGTAAATTTAAACTTTATGCAGTGGCATCATTTTTTTCGATGTTGCAAAACACAAAAGCCAGAATGGATCCCATAGCGGGCCTCACGTGAAACCAGGTGGAGCCCTTCCCTGGGAGCTCACCAGATACTGAGTACGCACACTTATTGCCAAGGGCAAACTCTGTGTCAACATGCCTGCCTTAATCAGAACAAGATCAGTTTTCTTCAGCTATCGCTGCAAAGGATCAAAATGAAACCAGCAGTTAGCAAGAGCTGGTGATGCCGGATACTTCCAAAGTCCAGAAACCAGCCCGAGAGCTCATAGCAACCTGTATCCGCCTGAAATGTGTTCAGAAATTTCCTGTGAGCCAATTCATATTTCACAGACTTCTCCTTCGGAGCACACTCTGTCTGATTCGCCCTCACAAGACCCCTTGGAAATAACTACATGAGAGCCATCCTTCCCTAGACAAGAATAAAGATAGAACGGCTGAGGACGTTAACTGAAGTCTGTAGAGGGCCCCCCTCCTGAGCCAGAACTGCAGTCCACTAGTTTCATGATTCTGCAGCCTGCATGTAGGGCCTGGCAGTGACCAACTTTCTGCAGCCAGTGCAGGACTGTAGCTGTCCCCTCAGCAGAGGAGGAAATTGTTTGGCGTTAAAGAGCAACCACTTAGTTTTACATCCATTTATGAGAACTACTGACTAGTGAAGTGTCCTAAATGAAGAAAAACAAATTGGCAGTTTTAAAGAATCAAAAAGTATTTTACCACACAGGGCTCATCAACAGTTTGACAGTGAGCTTTAGGCTCCAAAGAAAAAGGATTCCTAAACCATGTGTTCCTGGGTAATATTTTAAACATTTGGTAATATTTTTAACTTTTGATACAGTAACTAGATTTTAAGTGTAAACATTATTCAAGTTGTTAGAACTACAGCAATTCATTTCCTTCAGAAAACACTATTGGTTATTTCATCTCAGAAAATCCTGCTTGGATCGCCAATTAGTCATGGATGGCGTAAAGAGCCTAGGTTACTTTCTAGAGCATTTGTTACTTATCTCTTACGTGGAGTCCCTACCCACTGGGCATCCCAGGCTCACCCCTTTACAAGGGCTCTAACCATATGGTTCAAGTAACAAAAACAAGTGATATTTACAGAGTAGCATAGTTAACAAAAAGTTGTATCTGTGGTACACACCACCATAATGGAAAGTCCCATCAAGTCAAGGGGGTGTCAAAGAGAAAGAGAAGATAACATAGTGGTTATCAACTCTCGTTATGTTCATTCATCAGTTAATCCACCAGGGTTTAAATTCTCTCTTCTCTGCCACTTGACCTCTTCCCAAAAGGAATCTTTTTCCATGTGTCTCGTAGTTTCTGCAGACTCAGTGCTTCACATCCTGGTGTCTGTGAAATCTGCACTTTCTTCGCGGTTCTTTTACTTTCTTACTGCGAACACATACAACAGATATCCAGGTTCCGGGGCGCGGGGTGAAACTCCACCCATTCTGGGCTATCCACCAAAGCCCATTAGACAGCAAAAGGATTCACTTTGAACCTGTTGTTGTTGTTGTGTTGTTATGATCTTTGCACACTTTATCACTGGAATTGTTAGGAGTAAGAGTCCTGTGAAGCGCTCACGTGTGGCCTCAGCGCACCACCAGGTGGTGGCCCAAGAGCACAGACCTCCCTCCCCGGCAGGTGCTCTCTCCACTGCGCACCGTGCGCCCGGCCAGTCCATTCCACGGTCTCCTGTGGCCCTTCTGCTGGGCCCTGCCGTACTCGTGTGCGTGGACTTGAATCCACGGGAGTATTTCTCCAGGCACGTTCCGTGGCCGGCCCGCACCAGGATCACCTGTGCTGTGTGGTAAAATGCCAGTTCACGAGCCTCGCTCCAGAGGCCCTGAGAGCCCAGGTATCATCAAGTGTCCGCAGGAGAAACTTTACATACTTCGCTCTGGGAATCACCGAGAGGTCATGGAACGCCTCCAGGGTTAGCAGACAAAGCCCAGCTACGTCTCCTCTGTTCACTGTCCACTTCCAGAACTTTCAGACGTCAGAAGTGTCCTCAGGGACGTCGCGTCCCCACCTCCATCAGGTGTCTGCCCGCCCTCACATCTAGTTTCACATGCAGGAGGCTCCCTTGTTTCCATCCATGTTGCTTTCCTTTTGTAGAGTTAACTCACCCATGGTCACTTGCATAAATAAGGAGTTTCTAAGAACATGGCACCGAACGAGTTACGAGGGGAAAGGTGATGCTCCAGATGAAGGGTGCCCAGGACACGTGTTCCTCTTGCAGCAGCAGGACAGTCACTTGGAAAAGTCACAGCATCGTAGGCTGTCATCACGTATTCCCCCAAATGCAGCTTGGAGGGATTGTGGGCACAAGAATAAAATACATATGATTGAGACTGATCATACAACATGAGAAGAATTATTCTCCAAGTGTTTATTTATTTTGAGGGAGAGCAAGCATGAGTAGGGGAGGGGCAGAGAGAGAGAGAACTAACAGAACTCCCAGGCAGGCCCTGAGCTGTCAGCACAGAGCCCACTACGGGTCTCGAACCCAGGAACTGTGAGATCATGACCTGAGCCGAAATCAAGAGTCAGACACGCAACCGACTGCGCCTCCCAGGATCCCCTAATGTCACAAGAATTTTTCTAAGCATGAAACCAAAGGCTGAAGACACAAAAAAGATAATTTTATATGGCTACAACAAAATTTAATACGTATATTGCAATAAAGTACCATGAACTAAGTTACATAAACAAAACAAATGCTGAATAGGGAGAATATTTGCAACATATTTGGAAAACAAATGTTAACATTTTGAATGTGTCTAAAAGTGCTTACAAATTAGTCAGTAAAAAATGAATGTACCATATGGAAAATAGGTGGCGATTACAATAGATTATGACACTTAAAAAGGTAATGTATCTATTTGTTTTATAAAAACAAACTCAAATTAATACAAAGAGATCTAATTTTCTGTAGAGAAAATTGGCAAAGATAAATGAGAGTAAAGACACACATGGGCTGCCACCATCCATAGCTGCAGATGCTGTCACACAGTGTTGGTGACAGGAGAAATCTGCGTGGTCTTCCTGGAGAAAAGTTGCACAAAACATATTGTGACCATTACAAAGATTGATACCATTTAGGCCAGCAACCCCACTTCTAGAAATCATCTTAAACAATTAAGGTATGTGCTAGAGTTTGTTTTCAAAGATGTTCACATCATCAAACTTTTAAACTGTGTAAACCTGGAAACAGTATAAACATTCCTTAAAATAATAAGTAGATTGAGTAATTTTTGTTATTTTCACACGATAAAATACTAATCATTAATCTTTATATGATAAAATGAAAAGGAATTCATCATTTCCTTCTGAGTAAAGGAATTATGAAGTAGTGTTTTATGAGGCACCTGTGTGGTTCAGTCGGTTAAGATCTAACTTTGGCTCAGGTCATGATTTCGTGGTTCATGGGTTCAAGACCTGCATCGGGCTCTGTGCTAACAGCTCGGAGCTTGGAGCCTGCTTCAGATTCTGTGTCCTCTCTCTCTGTGCCTCCCCTACTTGTGCTTATTCTCTCTCTCTTTCTCTCTCTCTCTCTCAAAAATAAACATTAAAAAATTGTTTTAGAAAACATAGTTTTATATTACCCTATTGTAATATAAGAAAGATATTGTTGATCAAACCATGTCTAGCAGGGTATATAGTAAGACAAAAATAAGAGTAGGTGAAGAGAGTGGAGGTAACTTTTCCTTAATTTGGAGATTCTGTGTTTATATCCAAATTTTCCCATGGCTAGTTTATATATCATTCGTTTAATGAAAACTATACAGATAATAAGATGGCAGAAATAAACACCTCCCAGTAGTGAGTCTGACTTCTGCACATGGGGGCGTTTCTGGTGTAAGCTAAATGCGTTCCCCTAGAAGGCACCTCTGGTGAAGGTGCACTTACCCAGTGGGCAGCATCATGGCTGGAGAGCACTGCCCTCGCCAGCCCTCCAGACGCCCTGCATCAGGCTGCTGGCCATCGTGTGAACCAGCGACCCGAGGGCGTACAGGAGCGAGGCCGCCTCTGTGTGAGAGCACGAATGCTTGACCTGTGTCCCAGATTCCACTTTAATGCCAAATATTTTCCTTTCCAAATGAACAATCAAATAACCTTTATTTTTTCACCTGTAGAAAACAGGTTACAGTTTTCTCATACACTTTATTTCATTCCGTTTTAGAGATGGCATGATTTACGGAAGAAACACAAGCCACAGTCACAGAACTGCCATGATGTGTAAAACTCACCCGAGTCTCAGTTCCATCATCTAGGAAACAGTGATAGCAGGATTATCATGAGTGTTCAGTGAGAGGCCCTTTAAAATATTTAGTTTGGTGTCAGTTACCTAGTCCTTCGATAAGTGGTCACTAGTATTTTATTGATGTTTTAATGGATAATCACAATAATGCAGTGAGGCAAACAGAAAAGTGTCCTCGTTGTAGAGATATGGGAAAGGGACTCAGAAAAATTGCTCAAAGTCACAGAACAAAAATGGAAGCTAGTGTCTTAATGATCCTAATATCTGAGAATTGAATCTACTGGTTTCCAAAACAGTGTTAGAAATTGGAAGTAGGAAAAATCATAGTATGCGAATAGGAAGAAATAAATGCCAATTTCCAGATTTTTGTGTGTGCGCTGGATTGGAAAATGTCATCAAACAACGGGTTTCTTCTGTCCTACAAACACTGTGTGATAGGTTTGTCACAACTGGAAAGGGATAAAAGGGGACTGTTTGAAATTTGCCATTCATAACACGAAGGCATGGCCAAGTGATGAGTCCGTGGCACCATTCCAGTGGAAACAGAAAAGGCTGTAACATACCAATTCTGGCCACGAAATTCAGAAGTTCGGCCATATGGAACAGCAATTAAGGCCCCCCTCTGCCCCAGCCCACGTCCTTAAAGACGAATACAGTTATTTTGAGTCCAAGTGATTGTTACCTATGCCCACTGTGTCTTTCTCGTCTCTAATTACTAGCATCAATAAGAGTATTTTGTGCAGTTGAAATGGTATGCTCTCGTATGAAAGCAGTCTACTGCCCATCTCTGTATGTGTCGCTGTCCATATTCGGTTGCTGGTGTCCCCCCCTCAAAGTGTAGAGTGGATGCACTAACTTGAGTTTTGAGTGGATCGATCCAATGCTCACCGCTTCTTGAAATGCATTAACCTGTGTGTTTTCATGTGTCTTTTCTCTTATAGAAAGCAGAGATTGCGATCGCCCCTCTGACAATCACTTTGGTCCGAGAGGAGGTCATTGACTTCTCTAAGCCCTTCATGAGTTTGGGCATATCTATCATGATCAAAAAGCCTCAGAAATCCAAACCAGGAGTGTTTTCCTTCTTGGACCCTCTGGCCTATGAGATCTGGATGTGCATAGTCTTTGCCTACATTGGTGTCAGCGTGGTCTTATTCCTAGTTAGCAGGTTCAGTCCCTACGAGTGGCACACAGAAGAGCCAGAGGACGGGAAGGAAGGACCCAGCGACCAGCCTCCCAATGAGTTTGGCATCTTTAACAGCCTCTGGTTCTCCCTGGGTGCCTTTATGCAGCAAGGATGTGACATTTCACCCAGGTTAGTCTGAAAACATCAGTTCTTCACCGGTTCCCGGTGATTCTCTGTGTTGTGTAGAACATCTCCTCCATGTTCTTTTCCCGGAGGCAGAACATTACTTGAAACGCAGGAAAAAAAAACTTGGCATTTCCCAAATTAACCTAAGTACATTCATGGCTAGTTTCCCCAACTTGGCACCAAATGTGGACACCTCACCAAGATGAACCTTCCCACTGGAAAAGTAACGTACGCTACCCGTCAGAACTCTCCCAGAGCAGTTCAGTGTTAATTTTTCCTTCTGTGGTGAGACAGATGGAGATGAAAATCTCAACTGGAAGAATGAGAATTCACTTCCATTTTGTCTCCTTTTCAAAATCAAATCGTTTTGTTACTATTGCTGCTGTTGTTGTTGTTGTTTTTTAATTAATTTTGAACTTGATTTGCAGGAGATTTCTGCCGTAGAGTTACCTAAAACCTGAGTCAGTGTAGTGGGTAGCAGGTATATATTGTTCTGCATAACAATACACAAACTAAGCCGTGGGCAAAGTTCAGCAATGTACTGTGTTAGTTTAATAGAGACTTTTTCAATATCTCTGGAGTCATGGCTCACTTCCTTTGGATGTCACTAAGACATTTTCAGTTATGTTTGCCAAAGATGCAGCCAATCTCCCATTATGAGAAAAATACCAAATTTCTTCTGTAGAAAAAATAGCGGAAAGTAGAAGAAGCTAAGAAATGAATTTAAGTAGTGACTTATATCACCATCGCAAATGTATAGATTTTTTTAAAGAAATATATGCTTTCTCAAAAAGAGACATTTTAACCAGAATGCAGTTTGTTTTCCTTAAGACCTAGGAAAACTATAAATGTGTTCTAATTCCAATAACATAGGAATCTGAGTCCATAACTCTGAATTAGTTAAATGAAAAGAAAGCAAAGTAAATCAAATAATGGTTTTGAAAACCAGGATTAAGCAAATGCCAAATTAAAGCCAACAAGTGCTACTAATATAATTATGATTAAGAAATGTCACAGAAAATACGAAAATTTGTTTCTTAAACTAAAAAGTTGTTTATAAACAATTTGTCCCAGGAATTTTAGTAGTTTGATGGTCCCAGTGAATGCTATCAACTATGAAAACGCCCTGGATTTTTTATTCCCATCCTCACTCTTCCTCTGTGTCTCCATCACCCACACATGTCTGATACCAGAGAAAGGATGAGGAAAGAACTTCTTTTCTGGAAGGTTGGCTTCAGGTTTTAATGCCATCATGCTGCCCCTGGACAAGACACATGCTCTGGTCCCGTGTCGGCAGTGGCAGGGGGGACTTTTTTACACAGGTGTGTAACGATACCTTAGGACATAGCCCAGCCTCCACTCAGATCAGAAATGTTCAGAAGTGAGATGATCAGAAAAACTAAAACTGCGGCCCCTCGGAGAGCAGGCTGAGTCATCAGTGGCCCAGCCTGTGGCAGGGGCCACTTTGGCACATGCCCCACCCACCCTGGCAGGGCTCTGACTGAAGGTAATCACAGGTTTTCTCATAAGGGCCCTGACCCGCTTGTGTCAAATCTAAGACCTCTCCCATGTTAAGGTGTGTTGCTGCCACCGGTACCACATGACTGTGTTGTATCTCATGGCCAACAGGCCTCATCCCAATTCCAGGGACACTAAAATGTAAAGAGAGGAGGCATCAACAAATTTAAGCGCATATTCCTTTTCTATACCTGAAGGAAACTCATTAAGTCCCACATTTCTGCCAACTAAACAATAAAAAGGAAACGTTTTCCATATTGTCAGTGGAACTTATAGATTCAGTATACCGTCAAGGGCATCAGGTTATACAGAAGGCTAAAATCATTCTTGAGTAGACAGAAAATAAAACAATATTTGCAGTTGTTGTTTTCAACATACATTGTGAATCGATGGCATTTCTTTTTTCTCTCTGTTGGTTAGAGAAAGGAAAATGTGCATTATCTTGTCCATGTTCAGATCCCTCTCAGGTCGGATTGTCGGAGGTGTCTGGTGGTTCTTTACACTCATCATTATATCATCTTACACCGCTAACCTCGCTGCTTTCCTGACGGTGGAGCGAATGGTCTCCCCCATAGAAAGTGCAGAAGACCTGGCCAAGCAAACAGAAATTGCCTATGGAACATTGGATTCAGGGTCAACAAAAGAATTCTTCAGAGTAAGTTAAGGGGAAAACTAACTGTGAAGTGTTCCTAATTTTGAAGTTCAGGCCATTTTTGCCAACAATCATTTTATGGGCTCTAGCTATTGTAGGTTTTATACGTACAATAATAACCTCTATGTTTAATGCTAGTACTTCTACTTGGATTTTATACTCACTTTAATTTGCAAAAGCTAATCGATTTATTCACATTGCAAGAAAGACCAAAGGAAAAGTAACAACAAAAAGGTAATTTAAACAACTTTAGAATGTAACTTATCCAAATGTTGATTATTATTCCAATGTTGATAATGCTATGATGATTCTGCATCTGGGAAGATTGAATATATGTATGTTTTGGGGTTAAGAGCATAAAAATGAAAGCAAGATTTTTTAATTTTTTTTAAGAATACATTTAACATGCTGCCTTTGAAACCCTAAACTGCAAGTTATACTACCTTCTATGAGGTATATGTAGTCTATATTCTGTAACAGTGGATTTCAAAGCAATATATTTGCTTCCTCACAAGATAATGGTAAGAGAACTGTTATGTTCTGGACATCTTTGTAGGACTTGGTATGTGCTGATTTCTCTGCTTTGCAGATAAAATTGTTCAAACTGATAGAAATTTACATATGGATGTGACCCCTTTTGTTTGGCAGGTATTGGGGGGGTTGTGTCTGTATTTTTAGTTGTTTGTTCCATTGTGAGGATGAATTTTTGATCAGTGAAACTCTCTTATTCGGCTTCTACTAAAATCCAGAGATATGTACTTGGTAATGTCTGGTCAGAGGTGAGAATTCATTTTGTGACTTCAGAACTAAATCACTAAAAGGTAGTCAGAGTGACATTTTCTCAAGTATTTTCCTAAGAGTAATGAGGACATTTTATGTTTAATTTCAATTTCAGGATAGGTTTCCTTGTTTTCTAAGGTTTTATTTAAGAATAATGATAGCCTTTTATTTAAAGTAAGCTCCTGCTTACATATATAGTACTGGAAGATTGCATTGTCATTTTAAATGTATATGCTTATCATTTTCCCACTCAGCATGAAAATTAAAAGCAACAAAATGTCCTATTCCTTAAGGCAGTCTCAACTTTCATGTACTTGGGGTTCGGTAAGAGAACTCTCTTTTTTTTAAAGATCTGATTGTGTTATCCTTATATACTACAGATTTTTATATAATACTAAATTAAAACAAGACACACAAAAATTCTGCCAAATGCATCATTGGGCGGTGTTTAAAAAAGAAACCAGGCAATGAACAATGTCTTTGTCAACAATCTGGAGCATTGCTAAAGATATAATGAAAATTTTATGTTAATGATAAAGTATTTGTAGATTTTTCTAAAACTGTAAATAATAGTCATAACAATAGATTTCATTAACATTGTTCTATGGATACACTTAACTAAGCAAATTTTTTAAATTTACTGAGTACATCCCAGTCTTTAAAATTCACTCATTTGGGGCGCCTGGGTGGCTTAGTCGGTTAAGCGTCCGACTTTCGCTTAGGTCATGATCTCGCGGTTCGTGGGTTCGAGCCCCGCGTCGGGCTCTGTGCTGACTGCCAGCTCAGAGCCTGGAGCCTGTTTCAGTCTGTGACTCCCTCTCTCTCTGACCCTCCCCTGCTCACGCTGTCTCTCTCTCTCTCCTAGAAATAAATAAAAACATTAAAAAAAAAAAGTTATAAAATTCACTCATAGAAACATACCACTCTAACACATTTTATCATAATTTAAGTACCTTGCTGGAAATCTCTTTTGTAACTGCTTCCACCAAGAGTAAGTCGGTAAAATTCAGTAACTGCCCAGGAACCATTACGCATAATCATCAAAATACAGTACAAGTTTGTGCTATCACTTGCATTTTCCTGAAAAAATGGTGACTGATTTTCATGGAAATAAGGCACATATTTGCAGGCTCATTACCCTGCCTTGAGTGATAAAGGGAGAAAGAAATGTCATGTTGATTCCCTGAAAATTTTTCAAAAATAACTCACCGTAAAGCTCTCTGACATCAAGCACAGTGGAAATGTTTATTTCTAATCTTTATAGAATTTTTGAAAGTGTCCCAAATTCTGAAAACTGGTGAGGTAGATAAGGGAATATGTTGATAAGAAGCACAGGACTAAAGGAAGCTGTTTGCCGGGATTTACAGAGCCCGTCACACGGGCTACGCAGTCACCGTGCCCCGTTTCCTCTCTCTCCCACCCCACTTCAGCTTCAAAACTGAAGTTTTTTTAGAACATAGGTATTTATTGTTGCAGAACAGTCTGAATCCTAATGGAAGAAGAGAAAGTAATTCCCTGGCCGCACCCTTTCAGAAATGCATAAACTTGGGTTCTCTGATAAAAATCAAATTCATTTCCTACCCTGTGTTCTCCCTCCTCTCCCACAGATGATGACCCGGTTTAAATAAACCATTTTGTGTGACGGGTCGAGGAGACAGACTGTGAAGGGTATTTTCGTACTTGTCAAAAATGTTTCCTCACGGGAAACCAGTAACGGTACATCCATCAGCTCCGCAGAACTGCCAGGGGCGGTGACTATGCTCGGGGCTGCAGAGCAGGTTGCAGTTACAATCAGCTGCGGGAGGAACCGGGCCGCGGGGGAGAAGCACGTCGGGGCTCACCTGTCGCCCTGGGTGCGCCCCGTTCCGGAGCCTGGTAGTGCGTTTCGTGTCCGCGCACCTTGTTCAGCATGAACGTACAGGCGTTTAAACAGAGTTCGTGTTTGTCACTTACTGACAGCCTTGCTCGCTAGGTACTGAGACATTATCACGCACCTGATTCCCACGCGAGGCTTTTTTATTTCCGTGCAGACTTCCCACTGTGGCTGTTTGAGTCCTCAGGGAAACCACGAAAGCGTCAATGGGGTGGATTGCTACCTCAGGGCTTCTAAGAATATCAGAGCTTGTGAACATCAGCCTTGCTGCATAAGCGTCTAGAAGCGGGAAATAATTCACCTGACAACAATGTAAATACTGACTAGAACGCATGACGTGTGCACATATCTTCTCTTAAAAACAGGAATGGCAGAATACTTACTTTTTGAGAAATGAAAAGGACAGCACACTTTTAAAACTCCAAGAATTACTTTAACTAGTAAAATAGTGCTTTAAATCAGTGAGCCTCCTATTCATTGAGCTTCAAAAAAAAAAACAAATAATTCTGAGATTATTTTTCTAATCTCAAGCAAAAAATGACTTTTATATTATCTTTCCTTGTTACCTTGAGCGTATTCACCCTCCAAACCTAATCTTTAAGAAGATGTTTTACAGTTGAAGGTTTTAGGGACTTAAAATCCCATTATCACTGTGTTTATGAGTTCGCTGGGTCTGCAGAAATTCCCTTTTAGCCTGTCTCATCAATTTATAAAGGTTTGCTTGCCCTCACTCCGTAGCAGACACCTCCTGCGGTCACAGATAAGGCATGGGGATATTCTTCCCGTCTTTCCCTTCTTGAATGCCCCAGCAGCCCCTTCACCGTGTGGATGTGATCTTATCTATGCCACGTGCCTTTAAATCTGAATCAGAATTTGTAAACATTGACAGAGTGACACACAGTATAATTTTTTCCCCAAAAAGAGTTGCTTCATTATTCGTCTAATTTTCCAGCGGGTTGCTGGATTTTTACAGTCTGTTGTACATACAGTCTGCTAAGTTTGGCTCAACCGCACTATGGACTCCTCTTTCTTCTGGATTTGAAAGAAATAAATTTCACTTCCTTTGCGCTTAAGGTATATGTAATTCAATATATTTAAACAAATGCAGCAGTAATTTTCCTCACATGAATATTAGCCAAGTGGACTTCTAAAAAATATCAGTGGCCTAAAGATACCTTATTCCTTTAAAACAGCATGAGCAGGGGAGGGTCAGAGAAAGAGGGAGACACAGAATCTGAAGATGGGCTCCAGGCTCTGAACTGTCAGCACAGAGCCCCACGCGGGGCTCGAACCCACGAACCGTGAGACCGTGACCTGAGTCGAAGTCAGACGCTCAAGTAACTGGGCCACCCAGGTGCCCCTAAAACCAAAACTTTAAATCCGACTTTTATCACTATTTTTCTCTGTCGACCTGAATCATATGATTTTGCTCCAAACACATGTCTTAAGTTTGCTCTTCAGGATATTTGATAACTGAGGATCTGTTATTTATTTATTAGAGTCTATGTTCTGATAAAGGAAGGTCAACGTAAAATGAATATACATGGTAACCAGGATTTGCTCTCATGCTCAGACTTCAGTCTGAATGAAGTCTCCATTAATTTTTATTTGGATCCAGATACAAAATTTCAGCACCTTGTTGTTGAACAAACACTTGTACCAGAAAACTCTAAGTATCATTATATTTTCAAACATCAAACAAAAAGCAGGTTTTTCTGACTCATTAAATATATCCCTTGGGGACGTTTGAGTTCATGTGGGGAAATTTTCACATTTGAAATGTCTATGTGGATAAAGATCTAGCATGAATGCAGATGCCAGCACAAGGATTTAGGTGAATTAAGTAGTAGAGAAATTTAGATGGAGCCCAAATGGACAAAAGTAAACTTCTTGGCTAAAGTCAGGGTATTAGAAAGACTAACTCCCCAAAATATATAATAGGAAACCAGGAATCACTTTCTTTATTTTTCAGTTTTTCTGACTTTTTACTTGAAATTTATTTTTATTTTTGGAAGTATCGTTGACATACAATGTTATTTTAGTTTCTGGTGTACAATATATTGGCTCAGCAATTCCATTCATTACTCAGTACTCATCGTAACAAGTGGACTCGACATCCGTCAGCAGACGTGTTCTGTATCCCTGTGTGGTACTTTTCATCCTCATGATATTTCTAACTCGAGGTTTGTACCTGCAGAGAGAGAAGGAATCACTTCTCTTTAAGTTTCATGTATGTTCTACTTGGAGATTCTCTTAGAAAAAGTCTGAAACTG
Organism: Hyaena hyaena; assembly: GCF_003009895.1. Classification (NCBI taxonomy): domain Eukaryota; kingdom Metazoa; phylum Chordata; class Mammalia; order Carnivora; family Hyaenidae; genus Hyaena; species Hyaena hyaena. Next base: position 402,546 of record NW_024081008.1, read on the forward strand.
TTTGGTGGACCTAGAGTTTGACCCCCGTGCCGGGGCCGTTGGTTTATGCACCACCGCTGTGCCCTCTCTTCCTGTAGCCCCTCGGCTGCTGACGTGGCCCAGAGCCCTCTTCCTATTCGGCTTCAAGTGCTTCACGTTTACTACTCGGAAGCATGAGAAAAGACAAAACTGACAACATAATAACACTCCTTACCTGCTACAGTTCAAGTGCAGGATTAAAAGGAATTTTACAGAGCTGACCTCAGGTCTAATCTGGCCCTTTTCAGGTTTACCATGTGATAGGAAATATGATTTTAAATGTTTAACTCTCTTTATGGTTTTCTACATTTAAAAATAAAAATAATAGTGCATTGTTCTTTAATCGCTTGAGGAGGGTAATTGTGTATGACAGGCGGGCCCTGCCTCTGCAGGTTTCACTTCTCAATGTCTGCCTCTTCAGTGATTTCCTAAAGTAGGTGTAACAGGCAGTTTGTTCGCTGGAGAAGAAAGTGCCAGGAGGCCGAGGTTGGAGTTACAGGAGAAGGGAAAGAAAGGTACTTAGGAGGGCTTTCTCCCTGTCTGCGTTCCTCCACATTAACGTGTTGTTCCCTTCTTTCCTGTATTTAATTTTATTTTAATTTCCTCCAGAGATCAAAAATAGCAGTGTATGAAAAGATGTGGACCTACATGCGATCGGCAGAGCCGTCAGTGTTCACCAGGACCACAGCTGAGGGAGTAGCTCGTGTCCGCAAATCCAAGGGCAAATTCGCCTTCCTCCTGGAGTCCACTATGAACGAGTACATTGAGCAGCGAAAGCCGTGTGACACAATGAAAGTGGGAGGAAATCTGGATTCGAAAGGCTATGGCGTAGCCACGCCCAAGGGCTCCTCATTAAGGTGGGTGGAATAGTATAACAATAGAGCACGTGTTGTTATAGTATTCCACCCTCCCTGATGTCCCCGGCAGATCGTGTGGTTTTGTGTGTGAACGTGGTATGTCCGTCCGTTTGCTTTTCCTCCATTCCATATCTTTTGATCAACAGTCAGGTAAATTTTTTTTTACTTTTGGGATAATGAATCATGGTTGACAGGGACATCTTTTAAGGCCATATAAAAACCAAACTGGTTGAACACTAGCTGCCTCCAGTGGGCCGAAAACGTGGGTGGCCGCACTTCTGTGTCGCATCAGCTTTGCTGGGTCACTAAAATCTGCGCTCTCATTTTGTCAGTTAATAATTCTCCATTTTCTCATTATTTTTCCAAACCCTGCCTGCCCACTAGTTGCCGAGTAAGGAAAAAAACAGCCTCTTCCTAACACAAACCACTTTTTTTTTTTTTTTCCATTTCACTGTTTCATTTATTACGGCATCATTCTCTTTTAGATTCCCGTGAGGGTGTATGGGTGCTAACTCGGTAGCCACAACCGTTACAGACGCAGTCACCATCCGCGGGGAGACTAGGCTCTGACACTGTGGTGCTTACTCCAGTCTCACTCCCGCCCGTTGCCGAGGGAGTATGGCTCAAGTAAGATCCATAAAATCAGACCCGATGACCGTCTAGAATTCCCCCAGAGGCCCCTGCACTGTGATTCATGATCAAGGCATCACCCGTGTGGGTTAATGGCTATGGTGTTAACCCACACGTGTTAAAGATGAGGCTCCTTGTGAAGGAGACGTTGGTAAGATCTGCCCTCTGTGCCCTTTTGGTCCTGGACGTAGAGGATTCACGTGTTTATGCCCCGGAGGCACAATTCCCTCTTTTCCTTAAGCGATAAAGGCTGCTGTTGAATCGTTGGGGCTAGAGCAAAGCCCGAGTCCGAAGTGACAACTGACCGATTACTCTGGTCTCAGTGCTGCTTAGGAGGGATTCGTACAAAGCACAGATTCAAGAAGAAGTCAGAATCTTTGCTAAAGGACTTAACCACGAACCTGATGTTGAGAAAGGATGTCTCTGGTAAGCCTTTGAAACACAAAAATAATGAGACCTGAGCCCAGTAGGAATGAAAACAATATAAAAATTACATGATTGTTTTCACTGATTTGAAAAGGGAACCAGCGTGCTCTGGATGTGTGTCTTGGGCGGGCGGGTGGGGGTAACACAGAACAAGGAAACAAATACCAGTCCTGGGAAGGTCGTATTAACCAGTATTTTGTGTTTGCAAGCAGCACTGTGATGATTAGCGAGGGCTTTTACAGGGTGTCCAAGGGACAGGTCTCAAAGCAGAGAGAAGAGAAGCTAGCCGGAGACAGATTTGGGTGTGGACTTTGGCAATTCTGAAGTCAGGCTCATTTGAACATCCCTCCCTCCTGAAACCGGAGAAATGTTTAGGGAGAAAGCCAAACAAATAAATGACCCATGATCAAATTCTATCCCAAAATATTTCAACCACTCAGAAACTTAAAGAGGCAACAGGGCGTTCGGTCTTGGAGGGTATATTTTGTATGTTGCAATGTGAGAAATAGGTAACAGCAGGGAAGCCAAATAGCAAATAAATCTCTACTGAAGTGGTAGCTCTCAGAGCACCTTAGTGTAACTAATGTACGAGGAATAGAAGGGGAGACGGCACTGGTGGCTGAGGCGTACATCAGTGTTCAGACGACTGATTACATTCACTGGGTGTCGCTTTTTCTTAATTAATTCTCTGTGGGTGTAGCTGCCTTGTCCTCTGTCTTGTGTCTCCTGATAAAGTCAAGTTCCAGGGACTGCATTTGGCCCTCAGATACGGGTGCGTCTGCCTCCCATTGATGGCAAGAGAGAGTTCCCTCTTAAATGTGCCACTTTGTCAAATCCACACTACGGGGATTGTCTGGGGACGAGCTCAAGGGCTTCATCTGTCTGGAACTGTATAATCATCAGCTCTTGGCTTCCCCCTCCTTTCCTGTCCTTCCCTGGATCTTGTTAATGAGTCAATTGTTAGACCCCGCTTCCTGGATGGAGAGTTTCTTTCTGTGCTTTGTTTTGTCCCCGCCACAATTTCCTGAGCAAGCTGGCCCCTGCATGCCAAAACCACGGGCGTTCTCTCCTGTCTTGGCAAACACTGGAAGGGCACTGAGGGCTAAGCAGCGTGCACCTTACCCCTACCTCCTCACTTCCCCACCCCCAGCCCCGCTACATGGTGGGGAGGGGGAGAGAGAGGGGTTCATTAGTCTTAAATTCTCATTCTTATCCCATTAGGATCCTTCTGTTTGAACAGAGGCAAACTAATATAGAGATGGCCTAATAGTCACCCTCTGCTTGAAAGATGTAGTTTGTAGAAGCAAATCCAAAAACTCTGAATGTATCACAGCAGGATCCAGAAGGCACACCTGTTTTGAGAGTGTCTTCGAAAACTTTCTTCCTTATTTGTTCAGTAGAGACTGTTTTCCGATGGTTCTATCTTTTTTTTTTTTTCACTAAGTCTTTAGGTTAATACTTCTCGATATAGTGAGACTTGTCTGTTTCATTATCATTAGTTACGACTTTCACAAACTCAGCTGTTTTGATTCGTTGGGCAATGTGAGACTTTAAGAACAGGGAAACTGTAGCCTTCTGTGTCCGCAGAACGCAGGCGGACGGCTGGCAGTCTTATGTTGGGAGTCTCACATTTCCACACCTCCTGTTTGGTCCCAATACCTCAGAATAAATGTCACAGAAAAGAGGAAGAGTGTCGTATAGAATCAGGATGGAAAGCCAAGAATTGGATCTTTAAAGTAGACTTTACAACAGATGCAGTCGGGATCCTTACAGAGACTGCTTCTATGACTGGGACAGAAAATAACTTCAATAGGGATGAGCAGCGCCCATCGTGACGCTAGAGAATAACACGCCGAGCTCCTCTTTGTTCAGAGACACTTTACTTCAGACTCTGTTTACTAGCTTTATAGATAGCTTTCCGTTACAGAAGGCCAGTAGCTATGCCCAGAGATTGTTGGGATTATTGGACTTAGACACAGATTCGTCGAGTTTTAGGTCCTAGGAGGCTGCTAGGGTTACTGACGCCGTTGAACGTGGCATCTGTAGATCCTACTGTAATAAAAGGAAGCAGTTGCAGTGAGTGCGCCTATGAAGTAGAAATACCAACCAGTGGAAGAACCTAAATCTTACTGGCATAGTATTTATTTTCCAAAGTCATCTTCTAAAGAAGACTTTCAGTTCTCATTGTGAGAGAAGAGGCTAAAACCTCCTCTTGTATCTTACCGGCCATCCACCCCCACCCCCATCCCACCCCCTGATACTTCTCTTGAGTCTTCTTTTCGCGTGAACAGTGATACTTACACTACTATCAACATCCTGGTCTTCCTTCTCATTCCCTCTCCAGTACCTTTGGCAACCGAAAACAATTGTGAAATTCTCTGGCTGAGAAATTTTTAAAGGTTGTCTTAAAAGACACGCTCTGGGCAGCACTGCAGTGGAATCTAGAGTTTAGATGAAAGAGGTAGTGTGTTTACTTTGACTTTACCATCAATACGATCAGCTTTACCGTACAGCAGATACCTGCATCCTTTTTATTTATTGCATAGTAAAGTTACAAACTTTACTACCAAAATACTGTCTTTATGATTGTATCTGTATTACACTAGTTGCTATACTCTCGACTTTACTGTGCAGTAAGTAAAACTGATAAATGTTATTAAGAGCAAATCTTAACTTAGTTAATGCCGATTTACTGGCTACTAAAGAGCTGTTACATGAGAATACCCCTTCTAAAGATACGCATGGTATCTAGTATCTGTGAGCACCTCTAGGGAGCGCAGCAATGAATCATATCTGAAGACTGCCCCTGGCCTCTGGAAGAAGTTACATACTTGACCCTGATGTTTGAAGCCAAGGAAAAAAAACAAAAAACAAAAACAAAAACCTTAGTCTCCTATCTTTTATTATTCAGCATTGATAATTCTCATTCAAATTCTACCTTCCATAGAAATGTTGGCAAAGCTATGTCCAAAATAAGATAAATGCTCTCTCACCCCCACCCCCACCCCCAGTTTCCAAAGAAAGCAGTTCCAAAGAACTTGATCAGTAATCGAAACCTGGAAAACCAGGAGGCTCGGTTGGACTTGCTGACGTCCGATCGCAGGAACCCATGGCAACAGGAGCACAGGCTGTGAAGCGAGGCGCCGGGTGCTTAGTTTACAACAGGCAGCTTGGCCGGGGCGGTGGCGGGCGGAGGCAGGGGCAAGAGCTAAGAACAGCACCTTTCTTTGGACTTTTCCTTTCAGTATTTAACACCCTCACCAGCCTCCCCGACAGTGGGCCCAAGTCGAGCTCTCTATCAGGGCTGGTAGAGTTCTCTGTAGGCCAAATTGTTTCTTCCACTTTGGAGGGTTCTTTAGGGCAGATGTATTAAATTTCGTATTCAAATCCACGTGTAAAACAGCTATTATCCCTAAGGAACCACTTTCTTATGTAAGATTGATGATACGTGTTTATTCATCAGGTCAAGTCGACTTAGAAGCTTTAGAAACAAGGGGCTTACAGGATGTTGTGCGTGAAAATAAAGTTGATGTCTGTTTTTGGTGTTAGTAACAAGTCAACCATTAGCACTTAATGTGGACATTAGAAAACCTTAAAAGTACAGGAAGTTAGAGCTGAGAGCAGCACTCGGCCTTGAGTGAATAAACTTTTCACTTGTTTTCCAGAAATGAGTTGCAGCAGATTGATAGACGGTTTTGTTTTTTAATTTTAACTATTACGGAAGGAGATGTTTCTGTTTATGAATACCCTTCATTTTTCTTGGTGTCATATTAAAAGATGCTGTAGGTAGCTTAGTTTGGGGGATCCCATCATGATTTGGAACACAGCCTGTTGCAGCAGGGATTAGAACACGCACACACACAGATCACGCGCGCGCGCGCGCACACACACACGTATGAGCACACAGACCCCTGGTTGTGATCTGCGTAATCACTTACCCAGTTTGCTACGAGATGCTGGTTTTTATTGTGAGGACCAAGTATTTTGCTCTCACCTACTAAGATATGCACGGTAAACCTATCAGTGCTGCATGCCCCCAACCCAGAGAAATCATGCCCTTTAGGATCCGTAGACCCTCTCCTTCCTCCCTCTCTAGGTGGGGAGTCCTGAAGGAAACAAAACTTTCCACTGTCATTTGAAATTCTACACTTTTGATTCTTGCCTACAATTAAGAGATGATTCAAATTATAGCTGCCCAGGGAAAAGGAAAAAAATGTCGCATTTGTCTGCGTTTCTTAAAGATTCAGCAGGCATTATACATTTTTGCCATTCTTCCCACTGTTAAAAACAGCCAGTGATAATGATTTGCCTACATGTATTTGCCAGTTCATTCAGCAGATGGTCACTGGGTTCCAACTGAGCATTTGCCAGCTGGTTTTCAAGTTGTTCACTTTGTGTTCCTCGCTGTGGCTGCAGTAGGTAACAGCACGTTGCAAAGTTTCTAAATTCAGTGTTTCGCTGTGCACTCCCACTCCCCGTTACACTTAGAAGCCAAACTTTAGTAACTTGCCTCAGAACTTGGGTAATTTGTGGTCATTTTAGTTTCTACCACTTCAAAGAGGATGACAGTTAACGAGATAAAAATGCCATAAGAGAGGCTCAACAGTTCAAGCGTTCACAGCCTGATCTCTGGAGACCGGAGACTGGACATCATTTCTCACAGTATTACAAACAGTGGCGTATTTAAGTGTTTTCCTCTTGGTTTGTGTCTCGTAGCCACACAGGTTCCACATTACGTCTTTATACAGAATGGTTCCCAGAAACAATGGCAGCGCTAGGACTCAGGCTAAAAGGGGGACACAGACCCACCAAGTGCATGAGGGTGCCCCGTTCTGGGCCCGTTCTGGGCCACTGGCTGGAAGCCCATGTGTGGGGTCTCCAGAGCCAAAGCTAAAAATCCCAGGTCTGGAGAAAAGACATGCCACCTGGGGGCATTGGCTATGCCAAGATCTAGAAAGAGGCCCAACCAAGATACCTTAGTAAGGAGGCTGAGGCCAAGTAGTCAAAGCAATTCAAAACAGCCTTCAACACAGAAGCACTGGGTTTGAGAACGGGAGGGAAGGGAGACTTCGGGACGCAGGAATTCTGGAGCTGGGAAGACCGTGAGAGCAGCTTCGGGCGTCCCCGGTACCGAGGCACGTGTCGGGCGGCTCGGTGCACGGACCTGCTGCCCGCACTACACGTCGAGGCCACAGGACAAACGCCCCACAGCAGAAAAATGGCCCGAGTGACACTTGTCTCTCCTGTGCACACTGCAGCTTCTGCCCATAGCTACAAAGCCACCCTTTGGCCCTGTCTGTCCGCTGTTGTCAATGAAAATGTGTCCAATTACTGGTTCTTCCTGTAAGACCTCAGGCTGTAGGACCGTGAGTTCTGTAGATAGTAAACGCCCTTGACGTTTACAGAGTAGGACCAGCTGTTAATTTATTCTCAGGACAGCAGCAAGATTAAGTGACAGAGTTGTTTTTCATTATTATTGTTTTTTGCTTTCCGTGCGCTGTTTGTGTAGGATTCTCTTCTCCAGGCTTACCTTCCTGCAGGGCAGGGTGCAAGACGTCCGCAGAGGCTGCCGCAGAGCAGGGGCCATGGAAGTTCTCAGGGAGAGCACAGCTCCCAGGCAGAGAAGGGAGCACTGTGGCCGTGCTGTAGTACATTCCTGCCCTTCCTGTCCCAAGTCCCTCGTACCTGAGGGCGGGGGGCTGTGGAAGAGAGGGGAGAGCTTACAGTAATGAGACCTGTAAAGAGCATCGTAGACATGCAGCGCCACACACACACACAGGACCTTGCAGGGAAAATGGTAATCCGATTGACCATACAACTCCAGAATACCTATAATAAACCAAAAATAGAGCTCACTTTATTGTGGAGATGTAACGTACTCCTAAATGGAGAGTTCCATACAGTGCTGTTTTAACGAAGTTTTATACTAATGATAAACATCCACTTAGTACATCTTCAGTAAATAATGGTTTTCCGTAAAAACGAAAATGCACCCATAGCGTATGGGAGAGCAGGCATCCACAACTTGACATGTTAGTATTTTCCTTTGGTTTCTGAAGACAGTATCAGCCAAGATGGGATGGCTTTACGATTCATACTTAAGAAGGGGGAGATAAAGTAGCTTAGCAGTCATTTGGAATGAGCTGGAAAATAGTAAAGACCTTGGTTTAGAATTGTCTTCTGTTTTAATTTAGCTAGGAATAAGAAACTGTAGCTCATTTCTTTTGATGTTTGTCCCCCTCCCCCAATTCAGTCTTATATTCTTGTTTTCAGAATGAAATAACATCCACTTGAGATAACTTTGCTACAAACACCATACACATCTGGCAACACCTGAATAGAAAATCACTATTTTACTGTGCACACCACCTAGCCCTGGCCCTAGGCTTTCTCAGGAACAACACTGTATTCGTTATAAGAATATTTGTAAATAATAATCATACTAACAGAAGTTAGAAATACTGTGTCCATATTGTTTACCCCCCTTAATATCAGAAAAATCTATTTGATGAATGAAAGTAGTTTATTTTAAATGGATAGATTACATACTCTCTGAAAACCTAAAAAATCATTGTTTAGACTTATCCACAGAATGAGGTATACTTTTTATTTTTTTCATGTTTTAAAGTTTATTTATTTTGAGAGAGAGACAGAGAGAGTGAGCAGGGAAGGGGAAGAGGGAGAGAGAGACAGAGAAATCCCAAGCAGGCCCCGTGCTGGGAGCACGGAGACTGATGTGGGGCTCAAAGCTAAAGAACCATGAGATCATGACGTGAGCCGAAACCAAAAGTCGGACGCTTAACCGACTGAGCCACCCAGGTGCCCAAATATACTTTCAAAAACCTTATGAAACTATTTCCGTATCTTCTTTTAGTATCACACAACTCCACAATGAAGAAAAATTAGAGGCATAAAAATAATCCTAAGTGTCAATACTGCTTTTCAAAGTTTATAATACCAGGATGTGGGAGAAAGATATCATTTTAAATACCACCAACCATGCAAAGTCATATCACATCACGTTGAAATAAATGAGGTTTTATTTAGCTTACTTTTTTTTCTGGGGTACTCAGTGAATAAGAAACTGACACACGGATACTTTTTTGCAGAAATGTTATTCAATCTGTTTTCTCTACATGTTCAGTCTTTGGGACTTAGCCAAAATAAGAATTAAATTTGAGTCAGTTAAACAAATGTGACACAAACAGCTCTCTATTTCCCAAGAAAATAGGGGTGTATGGACCCCTCTCCACTGTTGCTTCGCTATACAGAAGATTGTGTAGACAATCAAGAACTACCCATAAGGCCTCTGTTCTCACAGAATCCAGGTTGTGTCCTATTTGAGGCGGACAGATACACAGCTTCTGAACATACTTTTTAAAATGCAACCTGCCAGGATCCTGGTAGTAACTAGAAGCTCTCATCAGATACCCAGCCCCTGTTCTCCTATCTCCTCAGGTATTCGCAGCCAAGACCACAAAATTTCGCAAAAGCAGTATCAGCAAGTATGTTTGCTCTACACTGCTAGTGCCTTTAGCACAAAATGCAACTTTTTTTTCCAAAAAGGCATGAGAAATAGAAAATTTAGAATGGAACCAAGTATCCAGAGCCCTAAGTCAGCACACTAACCTTTTGGCTTCTATCTGAGGCTAGGCGGAGGTAAATAGAAGTCAGGGGGATCCGAGAAGGGCTGGCCTCCGTGGTCTCCCAGGGTAAAAAGCAAAGGGCAAAGGCTTAAAAAAAAAGTTGCTTTCTATTAAATTATCTAGCAATGATAATATCATTTAAGGCAAAATATCAGCTAATATATCATCTAATTAATGTTCTTTTTAGTTTGTTCACTTTTAAGAGCTGATGTTCAAGTTTGGCTTAATGATGGAACTCTAAAAATTACAAAGCAGATGTTTCTTAAGCGAGACAATAATAGTAACAGTGCAGCATGAGAGCTGTGTTTATTTCACTCGCTCCTTCTCACCCTCTCATGATGTCATTCTGTTCTGTGGAAGACTATAAATTGGGAGACGTTAAGTGACTTGCCCACTGTCCCACAGCTGCAATTAGAGCTGAGCTCTTCTGACTCTCTCCAGTGCTCTTATGGGGGAAAGAACAAAAGAGAGCTTTTTAACATAAATACAGTTAATGTTGAAAACTTGCTAAACAGTTTCTGTGATCCTTTCGTGTTGTGGTTTCAATACATCCATAATTTCAAGGCATATTGAGAATACCCACGTGGAGCTCAAGAAACCATGTAACTGATATTGAAAACTAAACAAACTCTGGTTGGGTTGAAGAAGCTACACAGAGGTAGATTTCAGGTCAACAAAGATTTCACACCAATTAAAACTGGTCCAGAGATGGGAGGATATTGGCTAAATCCCCACGTTGCTGAAGTCAAAAGCCTCGGAGGCCTCTGAGGGACTGTGCTGGGACATCCGACTCCCCTTCCCACCTTGAGAGTCTGAGGATCCGTGTCACGTCACGGAATATCTTTAGCAGAACAACCAAAGGATTCTCTTAACACCTCTTTCAAGTTGCAGACACTTAATAAGACTGGGGAGAAATTCACTCCCGGAACCCCAGTAGAAGCTTATCTGGTTTGGGGACCAAATAAGTCACTTCTTCGATAAACAGCTGCTTCTGTAGCATTCTGTCTACAGTGTGAAATAGGAAGGTATTTAAGGAAAGCACTTCTCCTTAAGAACCACAGAGTTAGAGATAGACACAGGTCTTGTCTGCCTCTATATACAGACATTTAAAATTATATACTGACGTCAAACTTTTGGCAAGGTACAGATCTGACAAAATTCACTGGATTATGAAAGGGGGAATGAAACAGCAAAAGTGAGACACGTGTATGGAGAAGGACTTGCTTGGCTCTTTCGTTTTTAGAATAAAACGTATGCTTCCATATCTAGATATGATGAAAGTGACCCACGTAATATGGTATCCCACAGTGTTTCAGTAAGTAGTACTTGAGAGGGTGCTTTTTAAAGGCACTCTGGTAAGGTCATTAACAAGGTCAGTGGTATTTAATTTCTTTTTGGCCTCATCACAAGTAGCCGTCAGTTTCTGTTGTGAAGCGTGAAGGCGGCACAACCAGTGGAACTTTACCCGATCCATGCAGTGTCCTCAGAGTTGTCGTTATTCAGAGATTTGCACATCATTTCAGAATCTAAAGATATGTCCTTCCAAACGCTGTCATTTAGGTGACTTCCACGGATGAAGTATGTGTTTTATTAAAAAAGCAATTTACTGTTTTGTTCCCATTAAAACACAGCCTTACAATTCCCAAATGCATTGTTGTAGGGGAAAAAAACAAAAGACAAGTCCCTATTTCTGTGTATATTCTTTGGAATTTATAGAGTTTAGTGGATAAAAGGCTGGTTTGTCAAAATAGCCATTTTAGAATATTCCTTAAGATAATGAATGAAGTTAAGAATTCCCAAGGAAGGACGTGAGGAAAAAAACATGTATGTTTGTAGAGGGGAAGTTTTATTATGCCACATTTACATCATGTAACTTGAAGGTGATCAAAGTTCGTAGGGTGAGCCTAATGCGAAACAAATGGTAATAGTACTAGACATATAATGAGGACTCTGCCATACAGTGTTTTTTTCCCTGCACATTTTCATAATGGCCATTAGAGTAACAATTACCCCATCCTTCATTTTGACACCTCTGGAATATATTGTGACAACCCAAGGTTCCAAAGTACATCCATTTTCTCACCTGATGTCATTTTACTTGATAAAGAATTTTAATAAGTTACCCAAAGTTAAATAACAATAGCACATGATCTTGTATGGGTTCAGGCTCATTCTTGGTCTCCACTTTCCTTCATGTCTCACGGAATTCAATCAATTGTCTGGTATTTGATCTTTTTTTATGGGAGCCAGTCACTGTCGCTGAAATTATGCCAAAGGGTAACTAGGAACTGCCCCTAAGCTCACTTAACTAGACGGCAGTCTCATAAAAGACCAAGTAGTTCAACTAAGAAAAGATTGTACCAGATGCCATATAAATGAAAAGGAAATAAATCCAACAACTCCTCCATACCACGCACACGTGTATGAATACATTTTCCCCATTGAATTCTTGATGCTGGTGTTAATGTCTCCACCCACGCAGGTTATTCTCCTGAAAGTCAGGTGAGATAGGAGCCCATCATTTGCTCATCCCCCAGTCCCTGCTCCTTTCCTTGTGCCGCCTTGTTTCTCCCCAGAGTCACCATGAGTCTTAGTTACCTGGAGGTACACTGAGGAAGAAAACCCCCATCTTTCCCCTACTGTGATATCCTGCTTTGAAAAAAATAAAACAAGTACATCGTTTTTGATTATACTCCATCTCCCCAACTTTCCTAATCCTCCCTTTTAATGTCCCCTGAGAGTTATTTTTTTATTTTTCCAATAATTCTTGTTAACACCATCTTTAGTATGGCCCCAAACACGGTGTTGGCTTGCAGCACTATCCAGTTTACCTGCAAAGACACCAGGAACATCGGGAAGTGGGTTGAGAAGACCGCGGCATGCCTGTGCCTTTAAGGAGCTCTAGTTGCGCCCCGCGATACACTCTCCATGATTCACTACAGCTGCTGAAAATCGCCCAAGCAACGCCGTTCCACAAATTCCTCTGCTCGAAGCCAGACTTCTGTTCATTGGAGCTCGGACAGAACAGACTGAGAAGAGCAGACGGTTTTGTCCCCCTTACGCAGTGAGCGTTCATTCCCCTTTGGCTTAATCCTTAAAATAAACGTTAAACTGGATTCGATGAATGCCCCAGTATATCAGACAGTTGGTAGTGTCTTGTGAGACCTGAGGAAAGGGTTGGCCAGAACTGAACTTGACTTTAATACAAGACCATGTTCTATTATTGTTTAACTTTGGGTATTTCTCCCCTAGGAGGAGGACAGAGGAGAACTAACCAGCTCCAGGACCAAGGTAAGAGGGGAGTTTTCTTTCAAAAGAATGGGTTCCATCCATTTGAAGGAAACCCCTCCCCCACCTGTTTTTCAGTCCCTTTTTCTTTATACATTTATATTTTTTAACCCACGCATTAGGAAAATAGCTTACCACCTGTGCGTAACAGTCCCTTAAACATCCCCTTAGAAATGTGATGGCAAGGAAAAATAGAGACTTTCACGCAAGTCATATCAGTTGTATGCGAATGCATTTATGTTTTTCATCATCATTAAGTATCAGTGCCAGTCTTCCATTAAGGACCAGTCTCTTGCATAGGCCTTAACAAGTTGCCATCAGCTGTTAATTTCTCTATATGTAGAATACGGATAGTAACTGATCATCAAACCATCATAAATAATGTTACAAAAATAGCAAAATCCAAAGGATTTCCATAGAAAATATATTACTCTTAAGAATTTTTTATTAAAAGAAACAGCTGATAGAATTTAGATAGATGATGTATAATTTGGTATAGACTCAGACTAGACTTCAGGTATGCAGCAGTGTAGACTTAATGAGATGTTTAAGGTACCATATGAAAACTGGATAGAAAAATGAGGAAGGTGACCTAATACTATCTTGAGCAATGTTTCTCCATGCTTACAGACTCTCAGGTCTTGGGTATGGCTTCTAAGTGGCTTCCATTGTTACCTGTCACGTTCTATGTTGCTGTCCTTGGAAATCATGAGTATTCCTTGTCTTTGGTACTGTTTGTTTCACCTTGGTCCTTCCAGGGGGAAGAATTCCAAGGCAAGAAACAAGTGACAGCATTTAAAAGCATCCAGAATTTGAGATATTAGAAGAAAGGTAGAACTTTTGGCTCCTGAAGGGACAGTATCTGTCATCCTCGCCCTCCGTGGAGGCCAGGTCTTGTGTGACTCCAGTAGAATTTAGGGAAGCTTGAGGATCAGACAACGGAGATACCTGAGGCTCAAGACAAAGGGAATCTCAGGAAGGAGAGGAAATTCAGGAAGAATGAGAATTCAGACAATTTGTTGCCAGTAGGTAGTCATCGTCCTTCAGAAACAGTTCTGGCCATTTTGTTACAAGCGTGTTTAGAAGCTTGGCATTACATTCGACTTGGATTGTTGGGGTTTTTTAATTGAAGAAAATCACTTCAGGTGGATATATTTTTGTTAGAGATTGTCATCTTATGAGCAGGATCCTCAGTAGTCACGTGATTAGGAACATTCATGAGAAGCCACATATGAAATAGCAACTTGATTTTAATATCAACGCAAAGTATTTTTGTAGATGACGGTATCCCAGTGGTCGCCAAATACAGAAACCTAAGCACGAGGCTTTTCCCAGATAATTCGTTTTGTTGTCAAAAGTCAGTTAGAACCTATTTTTTACTTTCCTACTCACTGACTCCCCCAAGGAAAAGCATAGGATTTGAGGCACATTATTCATTCCTGAATTTTGAGATGCCAGATGTATGGATTACCTAAGCCATCACACAGAGAAGGAATATTACGATATTGTTTAATGGACCACTTCTGTATTAGAATTTGGTATCCACGCCGACACCAGTTCTGTCAGGCAGATCTGTTGTATAATTTGAATTTTAGGGAATGTTCCATGGTGAACTCATTCAGGGGAAGAATCATGCTGGTTCATGGTGATTATTCTAGCTAATCTGCACTGGAGACACATCTCCATTGTTCTTTTGTTGTGTCTCGTTGCTTTGTATAGAGAATAGTGTTGGTCTCATATTAATTACATGTAGTTTATTCAGTACATTGTAAATAGTGAATGGAAGTGCCGAGGCTGGTGGCTCAAGACAAGTACCCAAGTACTTCTGCCAGGGAGCCAGTGACCAAAAGGCCATGTGCTGTGTTCCAGTATTGACACCACTAGAGGCAAATGTGGGCGAAATTGTCTTAAGAATTTAAATTTGGGGGGGGGGGATTCCCATTTAAATTGTTTCATACAAGTAAATGAGAGGATATGTTTCTGTTTTGAAATACGGTTGTGAGCCCCATTGCTCCCAAGATAAGCAGCTTTGTGTTTCACTTCGAACGGCCTCAACTGAAAATCTTTAAAGACGTGGGGGCTCAGAATTCACAGGGGTGGGCTGTTGATAGAGAATACTAGGAGAGCCGCCTGCGCTCCGAGTCCCGCACCCCCTTTCAACGGCAGGTTCACAGTTCGCCTTCCAGTGCCCATTAGCTTAGAATCCCTTCTTCTCAAAGACCTGTTTTTATCACTCAGTTTCCTATTCTCTAGTTATGCTCTTTTCCCACTTAACCAAATACCAAGCCAAAAGGTAGGGTAGATGAAACAAGAGTGATTAAAAGACATTTCCAGCTATTTATTTGAATTTCTATTTAAATAATAGTCTGCCGCAAAGGAATCTGGCACCATAAATGAAAGAGAAAAATTGAAACTTTTTTTTTTCCTTTTTCTTTTTTTATTTGTTTCTAGGAGAGAGAGAGAGAGAGACTGCGTGAGCAGGGGAGGGTCAGAGAGAGAGGGAGACACAGACTGAAACAGGCTCCAGGCTCCGAGCTGGCAGTCAGCACAGAGCCCGACGCGGGGCTCGAACCCACGAGCCGCAAGATCATGACCTAAGCGAAAGTCGGACGCTTAACCGACTAAGCCACCCAGGCGCCCCTATTTTTTTTCCTTTAAAGACTTCATGGGAAACTTAAAATATTTGTAGGTAAAGGTTTGCTAGACATATTTAGTGAATTAAATATAGATTTAAATACACAGTAAAATAAATCTTAAGTTAAACCAGACACAGAGTTGGCATTTAATAATCTGTTGATGACAAATGTAATTCTTAATTTCTGTAATGTACTGAATCATTCTGTTCTCAGTAGTATGTATAGCAACAGAAGAATTTTGTAAAGGTGTCATATTTTATTTGCTACACTTAAATAGATTAGAACTCAATTATAAAAATACCATTATCTGAGATTTTTATCTTCGAGTTTAGTTGGAAGTATCTGATTTCACTTGATATTCACAACAAGCTCGTATGTGATTTTATCACTTAGTATTTTTTCCTTGCCCGGCTACCCAAACTGAGCTGGCAATGCCTTTATTTTAATGATCTTTAATGTCACTGAAATATCACCTTAGATAATTTCATTTATATGACGGACAAAGTTGTTTGCCGTCGCTCATAAAAATAACTAGTGACAGTAACTGTTTGTCCCTCTTGCCAATATTTAGTTTGGGAGCTTTTTGCTTTCTCTGTTTTGTTATAAAACCGTCTCCAAACCAGATCTTTCCCAAATCTGTTAGGCATCACGGTCAAAGGAACTCCCTTTTATGGTTTAGCACAGTCCTCTTTCATTTGAACAGCCTGCTTGAAAAGTTGCACCTTAAATTAATCCCTGGGTGTAGAGATTGCATGCCCGCTGTCCTTGCCCTGCTCTGGGGTTGACAATGGTGTAAAGTCCCACAGTCGCTGTCCTCCATGGAGAAAAACTGTACAGAAATAACTCAGCAAAGTAATCTGTGACTCAGAGCAAGTGTGAGTGCTCCAGACAATGGGAAATTTAATGAAGAAGGAGGTAAATAGAGTCCAGAGTATCTGGTATAGACTTCAGAAAGGTTCAGGTGTGCTAGGTGATGAATATTAGTTGAATGAATAAGTCTAGGAGTGATTACCAGGAAATGGTAAGGACTTTAGAAAAACTGGGAGGGGAGAAAAAAGGAAATGTCTGGGGAAAGTTCTGTCATGAGACTGGAATCAACTGTAAATAAAATATTTTTGGGACTTTCAGGAAACTGGCCTGGCTGGAGGCAGAGAAGGTCTGTTTGGAGAGTTAGGGTGGCTGAGACACTGGTCTTCTGTGTTAGAAGGATCAGGGTTCTAGTCCCGCCTTCGCCAATTACTAGCCATGTGGCTTCAATAAGGATTCAGAATATGGAGAACTTGGGACCGAGTCTGGCTCAATCAAGCACAGTTAAGTTATACTTTAAAGGTCTATATAAGCTGAATTGTTAGGAAGCCTTGAATATCAGAAAAGTTAGAATAGAGTAGTACCTTGGAGGCAGTCAGGAGTCACTGAGGGTTTGTGACAAAGCACGGAGAGCAAGCAGAGAAGCTTGGCCGTTCTGACTCTGGGTAGCTCAGAACAGACTGACAGAGTCTGTGGGTCTTGTCTCAGGTGATAAAGGCTTTCCCTGGGTAATACCTGTATAATAAGAATGAAAATATAAATTTTGAAGACACTTTTTCAGAAAAAAAGTTCTTAGTCATTGGCTGCAAGAAAGGAGGGGAAATGAAAATTCAAAGATGAGATTGAGTTTCTGTGATGGAGCTTTACAGTCATTTGTTTTTACATTTCTGCTTCTTCCGTGAAACATTTTCTAACCCATTATACTGAAGCTTCCTTATGACAGTGTCCTTGGGATCCAGCATGACCTGTCCTAAAAGATCAGAACTTAAATCACTAGGAAACTAGTATATATCGAAGTAGACCTGTCTTATTCCAACCTTAAGAGAGAATAAGGGGTTACCACCTAATCAAATCAGGTCATCTTGCACAAAGGCTATTGGTATGGCTTTTTAAAGAAAGTCATCTACCCTTCTTCCTTCTTGGATATTTAGGAAGGATCAATTTCAGTTGATAAGACCTCATGCTTTTGAAGCTTTATCTAGCTCAAAAAATACTTAGTCAGAGGGGACAGAAGTTGCAGGGAATATATCAGTCAAGGTTCAATCGAGGATCACCCCCAGGACGCCTGACAAACAGGAAAAAGAAAATTTCTCTTGGAGAACCACAGTGGGGATGAATAAATAGTAGCTACACAGGAAAGGGTAGCGGCAGAAGGAAAGTTATCCTCATACTGTGGGAAAGAGCACTGGACCAGGAGGCAGGAGACCCGCATCCCAGCTGGGCCTTGGTGAGCAAGTCACCTAACTTTCATTAGACCCCACTGCCCACAACCGTAAGATGAGGTGTGAGACGACCTCTAACCGCCATTTTCACTCAAAAATGCAAGGATTCTAATTCTTGAAAACAATTCATGGAAGTTTTTAAAAATCAGCAAAGGCAGGAAAAAGGCAACAGTGTTATTTAGAATTCTGGAAAGAATCATCTAAAGAGAATAAGGAGGGTGATCTAAGAGATGAAGGAATCCAAAGTCAGGGACGGAGCCGAGGCCACACAGCAACTCATAGGCCACTCAAGTCATCTGTGAGAAAAGCCAAGTGCTGCTGCACAGCTCACTCGTGTTGGGGAATGGTGACAGCCACCAGCTCTCCAATTTTTGAAATTTTACTTTACTATAATGATAATCACACCTAAACAAGTGAATGATATTCAGAGATAGCCTGAAGCACTTCACAGTCTATAGGTAGCTATGGTCTCTTGTAACAAAGCCCTCTTTTGTATGATTTGATCACAGATACGATACTAGAAACAGGGTGGCCTGGGGTGGGGCACTTAGCCCATATCCTCTCAACCAGCAGCCCAAGGTCACCACAAATAAAATTTAATTTACGTCATTTACTATGAATAATTGACATTTTCTCCATATCATGTAAGGGTAACCAAAAGTGTCTCTCGATAGTTTTAAGTTTTAATTTTTATTAATATAACATACAGTTTTTTAAAAGCCTCGCACATGATGTGCTTGCAGAATGACTCCAGATTCAGGCTAGTACCTTGGAAGTCCCTTTGCACTCAATCACAGACTAAAACCTCCTCTCTGTTAAAATTCTGGAGCAACCGTGGGGCATAGAAATATTTTTATTTCCCTTTCCTTAATAGACATACTTGAAAGTAGTCAGTTGATTTAAAATAAGTGCTACTAGAATCTGGAACAGACACTTCTCTCTGTTCAGGATTGCCTTTCCAAGGTTTGTGAATCCCCACCCTGTGATTTTGTATGTTTGTGCCTTTGTCCTGAGAAAGTAGCCACACCCTCCACAGACTTGTAAAAGAGGCCCCTGACCCAAAGGAAGATAGAAAATTCTACTCTGTGACCTAAATTTGACAAAATCGTGAAACTGAACTACATGAAATATTTGCAAGGATTACATTTTTTAAAAATCTAATGCCAAAAACAGAATTAAAATTTCCATTTCTCATAATCTCTAGCTAGTGCTCTAAGTTACTGGCAGACATCCTTGCAAAAATCACAATGTTCTTCAACGAATCACGTTCCTCAGACCCAGTCCTGAAATAGGAATTAGTCCTGCAAATTCCAAGGAACACACAATTTAGAGACAATTTCTGGAGTCTAACCTCATATCTACTCAATTTATTTAGTTGTCTTTGACTTACTTGGAGTGTGAGATGCAAAGGACTCTATACACTAAGTTAATCGCCTATGTGTCATCCAAAATCCAACACAGGGACAATAAATCCTTCCCAATCACAGGGGTGTCCAAGTGCTCACTGTACATCATGTTGGGTCTGAGTTGTCTTTCCACTTAAAAAAATGTTCCCTCCCAATTTTGATATTAAATTAAGAATTGGTTGGTGCCATTTTAGCAAATCTTACCTCTCATTGTGTAAGCAAACTGGGATGAAAACTCACTGTCTTTTCTCAAAAACATTTGCATATATATGCAGAGCAGTTTAGCCCAAATTCTGCCTTTGGAAATAAGTGCACAAATCCAATGAAGCAAAAAGAGCCTCGTGCTTGTTTACAGGAAGGAATAGTTTGGGAAGAACAGTAATAGCACAGCTACAAGTTAAATTGAAAACTTAGTGGAGCGTTGATAATGCTAAGAGCTGGTTACTCCTCAGGTCTTCAACAGCTGAGAAGGGGTAGAATCGTGGAGGCCAGTGCGTTTCCTCGGAAGCAGGCACACTTAGTTCTTACTCCTTGTCATCTGACAGACAGCCTATTAATTTTTATTTACTTATTCTATTTTCTTGATTGATAGCACAGTTCTTTCAATGACCTTATACAAAGTTCTGGAGTTGTTGTTATAACTTCTCAGTTTTGTGGCTGATTTTCCCCAAACCCCACTAATTGGGGAGACATCACTAATTAAACCACAAAAATAAAATCCCATATGATAGATGTATGTCACACTTGGGACCAGAGGGACGATAGTGCATTGCCACCATCGTTTAAATAACAGAAACAATAGTTTCTGCAGAGTTTTGGTTTTTTATTTATTTTTTATTTTTTTAAATGTGTATTTATTTTTGAAAAAGACATAGGGTGAGCGGAGGAGGGGCAGAGAGAGAGGGAGACACAGAATACAAAGCAGACTCCAGGCTCTGAGCTGTCAGCACAGAGCCCGATGTGAGGCTCGAACCCACAAACTGTATGATCGTGACTCAAACCAAAGTCGGATGCTTAACCGACTGAGCCACCCAGGCGCCCCAGTGCAGAGTTGATTATTATGCATATTTCATAAATTACTATATTCTTAGTAGATGGTCCTGGAAGTTTTTCTGCGTATATTTATCTGCTGCATAACAAAGTTTAAATCCAATGAGTTTTCCAATCTGAAATTTTAGTTTAATTTCAAAAAACATACAGTAAATGTGTCGTATGTTATTTCCTTTAAAAAAAAAAAAAACCTGAAAGAGGTTTTTTTATTTCTTTAAAAAAAAAAAACCTGCAAAAAATGAAAAGAATTTATTCTTAGGATCTCTACTACTTGCTTGGGGAAAAACGTAGTTGCCAGCCATGAAAACTCTTTTCCTAAAAACAGCAGTACATACATATTTTATAACGTGGCCCACTTAGCAGGACTGCAGTGCACCCACAATGACAAGCTGCTCGTGAGGCCTCAGGGGCAAAGCTCACCTTGTCTTGAGACCGCGAGTCTTCTCCAGACCTCGGAGAGTTCCATTAACCTCCTGTGGATCCTCTCTGGGGGAGGGCGCTAATCCCTGCGTCACTCATACTCTCTGCCTCACCCGTTCCCCTCACATGAGATGGAATTTTGGTGGAAGCCAAGTGTGTCTCACACCCTCCAGCCTGTAGCTAGAGACAGAACCAGGTGGAGCAGAGCAGTGCAGGGGCAACGAAGGCTTTTCTGACATCCGTAAGAATAACTCCTAAAGTCCACCTCTTCCTCATTTCTGTTTTTTTGGATCTAAAATAGAATGTATATTTTGGTTTGCATAAAACAGTTCTTTTAGACATTATATCATAAAATAATATAAAATTATAAAATTGAGAATATTTTTGTTTTTACTGATTAATAAAGTATCACTTATTGTAGACCATTTGGGGTGGGTGAGGGAACATAAAAAACAAAATGCAACCCAAATTAACCATAATCCCTAAGTCCAGAGATAGCTCTTTGTTGTGTTTTTTCTAATATTTTTCTATTAAGGTCTCTATAAATATATATTTTTTATTTTTAAAGTCGTAGTGAAGATACAAATTTCTTTTTTCACTTAACAGTATACTATAATTATTTTTCCTCGTTGTTAAAAACTTTTAATGATTGTAAAGTGTTCAGCCATATGAATTATTGGTACTTATGAATAAATACCACCATCACCTCAGAAGCTTTGTAAAAATGTAGATACACTGCCCCCAATTCAGAGGAATCTGATACCACAATGTCAGACGTGTAATAGTGATTGTATACCCAGATCAAGCTTCACAATCACTGTCACGCCCCCAAACTTACTAATTCTCCCTTCCTCTTAGGCATATAAATTGCTTTCAATATGTTGCTTCAGAAATAGACTATGAGATTTATCCAGCCCCCTTGTCAGAATCGTTGATGAACTTACTAGAGTTGATTTCTCAAAGGAGAATAATATTAGCCAGTAACCATTAATATTAATTAATGTTATTATCAACATTGTCAATAATTTCCAAGAACAGGAATTGTTTCTAAGCTTTTGTTGTTTAAAGCCATCTTATGTCCCTCTTCATTTTTAATTCTGGCATCAGTGGATGCGGACGCACACCTTATAAAATCCCTGACTGTACTCAGCATCATCTTTACTTGTGTCTTCCCTGACACAAGTGGTACAGAATTGAATTCGCAAAGAATTGTCTGAATTCACATCAGCGTGATCCCAAGTCATGTTGAATTATTTCTGTATGATTTACATGTCTTTCCATCTACTGATGGCCTTTGCTGATTTTAGAGGGATTTTCTTACCTGTTTACACAATTTCTTGTGGCTTTACTCAATTTTTAATTTTTTTAAAGATTTATGGTGACTATGAAAACTATCATCTGGCATCATTCAAGTAAATATGCTGGACTCTTGAACACCTGATACTTAAATTTTATAGAGAGTGTAGGGGCCCCTGGCAGCTCAGTCGGTGGAGTGTGTGACTCTTAATCTCAGGATTGTGAGTTCAAGCCCCACATTGGGTATAGAGATTACTTAAAAATAAAATCTTAAAGCAGAAAGAGAGATAGAGAGTTTAGTATGAAGAGAGCATTCCGGTTAAGAGAGCACAATGCTAAAGGTGATGTGCATCACTACTGTGTGCATCACTACTAGGTCCTTTCCTATATGGATAATAAAGCACTAGGAAAATTCCACAGCAGGTTAGACAGATAAACTGTCCATACATTGACTTCATCACCAACAAGGAAATATCTGTTCTATGAAGTAAAATGGAATTGAGGGGTTTTTTTTACCAGATTAAATACAATGTTGCCAACTATCTGTTCTACAAACTGCATATGCCTTAAATATACTGTGTATAGATACTAAGTCTAGGGCTTATGTATCAGTCCTTTATAATAATATTCTTAAATCCAGGGAATCATAAAAATACTTTTCCTAAACTTAAACTTTAAAAATATTCTTATTTGGTAAATATTTTGTTAGATGTAAATTTTAAAACCTCACCAATAGAAAAATTATAAGAAATATGGTCCAGAAGTAAATATAAATGAGTAAGTCATAAATTAAGCATAAAAGCATATCAAAACCTATAGAACTTAATGATAGATTATTTATGGAAGGGTGGAGGGTAAGAGATGTATGCCTTAGCCTGAATTAAGCCTGCTTTTAACAGGAAAATCTTACTTTGCACTAGATGAATTTACCCAGTATTAATATATGGGAGAGGTTTGGATTTGTAGGCTCCTGCAGTAAAGCTTTTGTTGAATGTGGTGTTTCAGTGAGAGTCTTGTTAACAAAAATGGGTCCCGGATGCTAAGCCACTGAGCTATGGGTGTTCATGATCTCCAGCTAAACTGAAGGAAATTTCAGGAGTAAACTTCCTGAGATCCTGGGACTTGGCTAGATGAGCATTTTCGTTCCACCCTGCATCAAGTTCCCCATCATCTCACTATTATTTAAAGACTGTTTGGAGAAGGGTTTTTCTTACGTAGAATTCCCATCAGGTACCAAAGGCAAAGGCAAGAAGTCAGTTACCTGAGTGTTACTCAATCTATAAACAGGTCATTGCCAACACCCGTGGGCTAACGATTGTGGTTTACACATCCGGCAAGAATGTGGTCACTTACCGTTTCTTCTTCTCCTTGCATTTTTAAATGGAAGCAATCCATTTAATTGAGTTTACTTGTAAAAGCTGCATTTCACAGCAGTTTATTAATTCAAAGGAATAATTAATGTCGGGAATAGCCGACAACATTTTTCTTCTATCTCTTATCTTCTTGGCAGACCCCAATTTTAGCTTCTCTAAAGTGTAATAGGGACAAGAATATCCCTTATCATTGATATCTTTCTGACATTGATTTTGAAATCTATGCCCGAAACACATGAAGGCGGCTGCAAAGCAACCCTACAACGTGCTGCAGCAAGGCTCTGCTTTCTCGGGGGCTCATTCACCCCACTCCTTAGGACTTCCTAAGCTTGCTTCCAGTTACTCCTTTGGGGTTTCTTCTTTCTCTTGCCTAGATAAACAAAAATGCCTTTAAATCTATCCTAGCAAAATGAGTGAAGTCATTTTATGTATTTTTTAAGTCATTTGATGATTCTCAGTATTAATAATGTATAAAGGCAATGTGTTCCATCAATTAGGTAGGAGAGATGTTCATACGGTCCTTACACGTGTGGTTAACGCTTCAGTTTAAATGACATGAGGCCGCGAGACCTAACTGGTTATATGAAGAAATTGCATCTGTAGTCAGACACTTGTAGAAAACAGGGAGTTCGACCAGGCAAAGAAATCTTGAATACCTAAAGACTTCGTTCTGAATATTAATTATAAGTTACCTCCTATGCATCATTAAAGAAAAGCAAATTTACATATCATAGTATCAAGTGGACTCTGTCAAGAGAACACATGTTTCTGGAAGGAAAACATGTGGATCGGTTGTGAACTGGGCAGTGACTTTCCTACTGGTCACGTATATTATATTAACCAAATACAGACATACTTGCACGCAGGTGTGGATAGCAGTGTGAAACTAAACTGGTTTTACATGGCCTGTTAGACAGTATCAGAAAGACAATGTCGTAGAATAATTTTGTAAAAAACTTTATTCCAAACTGTTTTCTCAACATGAAGCTTTTTTTCCTTATCCATTCCTTTATTTTGCTTTTTGTTTTCTCCTGTGCTGTGGAACTGTCTTTGGATATGGCTAATAGAACCCTGTTAAATAACCCTCTCATGAAATGACTTCAGTTTTATCAAAGGAATGGTCTAAACCAACATATAAGATTCTGGGGCTACCACTTCACTAAAACAAATGTAATATGAATGTTTAAGACGAAAATAACGTGGATTATAAAAAGAATTTTCTCCAAAACAAAAAATTTTAGTAGTTCAGTTTAAATCATTGGAAGACAAATTTAATGTATTGTGGACCCAAAATAGAGTAGAAGGACTTTCTCCCAGAAACTTTTTTTTTAAATAGGTCTCTATTTCTTCACTGAATAGTCATTCATTCTTAAATTTCAGTCTGGTCTCTTTGGTGATTAAACTGACCACATGATAGTGTTCACTTGAGGAAATGTATTAATTACTTCACACTAGTGTGGCCCTTACCGGGGAATGTGGGAACTGCACATTATTTAATTTGCATTTTGTAAATGGCAGTCTGCTCTCAAGAAGAATGAGTGCCCTCAAAGTGTATGGTTTCCTCATGGGACATGTTTATTCTCCAGATGGATCAGACTGTCACAACCCTGGAAAATGAACATTGTTTAACATGAAATAGTATAAACCCTTTTTAAGAAAATAAACACTTCAGTATGCTGATAGTGGTGAAATAGTGATACTTTATACTAGTCAACAAAACAATATTTCATTTGCAGATCAATTTTCAAATCCTGTTCATCAATATGTGGTTGTTTTATTTTACTCATAATTCATCTGGTATTAAGTAATCACCAAACTCAGCATTCATCAAAAAGC
Source organism: Hyaena hyaena (assembly GCF_003009895.1). Classification (NCBI taxonomy): domain Eukaryota; kingdom Metazoa; phylum Chordata; class Mammalia; order Carnivora; family Hyaenidae; genus Hyaena; species Hyaena hyaena. The sequence continues at coordinate 427,677 of NW_024081008.1, forward strand.
ATAACTCAAATTCTCAGTCTATAAAGCCACTCCTTCACTTTAACAGAAATTGCATTAAATGGTGGGAAAACCTCTTGAAAGAGCTAATGGCTCATTTAAAAACTGTAACTTGAAAGCAAGTAGGAAACCAAGTATCTGGCAGGCAGAAGCCCGTGACATATCTGTAATCCTTTTAGAGAATCCTTTCAGTCTTCTCCCTCATTCCCCGATAGAGATACACACGAAGGAAATCGCATCTCGAGTGTTTATTTGCAAAGTCCACACCATATGCCGCAGGACTTCCTGGGGTTTTCATTACTTAATTTTAACAGGCAAATTGGCTGTGCAATTCTGGTTTCTAAAGAGCATCCAAAGCCTTTAAGAATCAACACAAAATTCAAATGTAAGATCTTTTCCCAAAGGGCTCCTGCTCCCTTTTTCTTGATTATCCCCTGATTTGTAGTCCAGGTAACATGCAAATCCGAGAGTCGGAGGCCAGTGAAATCAAACAAATGGACAAACTAAGCTCACACAGACAATAAGGGGAATTTTCTTTGTTGTCAGGACACCAGTTCACAAAAATCAGTGGCCACCATTTTGGTCTGTTCATGCGGTGATGTTTCTGGGGATGAATTTTCATTTCAGTCTCTTTTTGGTTGTTGACCTTCTTAGAGGCAGAGGAATTTAAGGCACAATTCTTTCTCAATTACTAGTAAATTCAAGTTTACTGCTGTTTTGCAAAAGAAAAAAAAAAAAAAAAAGAAATCCCTGTCACCGATTGATGATGGTCTCAGTTATCCGACAACAAATGAACCCTGACTTTGAACAGCAGGTGATTTTGATCCCCTCTGAAATTAGTTACAATCGCCCTTGGTTTGGACTCCAGTGGAAGGGGGGAGGGGTGCAGACGGCAAAATGAGAGGTTTATTTAGCATCTGGGAGAAGCTTATAAAAGAGCTTAAGTCCTCATTCCTGCTAACATCTTAACAGCTGTGCAGTTTCTTACAAAATATGTTTTATCGTTTCAAGAAATGCTGTTAACCTGGCAGTTTTAAAACTGAATGAACAAGGCCTGTTGGACAAATTGAAAAACAAATGGTGGTACGACAAAGGAGAGTGTGGCAGCGGGGGCGGTGACTCCAAGGTCAGCCTCAATGTCACCACAAGCGGGTAAAAAGTATGTACAGTAACAGGTGCATCTGCTGGGAGACGGGGTTTGGGACACCAGAAATGGCAAGTCACGTCCCTTTGAAACCAAAGTGTGCAATTACTGTCAAAGCAAAAATATTTGCAACTGGGACCAATTTGGGGACACGCTCACCAGCCTCACCGAAACAGTCACCGCGCGTCTCTGGCCTGAAGGGGTTGTGGAGCAGACGCTGTAGTTCTGTGTGTCTCAATTTACAAAGCAGGGAGGGATCCCAGTTTTTGAAAGAGCAGTTTAGTGAAGCGAGCAGGGCGAACACGGAAAGCCTGTGTGTTTCCTTCGCCGTCGCAAGGCTGGCGCTGCTACGTGGCGTTTGTAAGTAATAGCAGTAACTTGACTCCAGGGGATACTTTCTAGGAGGTCATATCTCCACCCAGGACCCTCGGGCTTCCATTAAATGTTGAGTGACATGAAAAATCAAGGATAGTCATGTGAACTAGACATATTTTGCCTCCCATACGTAGATCAAATTACAAAATGATCCGGCTACAAAAACAAGTCCCACTCAGCAATGTCTTACTACATCCGTGACATATTCCCAGATTTTTTTTTCCCTAAGCAGCATCGACAGGTGAAAAAGGTATACAAGCAACGGAAATTATCAACTTCTGTCCCAGAACCCTTCTTCACTGTGTAATGGCTTAAACACCCCAGAGGTGGGACTATTCTGACTGAATTTTCTCTTATGTACTTTCAACTGGCACATAAGAATCTCACAGATTTTAAAGTATGCACTCTTGCTGTTCTTTTAAAATCTACAAATTGCCCAAAACAGGAAATCTTGCTTGTCTTCGGTTTCTTGATTAGGATATAAATTCTCTTGCTTGGCCACCGAACCCATGGAACCATGTGCCTCTTGGCGTGGCTGTGAACCCCATTCTCTGCCAACGCCGCTAACTTCCCCCTCTTTCCCGGTCCAAAAAGACCTTTAGATCTAGCTCCTTGGTCTCTGCCTGTCTAATCACCAGCTCTGTAGCAGGAAGAGGAAGGATAAACCTTGTGAAGGGAACATTCTAGCCAGAGAGAGGCATGACAAAGGAGCCACAGAGCAATCTGGACCCAACCCTGACCGCCCACTTCCTGGTCCTCAGAAAGAATCACTGTGGAGGGAAAGAGCAGAGAGAGGGTGGCAAGGATCCCGAGGGCCACCTCTGGGCTGGTTGACCTGCAAGGTCTCTCCGTGTGAGGCATCGGCCATATGTTTACTTGAGGAACTTAACCCTGTTTATATTTGGGGCCCAAATTGATAGCTTCCATAAAAACCTTAGTAAATAAATAAATAAGTGCAGAGAAAATATTTAAATTTGCACCGAGAATCTACTTTTCCATGCAAATTAGAAATATAAGAAAATGTGCTCTAATGGCACCCAAAAAAGCAAAGATATTCTAGTCCATCAGAACAATTTTGCCCCCAAATGATTATTTTTATCACCAATAGAAGTGTCTCCCTGCTTAACAGATAAAACTCTCTACTAAAAGTCCTATTTTAGTGTCCATGAAAAAGTCTCGCAGAGCAGACACGTGTGCATAATGGAAAACTCTGTGTAGTGAAAGTTATATTGGTTCATTTAAAGAAGAGTTTGGAGAAGGCAGTGGGCTTTTCATGCCTGTATCCCACATATTGTTTGCTATATAATGGACACTAAGTAAATGTTTGCTGTCTTCTCAAAAATCAAACTGTTGCTCCCACGGGTACGCAATACTTGCCTTTTACCAAACACGAACTGCCAAGTGATATTCTAAAACGTTACTTCAAATCTTAACGAAGTGCTGTAAAACTTAAAACGTTCCCCCCAAATGCTATCACAGTATGTTTTATTTTCCCTCAGGAAGTTTGTTCTCACGCTAAAAAACATTCCTAGTAGGCTGTATATTGATGTAACATTTATCCCCAAGCGAGTAGGTGGTTGCAATCTAAATGTTAATGATGCCCTACGGTGAATGTGAAATAGAAGGTGATATTTTAAATGCCCCGACCTAACTTGGGCCAAAGCAAATTGCCAGGAGGCAGTTGCTTTTTTGCTTTTGTTCTGTACCTTCTCCTGGTGACTGGTTTCCTTTTCAGAGTTGCCTCGCCCCTCCCCAGTGGCCTGATCTTCCTCCAGGAGGTAAAATCGGGAGAAGTGCCCAGGTGGGGACCCGGCTGGTTCTGAGGCCTGGGCCGCGGGCCGAGCCACCGCAGAAGAGACCATTAAATGAGGCCCCTTCAGAGTAGGAGGGAAGCTGCGCATTCAGGTGCTCGGCACAGGTATGCCGAAATCCGCTGCTCCCTGATTCTCAAATGCAGACCCGTGATAGGAGAAGACTCCCTCGCCTGAAGGAGGAAAACCACAGAAAGCTCCCACCCCCTCCCCATGCAGAGAAAAGGATTTAAATTTGCACCGAGAATCCCCAACGAACAGGTTCCTTGGGGGAGATAAGTGACCCACCTGTCCTTTGCAGGATTATTACCGTGGAGCGCATCTCCAGCCTTCCATTCGGGAGGAAATTACTAACCTTCTGCTTTCACTGGGCCCTGTGCCAGTAGCTCTGGGGAAAAAAGAGAATTAGCACTGTCTTTTCTCTCAAGGAACTTAGGGTTTAATATAACCGACACCCGGACCAGTTAGAGTCGCTGTGGCGCCTTGTCGCACCCCGTGGCTGTGAAATAATTAGCATCCCCACTCACCTGATGCCGTTCCCACAGCATGGCGTCCTGACCCTGCAGCCTCAACCAAGAGGCTTCAACTGCAATGTAAAAATTTAAGAAAAGAAATGAGAAAAAAGGTTCTGCATCTTAAAAAAAATATTAAAGCAGGAAGGCATGATATGGGAGGCACAAATACATTTGTCTGAAAATGTATTTATTTTTGCAATGTGGTCTTTTTTTTATGATCATAAGAAATTCATCCTTATTCTTGCAAATAAAATAACAGAAGTTACTAATTAGCAATGAACTAATTTAAAAACATCAATGTCTAAAACTCCTTGTCCTCTTCGATTAACCTGATATGGTTCTGTCTGAGTACAAACCATGCATAGAATTTTATTCCAGTTTTGAAGCGAGTTACTTAACCCTGGTTCTAATTGAAAGTTTTGGCAATGCCTGTAATCATTCATGACCTATCAAGTTATTGATTTTTTCTGTTTGTTTTATACCTTATTCTCCTCTGTGTATATAAAATAGGTAAGCCATGGATGTGGATATTCCTATAAAAATCATCTTGTAAATGTGATCAGCACCTGATGTCTTCTTTAGAAATTGTGTTCGATCACACAAGACCCGTTTTTAATTTGGCACTTGGGAGACTGTGGCCCATTCCTGTCTTTAAAGTATGACATAAGCGGCCTTCTCCGCCTCGCCATAGCCATAGAAACCAGTGCAGCATTAAAGGGATTATTACTAGAAATATGAATTTGTAAGCAGAAAAAAAAAGGTTGTGGCAAACAAAAACCATAGGGATCTCCCAATAGTGAAAGCCTTGGTCAGTGTCCAAAATTCCACCAGCTGACCATTAAGCTTGGCTCACATACTAAGTATCTTAAGTTCACAATTCCAGGCTACTCATACTGTGTATAAAACCAGGCTCCTGGAGTGAATAGCAAAAGGAATAAAATGGCAAGAGGGAAAGTTAAGGGAGGATGGAAAGCAGTACCTCCAGGACGTCCCTTCTAGAAGACCCTGGAAGGAAACTCTGCTTCTGTGTTCCTTCCCTTTTCAGCATGAAGTCCTCCTCTTCCCAGAGAACCCCATTCTCGAAGCGTAGCACAGGTCATACCTGTGCAGGTGTTAAAACCGCTTTGGTGAACAGCCTGGGGCCCCAAAACTCTTATCGTATCAGTTAAATGGAAAAGCTTGCTCTCGATTCAAAATACTTTAAATATAGCAATTCTGCTCTGAGTCAGATAAATACTGTCTTACAAAGATGAATGAGATGTGGCTTCTGGAGTTCACAGCTCAGCAGCCAACCTGGCGTGGGGTTTTGTAATCATCATAAATAGGAGTCGGAGGGTATAAATAGAAACCCTAGATTGAGGCCAAATTACCAAGCACCCCCGTCTACCAAAGTCTTCATCTGGCCCCACCCCTAAACTCAGCCTTTAGCAGAAAGTGTTGAATCACGCCTATTATAGATTTTAATCGAAAACACAATATAAATTTCGAGGAACATGGCAAATGCATATTACTTCTTAAATGGAACAATGAACCTTGTAAGATGTTGCAACATCGATACAAAAATGAAATCATATTCAGAAAACAGGTAAAAAGACATTTTAGAAACTTTTTTCAGAACAGTAAAAAAACAGAGTTTGGGCATAACTGTTAATCAGAAAACTCGATTAACCAGAAACTCCATTTCCTGCTATTCATGTTTCTCATTGCACAAGCTATGAAGTCACCTGATCCAGCTCCTTCCTGGCTGTGTGACTAAATGATTTAATCTCTCTGTGCCTTGGTTTCCTCATTCGTGAAATGCAGGTGATCATAGTATGTGAACATGTAAAATGCTTCCGACAGCTCCTGGCACCTCGTAAGGGCCCCTTCAGGGCCAGCCAGCGTGATCACCGTCGTTACGTGTGCAGTGCCTGGTTGGGCAGAAAAGTTGATGGACTTAATCCCCTGTAATCAATCCCCGCACGCCTGCCCCGGTGCGCTCAGTGTCTCCTGGAAGTGGGGCGTGAGGAGCCGGAGCCAGAGTGGCCATGGCAGCCTGGGGAGTGTCAGGGGAGACTCAAGGGGTCTCTGAACGTTCGCGAAAGCGAGGAGAAACAGACAATGACAAGGGAGATGCAGGGAGTTGCCGCCCCCCTTCCGTCCTCTATTTCTCACACACGCACGCGCGCGCGCACACACACACACGTGTTAGCAGGGCGGTGAGCCCCGGGGCGACTCTTGGATCCCTGGGCCGTGGGTCCTGAGTGACGATGCCCGAGCTGCTCCCCCGAGACCCTTAGGGGACACCCGGCAGGAAGGGCTCAGACGTGCCCCGGAAGGAAGGAGGGGTTTTGTGGGACAGGAGTTTGTTCACAAGGATCCCGGGCGCCCGACCCGAGCCGTCGGGTGTCGGCTGGTCACACGCTGTTCGCGGAGCGCGGCCTTTGCACGGACAGTGTGTGCGTGCGATAGACTCGCAGACGGACCCGCTGCCGGCGGTATCATGTGGGTTCAGCACCGAGGCCGGGGGGGGGCCCCCCCCCCGCGCCGCAGCCACGTGCGCGCCGGCTTCCAGGCCCTTCTGCGCGGGCGGCGTGGACCCGGCCCGCGAACCGGGGCGCCGCGTGGGGAGCAGCCACCAGGGCTCCGCGTCTGCAGCCACCGCCGGTGACCTCGGGGGGCGGGGGGGGAGGGGGCGCCCCGGGGGGGGGGGGGCTCGGGCTGGTCGCACGCCGAGCCAGGCCAATAGTTTTGGGTTCACAGTAATTGCACACCCGTTATTTACAGATGCTCCCTTCGCAGCATGTGCCTGTTACGGAAGCGCCGGGGCGCCCGGCCCGGCTCCCCGCCGCCGCGGCCGCCGCCCCGTCGCTTCGCCGTGCGGCTCTGATGCGGTTTGCCTTGAATAACATAAAATAACATGTATGATGTTATTTATGTTATTTTCCACGTGAAGAACTCCTGTAAACCTTGCCGTTTTGAAACTCAGTGAGGCAGGCGTCTTAGACAAGCTGAAAAACAGATGGTGGTACGATAAAGGTGAATGTGGAGCCAAGGACTCCGGAAGCAAGGTCAGTCCCGCAGCCCGGCCCCCAGGGGCGCGCGCGGCCCGGAACGGGGCGCTGGGCCCTGTAGACGCGGCCCCGCGCCGCCGCGGCCACGCCGGCGGGGCCGCCCCGAACACGCCCCCACACGCCCCCGCTCGGCCTCCGGGTCCCGCGGTGCCGGGGCCTCCCGTGCGCGCAGGCCGGCGCCGCGGAACCCCCGGGTCCCCCACACGGGAAGCGGGAAGCTCCCGGCCGCCCTCCGGGGAGGGACCGAGCCCCGCCCCGCCCCGCCCCGCAGGCCGGCGCGCGACGCGGCGCTGCGCGGCGTCCGGTTCCGCCCTCGCTTCGGCGCCTCGCGGCGACCGGCCGGGAGCCCGTCCGCGTGGCCCGGGGAGCCGGTGTCCGGGAGCGGCGGCCCCAGCTACGGCCTCTCGGCTGTGCGTTCCTGTCGCAGCGGGTGCGCCCCCGACTCAGCCGCGCGCGGATGGGAACCGGCTTACGTTCTGAAGGAGATGCTTCCTCCTAGAGGAAATCGTATAACCGCTTGTCAGGAAACCGAGTTACCTGCACAGCAAAATAGACTAATAGCGGGGGCCGAAGGCCATGGCTGGAGACTCTTGAAATTTTTCATCTTCTTTTACAAAGAAAAAAATACTGGTTCTTCTAAGACATTAAACAAGTAAATGGAGAGCCTCCGTTAATTTAAGGAAGAGACTAAGTACTGTTAACTGATGATCGCTTTTCAGAGCTGACCCCTCCGTTTTTGTCACTTTTTTCCTGCCTTTGAACCAGAGCGGAATGAGACCCGCTTGGCCAAACACGGAAGTCGTTCTCTCAGATCCTGACGCAGAGTCAGAAAAGCATAAATACTTAATGAGCGACTATTTTAAAAGTGAAGTTACCCTAAATTTTTGGCCCAGTCAGCTAATATTACGGCTAAGCCGACTGGGTACATAGTATATCTTTTGATTTAAATACTCCCCTAATAAAACTATTCAAGTGTCTGACTCACGTCTCGCACAGAACAGACGGCTGGCGACGACGGCCACAGGGCCTCGTGCACGTAGTCTGCCCAAAGTACGTCCTCAAACGAGGTGACGTAATAGACGTCTGTTTTTACAAATTATGAAAAAATTCTAAATTATTTTTACAATTTTAGTATCTTCCAATCATATGCTTGACTATCTCCAAATTTCTTACGAGATAATATATGTATATGAAGGCTCTGTAGAATAATATGCCTAAAGTATTAACTGATTAAGTATTTTTAAGTGGGAGTGGAATCTGACTTTTCAGCCAAAAAAAAAAAAATAGTCATCAACTAATCCATACAAAAATAATTTATGTCTCGATTAGCCATGGTAATTTGTGTATTTTTTGAGGTTATTTTTTTTAAAAGCTACCGAAGTGTGATGAATACATCATTATTCCCAAAGGCCATATAATATTTAAGATTCCCATGCACACGTGACTGAGGGAACAAATCACGTGGACCTAGCACATTAAGACCAAATATTTGGTAGGGCAACAATGAGAAAATGTGAAACTGGTACCTTGAAAAACCGGAGTTCCTTAAGTAGGAAACCTGAAGTGAGATTTATTCAAGAGAAATTTCAAACACCCTAAGCATGCGTAGTGGCGGGAAAACTAGGAGGCATCTCCTTCCCGTGTAACTGGGTTTTGAACATGCCGTTTTCAAACTTCGTAACAAGCCCACTTCTGCCTCGCTACGTAAATACATAAACGCTGCTCTCTGGCTGAGTGGGGTGGTTTTTGCCTGCATATTTAGTAATGATAAAATGTCACAACTTTTATTGACTGTAATTACACACAAATTTATCAGTAATCATCCTAATTTCACTTCTCCTGAGAGCTATATAAGCTTTATGCTTAAGTCTGTAAACCTACATCAGTAAATAATTACGCACGTAAATAATTTCAGGTTCAGCTGGGCACTTGCTTTAACTAGTTGTCTGGATTTCGTGCGTTGTTATGCCTTCCGGGTGTGACACTTCCGCGGTTAACTGCAATGTCTTTATTTCCCCCCCCTCCCCCCAGGACAAGACGAGCGCCTTGAGCCTGAGCAATGTGGCGGGCGTTTTCTACATTCTGGTCGGCGGCCTGGGCTTGGCGATGCTGGTGGCTTTGGTAGAGTTCTGTTACAAGTCCAGGGCAGAAGCGAAGAGAATGAAGGTGGCAAAGAGTGCACAGACTTTTAACCCAACTTCCTCGCAGAATACCCAGAATTTAGCAACCTATAGAGAAGGTTACAACGTATATGGAACCGAAAGTATTAAAATTTAGGGGTAGGACTTAGGGCTTCTACAGTGAGTGGGCGATGCATCCTGTAAACGCAGTGTTGTGACCTCTCTGTCCAGTGGTGATAGTGCTTGCTTCCGAGTAGAGCTTTATATTTTTGAAAACTTCAAGTGCGAAGTGGTTCGGTTTTCTTTGGCTGCAGATGCACTGTTCGAAACTTTATGTTGCCAATAGACATCTGCATTGAAAGGGTCACAAAGACAAACAGAGGCCTCCAGGATTGCTCAGTAAAATGATCGCAACAGCGTTCCCGCCCCCAAATTTGGGAGAAAATGGAAATCAGTTCTGGGGTTTACTGCGGAACAATCCAATTTTAGGAGAATTGCTAACAAAATAAGCCTAAAACTGCTTCACATGATCAGTGCTTAGACAGTTGCCTGTTTCAATGTGATTATATAGTTTTTTTTAGAAACAACTCCAAACACACAGTAAGTGCTCAAAAAATTTTAGCTCCTATTCTGATCCGTTTTGCATTAACCATCATTCTGTATTTTTTAAGAGTGCAACCCTGCTCTTTGTTCATCTGACAGTACCTTGAGCCAGACCTTTAGGTACGAGTGGTCGTCCTGTTGACCACAATTTCATATGTATTCGACAAAATTCAGCTTTTATGTTCACAGTGTACATTTTAGGCAAGACAGCAATTTCTCCATCAACGATGTCAGCAATGTACATGTTCTTTGGGAGGAGACAGCAAAAGATAAAAATCACAGTGAATTATGATGGCGTCTTTTTCCTCCCGTTTCCGTTGCTTTTAAGTACACCAGGTCCACCCACTTCCTCACATGCTCTCATTGGGCCACAGTAAACAGTCGTAAACATTCAGTGAAATGTAGGCGATGGGGATAATATTTTTAACAATCAAGTGTCCACTCCATTTTTCCTCTAATGAGAGAAAGTGGTTTTTAAAACAAGATCAGAAAGCATTTGTTACTGCTCTTCCTAAAATCAGGTCTGTAAGACCCATTTTCTAAAATTATACATAATACTCACCTAAATACGCTGCTCATTCTGTTTACAATGACATATGAGCCTTTGAGCCCACAAGAGACATTCAGTGCTTGATGGAACCGAGACTCAAAAACCCAAGATAATTTTCCCAAGATGTACACCTGAGGTACTGCCAGATAAATATGCTTAATTTTGATATTTGTTTATATAAAAGGCTATTGAAACACTTTGCTAGTATATTAAAACAGAGAACAAAGCCGCTCTCTTTTACCAAGATCTAACTGCTTTTGTCTAGAATCTAGAAATCAATGGATGCCTGAGGATAAGTGCACACAGATAAGCCCCAAATGGTTCTTTCCCAATTTTGTGGTATAAGAATTAAGAACAAACTCTCAGTTCACTCAGATCAGAATGTTTTCAGCTCATCTCCCGATCGCAAAACAACGAACAATGATAACGTCAAGGTCTCTTGGCTATTATAGAAATGCTTGTATCTTAATAGTTTCACAGATGAGGAGAGATTTTCCCAAACTGAGAGAAACAATATCTGACAAGTTTTCAGAGATAATTACTTGGATTTAATTCTGGAATGACTTTTATGTCTTAAAATGAAGATCTTTTTGGAGGGTGTTTTTTTTTGTTTGTTTGGTTGGTTGGTTGGTTTGGTTTGGTTTTTTATTACCGGTTCATTACAACTGACTTTTCTTTGGCATAGCACCAACATTCCACCCATCAACAAGGTCCAAGGGCAGGGTTGCAAGGAAAAGAAAAAGAACCTTAGAAAATTCTAGAAACAAACACGGATGCCAGTTCATTACAGAATTCTGGGAAGTTGCTAAAGAGATATAAATTCCCAGCTTGTATGCATACAACTTACATGTAATAGTGTTTTTGGAGTCAGAACCAGGCACTACAACTTAACAAATGATTCACCTCCATTCGTGTCCATGATTTTTAAAAAGACTTAATGGCGTTCAGGGTAAGTGAAATGATTTGCACGAAGAAGACTGTACATTTTTCTTTCCAAAAACTCTATTATCCACAATTACGCAATTTTTTTGATAATTTAATATTCTAGAATCTCAAAAACAAAACCTGAAGCCTTCAATATGTAAAATATTTACTCTAAAAGTGATTATCCTACACAGGAACACATACACTTAACGTCATTGCCTTTAGTCTCAACAATGTAAGATAACCCAGACCATGTATAAGTTCATAGGAAAAGTTTTCCAATTTGAGCAGCCCTGATAGGTTCGCAGCAAGCTGAATAGAAATGACATTTTATGGAAGAAGCAGGAGACGTAGTGTAAGACAGAATAATGCTAAAAGCTAAGAATACTAAGGGGCGCCTGGGGTGGCTCAGTCAGTTAGGCATCCGACTTTGGCTCGGGTCATGATCTCACAGTTCGTGACTTCAAGCCCTACGTCAGGCTCTGTGCTGACAGCTCGGAGCCTGGAGCCTGCTCGGAACTCTGTCTCCCTCTTTCGCTGCCCCTCCCCCCTCTTGAAAATAAATGAACATTAAAAACTAATTTTAACTAAGAATGCTAAGATTTAAAGACAAAATTGCACTACTCTATAGAGAAGTAATCTATAGAAGATTACTTGAATCTGTGTATGGAATATTTTCCATTTGGATATGTTCCTTTCTTCACAAAGCCAATCAAGAACAGAAAGGAAACCAAAATAGATTTAACAGCAAAAGCCTTCTGGGAAAAAAAAAAAAAAGTCCTTTCAAAAAAAATTAACGCTTTTATTAATTATATTTCCTCTTCAAAAAACATGAAAACAGATTAAACCACTAGATTTTTAAAAAATAATTATTTTACTTAATATTGAATATTGAAAGGGAATCTGAGGAAACAAATTCAAACTCTGGTCCTGGTTTATTTTAATTTAGTTATAAGTAGTTTCTGTAGAGATTGTATCCCGACTTCTGATTTCGAAAATAAAAATTAACTGCTCAGCCTGTGTGCTACAGAACTATGATAATGACCTTGGTTTTTATCATCGATAAGCTACTGACTAACAGTGTGACTTTATCAGGGTATCTGATCCCTAAACCTTTACATTACACCATTTTCTGCTCCCATTATTAATTTCACAATTTCATATATAATTAGTCTGATATTTAAGTTCCAGGGATAGAATCCCTAAGGAATTAGGTAAGCTTGTGTTCACAGCAGGGAATTAAGAAATATCATAAGTTATGAAAAATAAATAATGAGCCATAACAAACTTAGGGAACATCTGGTTTACCTTATTTTCCTCTGGACTTAACGCTAAAATTCAGCTACTAGAAAAAAGTTAAAGACAATGAATGAGCAGCCATTAGATTTATATAACACTGCCTGTCTCTCCTCTGCATAATTTTGTTACCTGCTACTGACTCATTGTGACAGAGAGTAGGAATTTCATGAGGATTTCAGAATCCTGACCCGTAGCTTCAGGCTACGAGGTTCCCCATCAAGGACAGTTTGTGAGGAATTGAAACACACCCCCTTTCCGTGCACCTCCCCCGCCCCCACTCAAGCACTCAGAGCTCCCTAAAATACGAATTTGCTTCCAGAAGACGCTAATAAGGCACGAATCGTGCTGTTCCGGGTCATGTGTACACCTGGTGCGAATGAATGAAGGTGTCTGGGGATAGATCTGTGTTCCCCAGACAGGAACACCTGTCAAGAATGTAGGTGCCGTTTCTTAGCTCATCACGGTTTGGAGGGTACTGCCGGCACCGTAAAGACGTTTTCCAACGAGAGCGGGATCGATTGCCAATGGTGAGCATAGGCGAGATTATCGACGGGACCAGGCGTCCCGGGCCCTAGGGGGCCACGAGGCGAAACCCGCGTCCTGCCCAGATGTGCCAACCCAAAATTAGTTCCGGTTTCAAATTTAGTTCCGAAACAGGTAGAAGCCCAAATTGGAGGCCGATTCATTCTCGGGGTGGCTGAGCTTTCCTTTCCTGGCACGCACAGTTCTCCTACGAGCACAGAGAATATTGGAAAAAATGCAGATGTCTAATTATTGATATCTTGGTGTTTGTTGTGTCTCACGTTGCCGAAGGAACAGAAGCATCGTAACACTGCACACTCTCTCTGTTTCCTTTCCATGCACCCAGCTGACCTTTTCTGAAGCCATAAGAAACAAAGCCAGACTATCCATCACTGGGAGCGTGGGTGAGAATGGCCGCGTTTTGACGCCCGACTGCCCCAAGGCGGTGCACGCGGGAACGACGATTAGACAGAGTTCGGGATTGGCTGTCATTGCATCGGACCTACCATGAAAACCAAAAACATAATTGAGTGCCTTAATCAAACTTGTGCTGGTGACGGACGGGAGCGCAGCCCGCGCACTGTGCAGGTGCTGCGGACCAGGCCTCTGGGCCGGAGCGGGCGGCGCCTCCCGATGCTCCCGCCGGCCCAGCAGCAACGCGTGCATGAGCTCAGCTCGGAAACCCAAACTCAGATTTTATATCAGGAAAACTCACAATTTAGGTTTTCTCGGGGAGTGGGGTGGGGGGAGGGGAGCTGGGATGGGCGTATTAACAGCAACAAATTTCACTCGAGTGGACTTAAAAACTAATCAGACTTGCGAGTTAGCGCATCAAACTGTGAAGTTCTTGCTCAGAAAGGCCTCCGTCTTCACCGCAAGGGGCCAAGTAGTTAGAGAAGTCCATGAACCTGCTAACCTGTCTCCAGAGCACCCACGTGTTCCGTGGAGGACTCTCCAGCTGAGAAAACACGTCACTCAACTGTGATAAGAAGAAAATAAACACATGTAAATCCTGTGAAAAACATTTAAAGGAAGTATTTACACTCACTTTGGAGAAAACATACTGAAACATGCTTGCTTTTTAACCAACGTCAGTTCAGTAGAGGACAACACGATTCCTTTTTCTAACCATCTTAGGGAACAGTACATTGCAATAATTGATATAAATGCCATCACTGCAATCAACTTTAGAGAGTTTTTTGAGTTTTTTTTTTACAAATGTTGTTGGTCACCTCCTCGTTGCCGTAACTCCCCCTCTGTCACATGAGTCGGTGTCCACAGGTCACATTTGTCTCGGTACCGGGAACTCAGGCAACACGAAAACGACGTCCTGGGAAGTCATCAGTCTGCAGTGTGGAAGCGAGAGAGACTACGGGTCACTCATGTTATCAGTATTATTTATAATCTCCTTCTGTGTACAAAATTGTGGTTTTTGTACCCGCCAAAAAGAATAAAACAACGGACATTCTTATGATATCCACAGAGCTTAAGGGTTTTTTTCTTCCCATTCTAAAAGTTGCCTGAGAAATTCTAAGACTATGTAGGAGGGGATTTGTAGAAGTCAAGTGTGGGCCACGTTGGAGCGTGTCCTTAGCCCTTACCGCCTTCAAATAATAAGCCGCCCTCTTTTACAGACGTTTGCCTTGTGAGCCGTGACATTGTCACGGGCGGAGTGTCTGAATCGGGGAGCGATCCATTGTCATAAAAGCAACATACTCTGTAATTGTGTGTTCAAATTGTACTTGACCGTACACTCTGCTGCACAAAATAACGTGTCTCCTGGGCTTCACCCCCCAGCCCCCCGTTCCCCTCGTTCCATTCAAAACACTCAAAGGCACCAAGGGGCGTTTATGGTAGACCAGAAACATGAAGAATTGCTCCTTGTTTTCAACCGGAAATGGTGAAGAAAATTATACCCATGTTGATTTCCAAAACCCACTCTCTGTATGGGTGAAATTAATATGGCTCACGGGAAGGTTTGGATCATTCAAAGTAATAAATAAGCCGTGTGGTCCAGATAAACACCACAACGCGTAGAGATCTCAGCAGAAAGCACAAGTTAGGATGACTTCGGAGGTGTGGCCTTGAAGGAGGAGTCGAGTTTTCACAGGTGGAGGAGGTGAGCCTCAGGGGCGAGCAGGGCCCCGACGCGTGCTCCTCAGCAGCCTGTTGAAGGAGCGTGTGCAGCCAGACTGGGCTGGAGGGAGCCCAGGGTGTGGCGTCATGGCCGAGGACTTAGGGACAGGTGGAGGGCGGAGCACCTGGCTTCCACGCAGGGTTTCCGCCCCCCCGTTCAGTCTCTGCCAGCGCAGGTCTGAGGACACACTCACACGCACCGTTCCCTCAGGAAAAATCCCAAGCTCTTACGAGAGCAAATGAGTCCCTTCACGACCCGGTGTTCACTTCTCTCTTCCATGATCTCTCTCCCCCTCCCCAGCCCCGCCCACCCACAAACCTCAAGAGCGGCACACAGGACACTGCATATACTATTTCTTGGAGCTGTGAGTGCCCCTTGTCTCTTTACCTGACTAACCTGTCCTTATCCTTCAGCACCAAATCTGCACCTCCCCCAGGACGCCGTCCATGGCTGTCCACCCCCCGCTGCCTATGAGACTGAGTTAGGTGCCCTCTCGGTGTCCTCTCCCCGTCACAGCCCTTGCCGCACCGCCTTGTAACTGCCCGCGTACTTGTCTGTGTAACTTCTAGACTGTAAGCCCCTTGAGGGCAGGGACTGTGTCTGTCTTGTCCACAGTTGTGTCCCCAGCACCCAGCACAGTGCCTGGCATATTGTAGGTGCTTAATAAATATTTGTTGAATGAATGACTTGGAATTGACTTAATTTCATTAAGTGGAAGCAGAAAGACATCTCTCCTCAGAACAGTCCCGAGAGTGTGTGTGAAGCAGATAGCAAGTCAGAGGAAGGCAGAAGGTTGGCTGATTTCATGACCTTGCCCATCTCACTGGAAGGAAGGAAGGAAAGGCAAAACAGAACAGAAAGAAACAAAAAACCGACAACAAGATGATCTGATGCATTTTCTGATCAGAGGAGAAGGTAGTCCACGTACCTACCTGTGGAATAATTTGTTTAGCTAGAGAAATTGTCATAAGGTAACTAAATAACCCAAACCAGGGTTTTGGTTTGGTTTCACCCATTCTTCTAAAAATCTCGTGAAGTCTGAGTGAATTAATGATGGAAAGTTTAAAAGTTGTATTTTTTTATACTTTTATGTCTTTGTTTTCTTTCATTTCTATATTAATAATAGCATTCTGTAGTTAAATTTCTTTATTTCTTATGGAATAATTTTGCCAAAAACCAAATTTTAAATCTGCCATGGGTATAAACCTGGACTCCAATCTGAGGAAATGCTATAGAGCTAGGTAATGTGATTTTAAAACATTGATGTTTGGGGCGCCTGGGCAGCTCAGTCGGTTAAGCGTCCGACTTCGGCTTAGGTCGTGATTTCACAGTCTCTGGGTTCGAGCCCCAAGTCGGGCTCTGTGCTGACAGCTCAGAGCCTGGAGCCTGCCTCAGCTTCTGTGTCTCCCTCACTCTCTGCCCCTCTCCCACTTGCTCTCTGTCTCTCAAAATAAAAATAATAGAGGGGCGCCTGGGTGGCTTAGTCGGTTAAGCGTCCGACTTTCGCTTAGGTCATGATCTCGCGGTTCGTGGGTTCGAGCCCCGCGTCGGGCTCTGTGCTGACTGCCAGCTCAGAGCCTGGAGCCTGTTTCAGATTCTGTGCCTCCCTCTCTCTCTGACCCTCCCCTGCTCACGCTGTTTCTCTCTCCTAGAAATAAATAAATAAAACAAAAAAAAATTTTAAAAAAAATAATAATAATAAAAGACATAAAAATTTTTTTTAAACATTGATGTTTAAGTTAAAAACATTTAGGGACACCTGGTTGGCTCTGTCGGTTAAGCTCAGGTCAGATCTCATGGTTTGTGGGTTTGAGCCCCGCGTCGGGCCCTGTGCTGACAGCTCAGAGCCTGGAGCCTGTTTCAGATTCTGTGTCTCCCTCTCTCTCTGACCCTCCCCTGCTCATGCTGTCTCTCTCTCTCTCTCTCTCTCTCTCTCTCAGAAATAAATAAAACATTAAAAAAATTTTGAGTTAAAAACATTTAAGTGAAAGCATTTAGTTCCACAAAGAGCTCAGTTACCAAGCAAGCGAGCTCACCATCTAGTGTGCAAGCTCCCGAATACATCAGGCAAAACGAATTCTGCAGCTACATCAGCTGGTTAACTGTACAAAATGACCACGTGTGAAGGCTGCAAAGGAGAACCACTTGGCTACACTCAATCCCGTAGCTACTAATTAAAAACGCCAGCTCCCCCTGTTACAGCTCTGGCTTCGAGCTGCTCCCGACCTGCTGGCTGTGAACTCATCCATTTCCCGAAGGCAGAGCACACAGTAAGTGTAAAATATGTATTTGTCAGCGCATAAGCACACATTCATATATCACGTTGGTATCAGTGAAAAAGAAAACGTGCTCTAATAATTTTCCCAGAAAACAGAATATTCCAATTTGCAACACGAAGGAAGTGCAAATAGAAAAGAACTGAACGAAAGTGACATCAGGGGAGTTTCTGGAAAGACAAATTGGAGTCATGCAGATTCATTGGAATTATCTACGTGGTGCTGCGTGAAGCGTGTGCACTCTCATGCTCATCCCTAGAGAGTGTTTCATTCCAGACGGTCTAGCAGCTACAGTACTTAGCATTTGTGAGCCTACATGCACATGCAACAGGTGGTGTGTTTACACATTTTCTTTTTTTAATTTTCTTCTATGTTTATTTATTTTTGAGAGAGAGAGAGACAGAGCACAAGTTGGGGAGGGGCAGAGAAAGAAGGAGACACAGAATCTGAAACAGGATCCAGGCTCTGAGCTGTCAGCACAGAGCCCAATGCGAGGCTCGAACTCACAAACCGTGAGATCACGGCTTGACCTGAAGTCAGACGCTTAACTGACGGAGCCACTCAGGAGCCCCTGTTTACATATTTTCTAAACAGCTAGCAGCAGGGGTCTTGCCAAACTAGAGCCATTCTTTAAGAAATGATTTTGACAAGTTAGGAATAGCAAAGATGAAATTTGGAAATTGTATCTCAAAAAAACCCAGAGAACTTAATTATTTCCCGTGAAATAGAATAACCTGTTAATCTTGCTTTGATTTTATTTTCTTTGGAGGAAGAGGCAGGCAGAAGAACGAGGGAAACAAAAGATAAGGCAAAGGAGATGTTAAGAAAGCAGAAAGCTGGGTAAAAGGCCGTAGGGCAGCCGTGGGTGGTCAAAAGAACCTGGGAGAAAAGGAATTCTTAACAAATGATTTTTTCACCGTCAGGTGTGTTAATGTTCAATCGATGCCGCTTCCCACGACCTGCAGACAAATTTTTCTATGAACCACAGGCTGGTATTTGCGGTTGGATTAAAGAGAGTCAAGGAGAAAATTCTAAGTCCCATGTTTGGGTTCATGCTAGGCCAGAAATAACCCTAATTACATGTCTCGTTCGCACCGAAATGTGCAGAAGTCTAGAATCGGACCTGTGCTTCCTCATGGCAAAGTGCAAAGTCTCATTCAGTGTTTCCTGGACGTGGAGAAGAGGTAGGTGTGAGAGGACCTCTAGAACACAGACCTAAATATTCCAGTAAATTATAATGCCTAATCCACGGCTCGGGTGAGGGGGTGATTGAGGAGATTTGTATTCATGTAATCCCAAACACAATGGGAGCCTGCTCAAGTAGATTAGTATGATTCCTTTCTCCAAGTCTGTACGTTTGACCAACACTTGTGCAGTTCCTAAACATTTAGCTCCAGCTGTATACTGTGCAGAGAGGTACTGCTCAAGATGAAAAGGTCTATAGTCCCTGGCCATCAGAGTTCCCACATGTGATTGAATGAACTCACTGGCTCAGTGAATGAAGAAATGAGGACCACCTGGGTGGCTCAGTCGGTGAAGCGTGTATCTCTTGATTTCAGCTCAGGTCATGATCCCAGACGTGTGGGACTGAGTCCCATGTCGGGCTCTGCACTGAGTGTGGAGGGTGCTTGGGATTTTCTCTCTCTCTCTCTGTCTCTCTCTGTTCCTCTCTGTCGAAAGAAAGAAAGAAAGAAAGAAAGAAAGAAAGAAAGAAAGAAAGAAAGAAAGAAAGAAAGAAAGAAAG
Organism: Hyaena hyaena; assembly: GCF_003009895.1. Taxonomy (NCBI): domain Eukaryota; kingdom Metazoa; phylum Chordata; class Mammalia; order Carnivora; family Hyaenidae; genus Hyaena; species Hyaena hyaena. The sequence goes on from NW_024081008.1 coordinate 446,747, forward strand.
AAAGAAAGAAAGAAAGAAAGAAAAAAAATTTTTTTATGTTTATTTATTTTTGAAAGAGAGAGAGACACACACAGAGTGTGAGCAGGGGAGGGGCAGAGAGAGAGGGAGGCACATAATCCAAAGCAGACTCTGAGCTGTCAGCACAGAGCCCGACGTGGGGCTAGAACCCACGAGCTGTAAGATCATGACCTGAGCCGAAGTCAGACACTTAACCGACTGACCCACCCGGATGCCCCAGACTCCTTTTTTTTTTTTTTTTTTTTTAACAAAGAAGGGATTTGGAACAATTTAGGCTGTAGCTGTCTCCTCCTGAAGATTTACCTAACTCTTCAGTCACCTGAAACTGGTGCTGTTTCAAATTTATAGAAAGATGAAATTGACTAGTTCCATCTGCCTGAGACTTCGCAGAGCCGTGACTCCCACCAGTATTGTTCGTAAATCTAAGCACAGTTAAAGTCTGGTGACACCATTCATATTCCAAGACCACCGTCAAGGCAGCAGCTTCTGGATCGTGGGGCCTCAGACCCGCACGGGAACTCTGAGGTCAGTCCATGAGGCCTCCATCCATGTCATCCTTGGTCACAGCCTCACATGGAAATCGTCCCTACAACCTCTCTCGCTCATCCTGAATTCTCTCTCAGTCCACTCCTGTGCTTCTCATCCTTCTCCCCGTTCACCTTCCCAATGCCTCCTTCTCCCCCTGACCTTGACATCACTCTCCCTGGTGCCCTCAGCACAAAGTCAGGCCCCCCCCAGGCCCCCCCAGAACACTGTCCAAGCCCCTGACACCATCACTCCACATCCCACAAACCTAGAAGGCAAAGGGATGTCTATCCCTACAGTTACCCTGCCTCTTTGAGCTCTAGGTCACCTAACCCTGCTGTCAAATGGATCACCCACTTGTCCCCTGTGTCTGCTGTATTGTCTGTCATTGCTTCACATTCATCGAGGTCACATTATAGCATGTGGCCCATTCTGCCACTGAACGCTGAGTGCTAGTATCATCTCAAGTAACTTCAAGGCCAGTGGAGATACTTCATTTGAGCCCTCGCCCTGTGGCTGCTTGACTTCCCATCAGTCTTTGCCTGTGTGATTGAAGTCACCGACACCAACAGAAATGTAGGTGACCTTGTGATCATTCACCTGCTCATCTTACTCCGGATGATGACTCACCTCTCCTTCCTTTCACACCCTGGTCACTGCAAAGAGTGACCTTTCATCCTCTATTTTACTCCTCTATTTGGCTCCATCACTTTGTCAAAATGTCCATACCAAGGTCACCAATAAACATCTTGTGGCCATATTAGCTGATTATTTTCAATATGGAACTAACCCAATCGATCTCTTTATTCTTTAGTTCCCTCCCAGTTATCTGTTTATTTATTCTTTTCCCTCTTACTTCATGTTCCCCATTTCCTCCAAACAACTTACTGATATTACCCAGGGTTGTACCCTCTGCCTCTTTCTCGTCTCGTAGGACATATTCCACCTGGTTGATCTTACCACCATCAAGATGTCTACAATCACCCGTGCACCAATAACTCAGAAGTCGCTATTTTTCACTCCAATCCCACATATCCAATCTCATACGGGTTATTCCTTTTTGACTTCTCAACTGAAACACATCCGGTTCCTCATCTTTTCCTCTGCCTTCCTCCCTCCTCTTCGATTCCCTGTGTTGGTGAGCGGTCCTACCATTTACCTAATCTCGCAGCTGAGAAGCATGAATGTCATTCTAGAACCCCCTTCCTTTATAATTCTCACATCCAGCCAACTAACATCCCGTTTCTTATGTCTCCCAAACATCTTCCTCCCGCACCCCATGCTCTTCATCCGTTCTGAGAGTGACATTTCAGTGACTCATGATTTCTCCGTGCGGTTACTACAATGCTCCCGAAAGGTCCCCTTGCTGCCTGTCTCACTTGTATCTCCCTTAAGTCTGTTCTTTACACGGCTGTTGGGGCGATTTTCCTAAACCACGCACATGGCCCTGTCGTGGCCCTTCCTGACAAAAATAACTCAGTGTGTGTGTTATGCGACACCTGTCAAGATTTGCGCTATCTTCTCTCACTCACCTGCCGCTCCAGCAACACCCAGTTACTACTCACAGCTACGGTTTTCAGAGTGCTTCCTGATCTTTCCCTGCTAATAATTACCTCTCCCTGCACTGCTCGGTTTCAGACAGGGGTCCCAGGTATAACCAACAGAGCCTACTCTAGCTCAGCCAAGCCACAGGTGAATTCATGAACACACACTAGATAGTTTGCAGACTCTGTGGGAAAGGCAGAGCACCTGGCTGAAGGCAAGGCAGGTGAGAACAATGCCAAAAATATGTCACCGATCTGCCCCCAAGTGACCAGCTCCCAGTGGACACATGCGTAAGAGCAAGGACACTGAGCAAGGCACTCCTTTTTTTGTTTAAGTTTACTTGTGTATTTTGAGAGAGAGGGAGAGAGAGCAGAGAGAGAGGGAAGGGGAGAATCTCAGGCAGGCTCCACACTGTCAGCGCAGAGCCTGACACAGGGCTCGATCCCACAAACCATGAGCTCATGACCTGAGCCGAGATCAAGAGTCAGATGCTTAACTGACTGAGCCCCCCAGGAACCCAGAGAGTAGAAGCTTCCACTGCACAGTCCCTGAGCTCTCTATCTCCTCCTCAGGAAATGGGCTCCATGCATCGCCTCTTTCCGATTCGAACCTTAGGCAAGAATATCTAACTTGTGGTGCTCAGTTACCTGTGACTCGGCAGCCGGGAGACATGGGCACCAAGTACTGGCCTCCACCTTAGGGGAAGCACCACTGGGAAATAAATACAGGAAGATAATCCTAAAGAAGCTGAATGGGCACAATATGTGGCCTATGTCACCTGTTTCTTTATAATGGATGCCTACTCATCCATCAAGAAGCGTTCTAGAAATCATCTCTGGTCACACATCCCTGATCCTGTAAGTCTGGAGATCACTCTTTGCAAGGTCTCTGTGTCTTGTGCTTACCCCTATGTGGACTTCTACCGCTGTGTCGTGATTATTTTTATAAATGTCTCCACTTGATCTCTCCAGACTCATTGATTACAGACGCAACAGTGAGCAGTGGAAAGCACAGATTCTGAGCTGTAGAGTCAGACAGAACTAGGTGTGAATCCTTGCTCTGGCAATTACTCTTTGGCCTCTGGAAAAAGCCTATTGTTTCGTATGTAAAATGGGATCGAGAATACCCAGCATTTGACGTTACTGTGAAATTGAAAAGGAATGTTTATGGATTGCTAATCACAGCGCCCGGTAAACAAAACTATATTTATTTCATCTCTGTAGCCTTGGGCTTTTTGCTTCTGCCTAGGAAATAAACAGCTAGGGGGGAAAAGTACTTTTCTCAAAAAGCCAAATAATTTACAAAATCATGACTTTTCTTGTGTGACTGAGGAAGCTGCAAGTCCCCTGCAGGACAAATGGGAAACGCAGTTTCACGTCTTCAGCACAGAGCGGTGGCCGTCCCAGGGCAGGGACATGGTGGGGAAGAAGACTTGAGCCCAAGTATTAACACGTTCTTAAAGGCAGAGCGAGGCTGTGATGCAGTTGGAAATAGCCGAGGACCCTGCACCGAGAGAATCGGAGCTCACTGCTAAGCTCCTCATGCTCCTTCACCAAGTGCTTTGAAGAAAGCTGGGGGGCAGGGTGGGGGCCGGACAGAGGCCCCCTGGGTGGAGCAAGTGCACGAGATGAACAACGCCTATGGGGAGGGGGTGTCACTCACAACGTCCAGCCTGACTTCCCAGATACAAGGCACAGGTCACAGGTACTGAGGAGGACCCGCATACCTTACTGTCTCCACAGCACAAGCAAATCACTGCTTCTGCGGAAGGGACTGAAGCAAGACATCCTCCCCTGCAGGAATTTCTCCCCCCAAGAAGGACCAGAGTTTCCCCCGAGGAGATGGAAGGATGGAAGATGAAGAACGTGTCCCCCTCAGGGCCGTGGGGCTGAGGGAAGAGTGTCCGCCTAGGACCCAGGGCTTCGAAGACACAAAGAAAAAGGCTAATTTCAGTCAGAGAAACACAGATACCGTATGATTTCACGCATATGTGGAATTTGGGAAACTCCACAGAAGAACATAGGGGAAGGGAAGGAGAAATAAGATAAAAATAGGGAGACAAACCGTAAGAGGTTTTTTTTAATATTTTATTTATTTTTGAGAGAGAGAGAGAGAGAGACAGCATGAGCAGGGCAGGGTCAGAGAGAGGGAGTCACAGAATGTGAAGCAGCTCCAGGCTCTGAGCTGTCAGCACAGAGCCCGACGCGGGGCTCGAACCCGCGAACCGTGAGGCCATGACCTGAGCCGAAGTCGGACGCCCAACCGACTGAGCCCCCCAGGCGCCCCGAAACCATAAGCGTTTTAAATACAGACACTAAGCTGAGGGTTGCTGGGGGGGGGTGGCGAATGGGAGCCGGGCAGTGAGGAAGACGTTGGTGGGACGAGCGCGGGGTGTTGCACGTACGTACGAGGTGAATCGCGGGGTTCTACTCCTGAAGCCACGACAACACTGTGTGTTAAGTAAGTTGAATTTAAGAAAAAGAAAAGGAAACGCTAGCTTGCGCCTCCCACCAGCCTCTGCTCCTACAGCAGCAGCACCTGCCGGCGCTGGAGGCGAGGCCCCCACGCCGTGAGCAGCGGCGGCAAACGACGGCCTGGAGGGCTGACCTCACATGACCTCGCAAAGGTCCCGAACGCGAGGGCGGCAGAGAGCTTCCGGGTCAGGGGTGACGCACCCGGCTCCCCAGGGACACGGGCCTCCCAGCCCGCGCTGCACGCACCCTCCGCCCTTCTGCTCGCGGGCGAGCTGCGTCCTAGCTTGCGGTGAAGCGGGGGGCCGTCTCCGGACGCCCCCTGGGGTCATGGAGACTTGCGGGGGGCGGGGGGCCGAGATCTGGAGCGGGCTCGCGGCAGGCGGCCAGGAGAGCGCTCCTGAGACGTCTTTGGTGCAAACAGGGGGCTTTATTAAAGCAGAGGGACAGGCCCCGTGGGCAGAGGAGCCGCGGCCTCTGCAGCGCACGCGCGGGGCGGGGCGGGGCGGGGGGGCCGGGGGCCCCGCGGACCCGCGTGTGGCCCTGCGACCACCTGAGGTAAGGAGGCCCCGCGGGCGCCGCTCCCGCGCGTCCCCGACACCCAGCCTGGGGCCGAGGCTGGTGTTCCGGCCTGTTTCCCGCCTCAGAAAGACCCCGCAGCTCGGTAACCAGAAGCGTCCGAGGTGGGCTGCTGCGTGTGAGGGGTGGAGAGGCGCGCAGGAGGGAAACTGCTGGATGTCTCTAACACACCGGGCACGTTTCTAGACCGGGGTGGGCAGTTCTTCTTAACCGTTGCCTCGTTCAAACGGCATTGCGATTGGGTGTCAACACTAAGAAGAGATTATTTCTTTAAACGCATCTCTTTTCTCTTCCGCCAGTGAGACACTTGCTGCAAGAGCGACATCTGAAAGGGAACCAAAAAACTCCATAATCAAGGTAAATAATATTTTAAATATATTTTTAAATATCAAAAGTTTTGTAAAGTATATCAAAAATTTAAATAGAGAGTTGCCTCTTAACCCATATGAGAACCCAAGGTGAAAGAAAAAAAGTGTCCCTTTATACGTGTTTCATATATTTTAATGATTAGGTTGATTGCAGAATATTAAGGTAGTAGAAAAAATATTAAACATTTGCAAAATAGATGTACGATGTACTAAAACCCCACGATATTTTTCTAGGTTTGAATTTTTTATATTAAAACAAAATTTATGTATTTAATTTTTTTAAGTTTATTTATTGAGAGAGAAAGCGAGCATGAGCAGGGGAGGGGCAGAGAGAGAATTCCAATCCACTGACTTTGTGGAGTGAGACACGGGGCTGGGTCCCACAAACCCTGAGGTCGTGACCTGAGCCGAAACTTAAAGTTGGATGCTTGAGCTTAACCGACTGAGCCACCCAGGGGCCCCTAAAACTAAATGTATCATCTTTCTACTTTCTTGGGGTTCATGGAACCAGACTCAGTAACACTTTCAAAATCCCCTTCTTCATCTTTTCAATGGAGAGAACTGACATTTTTTGACAGCTTTTCTTCTCTAAGTACGTGTCTTCCATAATTTATAACTAGCTCCAGCTTGCTGAAACAGCGTTTGCACAGTGCCATTTGTGAATCCCAATGTATTCATTTTTTAAATTTTCATCTTGATTAACATTAATTTTGATACTTTGTACATCAATGGCAACCTTCAGTCGAAGGTTGGAACTGGAAATTTAGATTAGAGAGGAATTGACATTAGAATAGATGGACTTAGTATTTCAACTTACTAAATTTTTATTTTATTTTTCAATGTTTTATTTATTCTTGGGAGACCGAGAGCACGAGCAGGGGAGGGGCAGAGAGAGAGGGAGACAGAGAATCCGAAGCAGGTTTTAGGCTCTGAGCTGTCAGCACAGAACCTGACAAGGGGCTCAAACCCACGAGCCATGACATCAGGACCTGAGCCAAAGTCGGACACCTAACCAACTGAGCCACCCAGGTGCCCCTAAATTCTTTTTAAAGATGAGTGGGTCACCTTGAGGGAAAAAATGGTAAAAAATAAAGGGTATTTCTTGACAAAATTCCTTGAGAAAGCTCTCAGAACTTACTGATCACAACTCAAATTTTATAATCCTGGTCATTTCTTTCTGACCTCCGTTCAGACAGCATGGTTGTGATGCCTCTGTATACAGTGTGAATCAAACAATTGAGCATTTTTTCCCCAAGAATATAGGTCTTTGGCTCGTAAGCCATATATTGTAAGCTCCCCCCCCTCTTTTTTTTTTTTAAATGTTTTTAAGAGAGTGTGTATGTGTGACCAGGGGAGGGTCAGAGAGAGAGGGAGACAGAATGTGAAGCAGGCCTCTGGCTCTGAGCTGTCAGCACAGAGCCTGATGCAGGGCTCGAACCCACGAGCTGTGAGATCACCTGAGCTGAAGTCAGACGCTTACCGTACTGAGCCACCCAGGCACCCCTTTAACTCAGCATCTTTACAACAGGGCGTCCTTATGAGCGGGATGACCATGTAATTTAATATCCATATAAAGGTACTTTAGGTACCTGCTAAACCACAGAGGCTCCCAGGAGCCTCCCCAGCAAACCAGGATGTTGTGTACGTGACTGGTAACAATGGCCACCGTTCCTCGGCCCTCCCTGTGAACATCCCGTCACCTCCTGTCAAGAGGTGGGCTCTGTCCTCTCCTCCTGCCTCCGGTCTGGCCCTGTGTGTTGCTTTGGCAAATAGGGTGCAGCAGGCATGAAGTGCCAGCTCTGATCCTTGGTCTCAAGACACCATGGGCATCTTTGCTTTCCTGTTTGAGCTTCCGGCCACCCCCCCCCCCCCCCCCCCCCCCCCCCCCCGAAACAAGCCTGCGCTATTTTGCTAGAGGATCCAATACCAGGAAGAGAGCGGACTTGCCTCCCCCCAGTCTCATTACCCCCGCCCTGCAGAAGCCGAGCGCCTAGTCGGCCTGCAGACCGCGCGTACCCAGCCAGGATCCCAACCACCCACATGAGCTCGGTCTAATTTCCTGTAAAACCACGAGCAACACGCCGAGTATCGAGTATCGGTGTGTTCATGACTGACAGGACTCCTATGTGGTGCCCACACATCACGTTTCCCACTGGCGAGAACCCACCCGGTCCGTCCACAGCTGGGGGAGGGATAACACACCCAAAGGTCTTGGGGCGCCTGGGCGGCTCGGCCGGTTGAACGTCTGACTTCAGCTCAGGTCATGATCTCACGGGTTGTGGGTTTGAGCCCCGCATCGGGCTCTGTGCGGACAGCTCAGATCCTGCTTTGCACTGCCTGTACCCGTCTCCCTCTGCCCCTCCCCTGCTCATGCTCCTGCTCTCTAAAGAAAAAAAAGAGGGGCGCCTGGGTGGCTTAGTCGGTTAAGCGTCCGACTTTCGCTTAGGTCATGATCTCACGGTTCGTGGGTTCGAGCCCCGCGTCGGGCTCTGTGCTGACTGTCAGCTCAGAGCCTGGAGCCTGNGTCTGTGTCTCCCTCTCTCTCTGACCCTCCCCTGCTCACGCTGTCTCTCTCTCTCTCTCTCCTAGAAATAAATAAAACATTAAAAAAAAAAAAAAAAAAAAGAAAAAAGAAGATACCCAAAGGTCTTCAACCAAAGCCCTGTGAGATAAAAAGCTGCTGCTTTTGTCTGTTGTTTTTAAGTTTCTTCCTTCCAGGAACTTAGGAGGGCTCACCCCAAAATAATATTGGCTATCTTCATGCTTCTAGGAAATTAAAATCTTCTGATCTTAAACCTAAACACCATTTTATGGTTTACATACCATTTTATTAAAAAAAATATATATCAACATGAAGCTCAGGCAGGCCTTGTGGGCCTTAGACAAATGAGATCAAATCACAGGGCATGTCTCAGGCTTGTCACGGTGCTGTGTGGCACAGCTCCCGCACACGCTCTGCTTACAGCCACACCTGCATATTTCCACGCTTTCCCCCCCCGGTTCACGGTGTGAAATCTTGGGTCATTACTGCTGTATCATTTGTCAGGTATTTAAATGAATCAATGAGGCACTATTTCCTTTCTCGTAAAAGTAGGGACAGCGTGACTTAGCTCAAGGGTTGTTTTGGAGAGCAAACAAAATAATGCACGAAAAGCAGCCAGCTCGATGCCTAACAGATGTGAGGCCCCGGGCCCATGCTGTTCCATGCGTAAGAACCTCAATCCTCCCAGTACCAATGGCCACAGGAAATGATAAACTTTCAGAGAGTGGGCACAGGCAAATTTTATTTCTACGGTAGAAGCGTTTATTCTGGCTATAGAAAAATAACAGTATTTCGAAGTCAAGGTAACGAAGCAGAAGTGTATTTTTTCCTTCTGTGTCCTTACTGTAACATCACATAGCGTTTCAAGACATTCTGAAATTAACAGGGAACAAAGGCAGAATCAAGATAGTACCTGTCAACAGAAGACATGTGTTAAAGCTACATTATCAGCCCTGGAAACCAGAAAATACAAAGTGATCTCGTGCAGTGATTCTCAGCGTTGGTGTGCGTTAGAATCACCCGCATGGTGGGAAAAGAACCTTCAGGAGACTGAAGGCAAGTCACCAGGCTACGCCGGCCCTTGGTCTCAGAAGAGATGCAATCTGCTCCCGCGGGAGGGGCGCAGACCAGGCTCACCACAGGACGAGACCAGACTCTCACGCCCTGCTCCTTCTCGGAGCCCCCGATTCAGGAAGAGCCATGGATGCTCTCACGACCTGTAGAGACCAGGTCAGACAGTGGGTGCAAGGGCTTCCCTGGTTCGTTCACACACAGCTACGACCGTCACCAGCACCCCATCGGAGACAGACGACTCTCTCTCCCCACCCCCACTCCCCCACAGCTGCGAGTACTTATTTAAAAAATAACCCTTATTGATTTCAAGCTCGTGGACTACTAGTACCATTTTTATGTATCGGTACCGTTTTTACTAGCTTCAACCATTCACTTATATTAAAATTTCAGTACATGGTTGAAATCACAATTTTTCTATCTAAACTAAAATCACGAATTCAAAGAAAAAAGGGAACTAAGCCTTAAACAGTGTGTGCTGCTTCTAAAGCGTCAACAGCCAGATGAATGAACTGAGGCTCCCTGTAGCATGTTGGGAGTCTCAGGTGATAGACGGAAACCCGGGAAGAAACACTAATAATTGTCGTCACTTCCCGTGTTCCATACACCACACAGTTATGTCACATAGTTAAAGTCTGTGGCCATTTAAGTAACTACCCACTTAAATATGTGAGGTCCTAATATTCTGGAACTGTAACCAAAGCTAGAGAGGTGCTCGTCAGCCTCAGCAACACTGACATTTCGTGTTGGAGAAGTCTTTTCTGGGTTTCTGGGCGCCCGTCCTATGCACGGCAGGAGGAGGAGGGCACCCTGGCCCCCAACCCACCAACCAAACGTCTCCGGGGGGTCAAGGTCTGGATCCACCCCCACCCCGATGTGGAGAAGCACGGACCTAGAACCTCACAGACATAACTAAACCCGCGTGCACAGATCACACAGGACGCCATGGAATTTTCCTCAGCAGATACGGCAGATGACGGCCCCTGCCCTGCTGTGTGTGCCGGGCACGCGGCTCACAGCACAGATGATGGACAGCTGGCGCCTACAGTCACCCGCACGGACCCACCTCTGGCCTCTTGGAAACACGGACGTTCAAGAGGGAAAAACAGTTCATCCAAGTTAGAAGGAAACCTACGGTTCACAGGCCTCTGCTGAGCGGGGACCGTGCTCAGTCACTGCAAGTGTCCCTCCTTCTGGATCCGCAGTCTCTCCTTCTCCACCTGTAAGCGCTCCTTCTCGATCTGCAGCTTCTCCGACTCAAATTTCAAGAACTGCAGCCGCTCCTTCTCGAGCTGCAGCCGCTCCCTCTCGAGCTTCAGCCTCTCCGTCTCCAGGTCCTGTGGCTGCGGCCCGGGCTTCTCGCCCAGGCCTGGCTCGCCGTCCGCGGGCGGCTTCTCAGAGCTCACGATCTGCAGCCTCAGCCTCTCCCTGTCGACGTGCAGCCGCTCGCGCTCCAGCTGCAGCCGCTCGCGCTCCAGCCGCAGCCTCTCAGCCTCCAAGTCCAGGCGCCGCTGCTCCAGCTCCAGCTTCTGCTTCTCCAGGGTGACCAGCACGTGCGGCTCGTCGTAGGCAGGCCGCGCCGGCGTGGAGTTCAGGGTGAAGAACTCCTCGATGTGGGGGAAGTCGGGCAGGTCGCTCTCCCTCCTGGAGTCCGGGATGACCGAGGACAGCATCTCTTCCTCTTCCTCGATCTCGAACTAGAAGGACAGAGCACTTTTCAGGATGCATTTCTGCTTCACGCTCCCAATGCGTCTAAACGCTTCTTTAAAGCTTTCTGCACCGTGTGAGCGCAGACAACCACCGGGGTTTTCAAAGATATTTACAAAGACCTGCCTGTTGTCACTAATACAGGTGACCCTTCACCGACGTGGGCTTGAGCTGTGTGGGTCCACTCACACGTATGTTTCCTCGCTCAGTACGGTGTGTGCTGGAAATGAATCTTCTCTCACAACTTTCTTACTATTTTCTATAGCTTCCTTCGTGTTAAGAATACCACATACAATACATATAACATACAGATGACACGTTAATCGACTGTTAGGTTACTGATAAGCCTCCCGATCAACAGCAGGCTGTCAGCAGTTAATTCTGGGGAGTCACAGCTGCTGCAGGGATGGTGGATTGTGCGGAGAGCCAGCACCCCTACCCGCCCTCGTTCTTCAGGCATGTGTGTAATTAAGAGAAGGATATGTGGGTTAAAAGAGAGATTCACGACCTGAACAAAGGAGACCCGGAATGACTTGGTTACGTCAAACTTGTGAGTTAGCTTGAAAGCCGGGATCTCTACCGTTCCTGGGCTGTGCTAACCTCCCACATCAGAACTGAGGGACTAAAAGGACAAAGAGGGTTCACAGGAGGCCAGTACTTACTTCAGGGCTCTGGGGGTCTCTTTCCTCCTCTTCCACTTTGACCTCAGTTAAGGATCCGCCTGCATCCCTGAAATCTGCCACATTCTGCCAGTCAAAGTTGGGCTCATTCCGGAATGCAATCTTGTCATCCATCTCCTCGGTGAGCGAGTCGTCTAAATCAGAGGTGGGAAGGGGAAACCCCGAGCCGACCAGCTTAAGGTTTGCCTTCATCCGCTTTCTCTTCATAAGCGCCCGCCAGTCCAGGTACCTTCTCTTCACCTCCGTCCCTGTCCTCTGCTCCCCTTCCCCCACGGCGTTCACACACTGCGCAATCTCCTCCCACGCCATCCGCTTCATCACGTTGATGGTTGTGTTGAGCTGCTTGGAAAAAATGACTTCTTTGCGTTTTGTAATTTCTTTCAAGAGGGTCTGAGTTTCTTGAACACTGAAATTGCTTTTTCGCTTCCTTTTCAGCTGCTTCATTTTCGTAACCTAAGCGTGGCGTTCTCACAGGAAGAGAAGGTGGGAAAGGCTGAGAAATGCTGCAAAGTACAAAACTCAAGGGCAGTCCCTTCTTGGCACTTGGTTTAAATCCGCGTTCTCCCACTCATCTGCTAGCACAGGCAGGCTGGACAATGACTGAAGAGAAAAAAGTAAACAATCAACTGCCAACTGTGCAACGTACCTCGACCCAGGAAGCTGGACACACACCTGGAAACACAGCTTAAAGCTGCCCAGTCGTCTGCCTCTGGGGGTGTCCCCCTGTCCCTGGCCGCTCGCCCCCGGGCCACTCCTTGGCCTCCTCACTGCCGGCTCACACTCTTGGCTCACTCGCTCTCCTCCACCCCCGGTTACTTCTTTCTCCGACCACAATGGCCTTTCAGTCACCCCGCCCCCCACTCGGAGCGTCTGCACACGCGGTCCCCGCGGCCTAGGAAATGGGTACCTGACAAAAATTACGCGCATGTTTGCACATTCGATCCCAGGTCAGTTTAGTGAACATTTTAGAACACTTGTAATGATAATGGATCACATTTAATTAGCACTCAGGCCCAACATTCCTTATGTAATTAAAGCCATCACATGCACTGCCCCAGTACTCAGCTTTCCTCTAGAGGCGACTTACCAGGTACTAGATTTATAAACTAGGTTTATTTCTAAAAATACTTTTATATGCCTTTTTACAAGTGATGTAATATTTTTGCTTATATATATATAAAACCTACCTTCATATACACCTTATTTTTTATATGCTTATAAAAAAGAACTGAAGCAAACTGATTTACACATTAAGCCAGCCCAAAGATGCTTCTCCTTAGTACCTATGTTGCAGCACACACTTCAGAGAATTACTCCAGTGAAAACTTGGCTTTTTGCCTTCCTGTACCATTGGTCCAGCACCAGGAGGATCTGGGAGAAGGGTCTGGAGCCCGTTGGCTCCAAAGGCCGTTATCTTCAACACCTAACACTGTGCTCACAAACAGAAGGCACAAACACAACTTAAAATAAGGTGATTAGGGGATGGGAAAGGTTACAAAGGGAAAGAAAAAGTAACTCAAGGAAGGTAAGCTAAAACTTACCTTCAGCCAAAGCTGAAACACTTCTACGGGCAAAGAGTATATTGAAAAGAAAAAGGCAGCCCTAGTCAATATGGGCAAGCAGCAGTTTGTAAAATTAAGTGAAGCCTTTCGATAAACTACTCATTCTCTCTCTATGCGGAAAACACAAAAACCTAACAAGGTCTACAAAACGGTAAAAAAGAAAATTTTAGGTAAAAGTGCTATTTTGCTACTATAGTCTGAGTAGGTTATCAAAGACACATTTTTGATATGGAATCAGGAAGTTAGATATTCTTAAAAACACAACAGAGTGCTAAAATAATATCAAATTCCCTATCATGTTAAATACAATATATTGATAGGACTTTTTGTTTCAAAAGATAATGTTTCAGACCATTTAAATACGTTCTTCAACCATTTTAAAAATGCTATCACATTTTTAAGGGTAAAGCATTGTAAAAACACAAATATCCATCAATAGATTAGATGAATAAACCGGATCACAGCCGCATAATGGGGTGTTTAGAATAAAAGCTATATAAGAGTAGGAATATGACTTAGCACAATATTCCTGTGGAAGTGTAGCTTAGATCTCCAGACACAGCTTAATTGTGTGAAAACCTCTGACACCTCTGATTAATGTAAGAAAGTACCAAAATCAGTTGAAATTTGCACCTGAGTTGAAATGTGGTAGGTACCTTTGCATGGATAAAAACTAAGCTGTGTTTCCAGGATTTTTTTTTCTGTTCTCCTTTGCATTTTGATTCTCACAGCTTGGATTTCTATCATGTGCTACCTAATAATGTACTCAAACATTTACTGAGTTCCCACTATGTGCCAGGCACCAACTCTTGGTGCTGGGGAGAGAGAACCACTTCCTAAAACGTGCAGAGATGCCATTTCAGGTGGCCGGCATCTGTTAGACTGGTTCTGTTCCCTGTCTTTGCAGAAGGGAAAAGCGGCAGCTCTTCCAAGCCCTGGCGCGGAGAGCCGTCTTCCTGAAGCGGCAGCTCACCGTCTCTCCGGCCGGCGGGAAAGCTACAGCGGTTCGCTTCCCTCATACCTGGGGGGATGACGTACCGCCAAAAGCATATTAAAACGGGTTTTTTTTTCTTCAAGGACACTCGAGAAAGAAGTTACTAACACTACGCGAGAAGGCAAAACTAAGAGCTCTGAGGACATTCAGGCAGTCAATTCTAGGTACAAACTTTTTTTTTTGGTAAATTCATTAGGTGGTTCAAGGGAAAAGAAGAAAACATCACAAACTACATCAACTCCCCCAAGTTCCCCGGCTCCCCGCGCCCACAAAGTCTTCTGGGAAATTCCCTTCCCGGCTGAGCTGACGCTCCCGTCTCAGAGTCGTGCTGGGCAGTGGGCACCTGCGGGTGTCTTGAGGGCCACCTGTTCTCCGAGCGGGTACACGCGCTTCTCGGTGTCCCCGCCGCGCTCTCGGGTGGGGGGGCCAGGACTCGGGGCGGGCGCGGGGCGGGAGGAGGCCCACCCGGGGGAGGTGGCCGGGCCCCGCCGCCGCACCTGCCACCTGCGTGTGGACGTCGGAGCCCCGACTAGCGCGCCGACGCGGCGGACACGGCCCTCCCCACGCTCCGCCCGCACTGGTGCTCCCCGCGCCCCGCTACAGCGCACCCCAGGGCGAAGCCAGCCGCGCAGGGACGGCCACCTGCCGCCGGGCTCCTCCCCGTCACCAGGGCACCCACCGTGCGCGGCGCCGCCGCCGCCTCCGGGGCAGAACCGCTCACCTGCGACCCCAGCGGCACCTCCACCCGGTCTCCTCTCACGGGACTAGAGGGGAGGAAAAAAAGATGCCTCCCTGACTCCCCGCCCACCAGCTTCGCCCGCCTCCTGCCGCCACCCGTTGGGTGACACGGCTGCCACCCGTGAGAGACGTCTCCTCCATTGGTCCAGAGGGTAGAGCCATTCTGGCTGAGGGCCCGCCCCAGGTCTGGCCTCACAATGGGAAGCGGGTCCCCAACCGGTTCCGGGTTAGTGCCCTGGAGTTCCGCCCCCCTGTGATTCGCGGCCTCCCGCTCTGCGCGCGCGCGTTGGCGCGCGGCTCTGTCAGTCAAGTGGGCTCTAGAAGCGGATTGGTCGCTAGCGATCAGCCTGTAGCGCTTTTCCTTCTGATTGGAGCCCTGGCCGCCCCGCCTCCAAACGCTTGCCCTGTCCTTGACCCGCAGCTGCTGAAAGGGCAGAGAGGAAGTGCGGCCTCGGCGTGGCCCCCCGGCGTCCTGGCCCCCCTCCCCTCCGCTGTGCGGAGTGTGGTCCGCGTGGCCTCGGCCGGGCCTCCGAGACCGCCGGTGCCACAGCCGGGGGTCTCCGTGCAGCTCCGCCCGCGTGTCGCGTAGTGTCCTGGTGTCACTTGACGCCTCCAGAAACGTTGACCTGTTGACCGCTTCTTCCCAGTTTTCCGCAACGCGTGCTGTCTTCACTCGCTGTCCACACCTCAGTGGCCCTTGGCAGTCGCCTGGTGCGCCGCCGCCCCCAGTCCTGATGTCACTGGTGGTTGTGGCCGTGTGACCTGTGCTTCCCATGTGGCCAGGGCTGGGGGTGTGCAGCTGTGCGGCCACGGCTCTGACGAGTAGTGCAGCGCTTTTCCAAGGGTTGCTTGGTCTTCCAGCAACATCGCCACCCCTCCCCGCCTGCCGGTGGTATGTTCCCGCCGCCACCGTGGCTTGGGGTCTCTGTGTCGCCTGGCACCCACCTGTAATTTCTGTCCCCTGACCTCCCTGCCAGCCTCGGGGCTCGGTTCACGAGTTCTTTCTGAGGGAAGCCTCCTTTCCCCGCACCTGCCTCCCTCTCCTTCCAGGCCGCCTGTCTGACGTAGGTGTCTCCCGTTAAACGGGCGCTCACGTCTGAGGTTCAGATGAATAACCAGTGTCAGCCTAAGTGTGGTCCAAGGCCCCACCTGGTGTCCTGTTCTACTCCGACCCTTCACCTCGGGAGGGGGCACCTTATGTCTGTCCGCTCTTCTCACCTGTTGTGTGTGGGTGATCTTTCTTGTTCGCTCGTGTACTTTCTCTGCCCAGCACAGTGGCCCTAGAATCTAAGAGGCACTCACAAGAGATTTGGTGAATAAGTAATGGAACATTCTGGATGAATGGTGATGCTTCCTGGATGTTCCTGGAGGAGCTCCAGTTCACAATATAGGAAATGCTTATGAAATAGGTTTTTTGAAATGTCGTGATGGGTTTAGTCTTCCAGATTGCACTTAAGAGTTTGCATAAGAAGCCTGCCTGTACTTTTGTCTAATGAGAACAGGCAAGTGTGAGTTCTTTTGTTGTTTTGTTTTCTTTTGGGTTTTGTTTTGTTTTTTAAATAGGAGAACTTAGATTTTATGATTTTGGGTTTTGTTCGTGGTGGATGTTTCTCAGGTGAGTGCAGTGGGAAAGTAAGCGAACACTCCATTCCAATTATAACCAGATGCTTTCTCTGTGCTCCCTTTCAGAGTATGTCCACCTGTTGAGTCCATTATGTTTCCTTCAGTAGCAGAGATACACCTAGAATGTGTCCGTAAGTACCAAGAACCTTCTGCTTTCATAGGAACTCTTTCACGTTCCTGCAATTAAACCTCAGTCTCATGCTGATTGAAAGGCCTTTTCTAGGCACTCACTGTTTTTTCTCAGCTGTCACTTGCGTGAGTACATGTGGGCCAACAAGGGAGAGATGCGGGGGTAATCCCAGACTCCTAATACCAATGCCCCATTCTGGACCTGATAGTCTGTTTACTGATTTGATTTTAGCTAATATTAACTTCAGGCTAGAGATTTGACACCAGGTTCTTACACACTTCTTCTAGAACTGAGCTGTCCAACTGTAGTAGCCACTAGCCAGATCAGCACCTGAAATGTGGCTAGGGCAACTGAATACCTGAATTAGTTCTTACTTAAATAACTTTCCTTTAAAAATGGAATTTAGTCAATCCAGTGACTGGATAACTTCTAAGTTCGTTTGGAAAACTTGAGTTATGTGAATTTCCTTTTTCAATTATAAATTTTTTGAAATCTCTATGCAGATGGAGTATTTCCAATAAAAAAAATAGCATCTGAATTGAGATGTACTGTAACACTAAAATATATACAGGATTTCAAAGATTTAGTACAAAAATGTACCGTGTCTAATCAACAATTGTCATATTGATTATAAGTTAAATTATAACAGTTTTCATAATTGGGTTAAGGAAACTATATTATTAAAATTAATTTTAATAATTGATTTCTTTCTTTCTTTTTAGAATGAGGTTAATAGAAAATTTAATCTTCTATATGTGTTTGCATTATTTCTTTTTAGAAAAACTTTTTATAGTTTTTATTTATTTTTGAGACAGACAGAGACAGAACATGAGCAGGGGACGGGCAGAAAGAGAGAGAGAGAGAGAGAGAGACAGAATCTGAAACAGACTCCAGGCTCTGAGCTGCCAGCACAGCACCCGATGTGGGGCTCGAACCCACAAGCCGCGAGATCATGACCTGAGCCAAAGTCCGATACTTAACTGGCTGAGCCACCCAGGTGCCCCATGCGTTTATATTTCTATTAGACAAGAGTATTGTAGGCTGTGCTTGGCCACAGCTTATTAAAGGTCTGAGAATGAGAATATAGTACTTAAAATATTTCTATTTCGTTGCTTGTTGTTTAATCAAAGGGAAAGAAGAAAATCATTTGTGCTGTCTCTCCTGTGAATGCAGTTTAGTTAACATAAAAGTAATCCAGCGGACGTGTTCTAACCTACGTTTTATATCAGCGGGGACTGTGTTGTGCTGTTTTTACTCCCCATTTTTGCCTTTGCACATGTCTTCCTCCTGTCCTGTCCTTGTGACATGGTCTTGTTCTTCAACACCTGCTCTTCCTTGACAACCTTAGAACAGATCAACTTGTCATTTTTTACAGGCGTTTTATGAATATAAATAGTCTGATTTAGATTTCCACTGAATTGCTATTACCTTCTTCCCTTTTATCTGTAGCACCTAACACCACCTGTTATTTAGGTTGGCGAACACGTGTTTGCTGATTCGAACTGAACACCAACACAATAAAGCTCACTCTGTTCTGTCCTCTGTGGTGTCGCCCAATTGCTTGCAATTCTCATCATCTATCAGTTAAATTATAATGGTTTCTAAAATGACATTGAAAGCTTTTCACTGGCAAATTTTGTGCTTCTAAAAACTTTACATTGAATGGAAAGCCAATAGTTCCTATGGATTTTGTTTTTCATAATGGTGGAAAATAGGAATTGTTAGAACTCAAGCTATTTGAAGAGGTAGGGATGGCAGATTTTCATTTCCAAGATCAGTCTGGTATCAAATCTCCAGATGTCAGATGGGTCCCAGCATTCCAACCAGCATCACCTGTGGGTCCGTTGCCAGTTTTGTTTCTGGTGGGAGGTTTGGTCTCTCCTGCGTAGCCGATGAAATAGTGCAGGTCAGTGCTTGGTAGGAAATCACTCACGGTACTTTTTCTGAAGATCATCCCAGCTTTCATCCCTGTGCTCGTGGACATGGAGTTGCCCAGGGGAGAAACAGATTAATTACAAATCTATTTTTGCAAGTTGAAATGTGTGCCCTGGTGACTTTCTGTTTGGAGCCCTTTTAAGAAATTCACTTCTGGTGTATATACATACACTTGTGGTTTCTCTTTCTGTTTGGCAGTCAGAGAGCCCTCTTGTTGAAGACAGCTGTAACAGTTTTGTGGGATGAGCATCTGTATCTTCGAATCCCCTGCAGAATGAGCTTTATTCATGCAAAATAGCTTATATTTTAAATCACCCCATTCCAAACATATACTGAATGTTTAGTATATATGTATTTGTATACTGAATGTTTAGTGAAGCTGATCTAGCCCTTTTCGCGTGCAAAAATTTCATTTTAGTAGTAAAGATGAATCATATTGCATTCTCACTTTAAGAAATGACTCAGTTTTTGTAACCTCTTGGTTCATTTTTATGCATGCAATTCTTTTTTAATTTTAATTTTTTTATTTATTTACCTTAGTTTTTTAAATTTTTTTTATGTTTTATTTATTTCTGAGAGGGAGAGAGACAGCACGAACGGGGGGGTTCAGAGAGAGAGAGGGGGAGATACAGAATCTGAAACAGGCTCCAGGCTCTGAGCTAGCTGTCAGCACAGAGCCCGACGTGGGGCTTGAACCCACGAACCATGAGATCATGACCTGAGCCGAAGTCGGACGCTTAACCGACTGAGTCACCCAGGTGCCCCTATTTACTTTCATTTTTAATTTACATCCAAGTTAGCTAGCATACAGTGCAGTGATGATTTCAGAAGTAGAGTCCAGGTGTTCATTCCCTATAGAACACCCAGGGCTCATCCCAACACGTGTCCTCCTCAATGCCCTTTGCCCATTTAGCCCATCTCCCCACCCACAACCCCTCCAACAACTCTCAGTGTGTTCTCCGTATTTAAGAGTCTTTTATGTTTCGTCCCCTTCCCTGTTTTTTATATTATTTTTGCTTCTCTTCCCTTATGTTCATCTGTTTTGTATCTTAAAGTCCTCATATGAGTGAAGTCATATATTTGTCTTTCTCTGACTAACTTCACTTAGCATAACACCCTCTGGTTCGATCCACGTTGTTGCAAATGGCGGGATTTCATTCTATTTGATGACTAATACATACACACCACATTTTCTTTATCCATTCATCCATCGATGGAGATGTGGGCTCTTTCCATACTTTGGCTATTGTTGATAGCGCTGCTATAAACATTAGGGTGCATGTGCCCTTTGAAACAGCACACCTGCATCCCTTGGATAAATACCTAGTAGTACAATTGCTGAGTCACATGGTGGTTGTATTTTTAATCGTTTGGGGAACCTTCATACTCTTTTCCAGAGGGGCTGCACCAGTTTATGCACACTCATTCTTGAGTTGCTTTGGTAAGAATTACACAGAGTTTTGAGGGTGGGGACTTTTCATCCACTGACCAGGTCTCTTTCCTCATTTCACTTCAGAAATAAGTACCGAATACTATTCTGTGCCAATCACTGTTCTAAGGGCTTCATAGACATGAATCTAGTTAACTGACATGAATCTAGTTAACGACCCTTTGTGGCTACGCTTCGTCACACTTTTTAGATGAGGAAACTAAGTACAAGTGATGTTAGGTATCTTTCCAAAGCTGCACGGATAGTCAGTAGCCGACCTCAGTGTAAACCCAGGTAGTCTACACTCAAACCCCATCCTGTAACCCACCCCCCAAAGTGGCTGTTCCTGCAACCGGCCAGGAGATTTGAAGGTGGCCAAAACATTTGGAAAGATTTTTGTGCAGT
The DNA here is from genome assembly GCF_003009895.1 of Hyaena hyaena. NCBI lineage: Eukaryota > Metazoa > Chordata > Mammalia > Carnivora > Hyaenidae > Hyaena > Hyaena hyaena. Next base: position 467,069 of record NW_024081008.1, read on the forward strand.
CGGGATAACACTCACTCACCCACAGGATACTTTCTTTTCCTAACGTGTTTGGACTGTGCTAGAAGCTCCTCAAAGGCTAGGGTCGTGTCATGTGACTCTTACCCCAGCACCTCACACGGACCATGGATTTACTGTTCGCTCCCAAACCTATCTGGATTTGGGCTTGTGGAATGGACCGAGGTCATGTAGTTCCTCTGAGCAGTGGCCTTAGGGCATTTGTCAGTGGTCGGGAGCTGCCCGGGACCTGCTCTGGACGGGCCACGTGGTGCACTGCTTTGACCTCACTTCACCACTGTCCACCGAATGCCTTCCAAACACCACCGCTGTGCTGTCCACAGGCAGACTTAAGTCTTGTCTTGACTTTTTTCCTGTTCACATTACTTGTCTGTGCTCAATACACAATAACGATGACACAAATGTAAATAGGATGCTGGGTGGGCCTAGAAAACTTGCTTTCAGTTACTCAGCTCATTTATTTTCTAATTTTAAATAATCTCTGTGTGCAATTCAGGGCTTGAACTCCTGACCCTGAGATCAAGAGTCACATTCTCTACAGACTGAGGCAGCCAGGCGCCCCTCATTTAAATTTTTAAAAGACAGGAGCTGTGATTCTTGGCCAGACTTTTTGGGTTCATATACAAGCAAGAACAAAGGTCAGAAGGGGCACAGAAAAAAAAAAAAAACATTTCACAAGATCCAGGAACAGAGAGCACCTCAGATTTTAGCCTGTCCCCTATTCCCAAACACACTTCTTAATGCCCTTCAGTGCACCACACTACATCTGCAAGGCCAAGAAGTGAAAATAGAAATTGAAACCACAGTTAACAGGATGGATATGGGGCGTCCGTATGGGGGGATCGATCATGTTTCAGAGTAATCTCTGACTTCATAAAGACATGGGTCCAGAAGACTCTTAATTATCATACTTTCATTTATAAGCTCTGCCCTTCATTTCTGGCCTCAGGGCGTTACCTTTTTATCACCATCTTACAAAAAACAGGCAGCAGAATGCTATATGACTCCTCTGGCCACCTGAGGCCAGGCCCATGGTCAGTGGAGGTGGGGGGGCGGAGGGGACGGGGGACTCCAGCCCAAGCCCCCTCCCTGTGGCTACTCCAGAGAGCATGTTCTTCTCTATCAAATTACTTGATTTCTCAAACCCTTCATGACTTGGAAAACAAAAGACAAAAAAACCTAAGACAGAATACACTCATGTTGTGTCTTTCGCAGACTCTGCCCCTGCCCATTCCTTTAATTCCCAGCAGGAAATGTAGCAGCTGCTGCTTGACAGTGTGAAGTATTTTGCACATATCATCTCTTTGAAGGGGCTTACAATTAGGGAAACTAAGGCATGGAATTCAGGACATACCATTTCATTTTATTTTATTCTATTTTTTTTTTTTAGAGAGAGAACGAGTGGGGAGAGGGCCAGAGGAAGTGGGGGGGGGGGAGAATCTCAAGCAGGCTCCGTGCTCAGTGCAGAGCCTGACATGGGGGCTCAGTCCTACAACCCTGAGATCATGACCTGAGCAGAAATCAAAAGTTGGACGCTCTACTGGCTGAGCCATCCAGGCACCCCACATATCCTTTTATGGAAAAGGAAGCTGAGGCTCAGAACAGTGAGGAAGCTTCTGCCAGGTCACACAGCAAGGGAGGGCTGCCACGGGGGCGCCTCCGCTGGCGCCAGCCCCAGCCAAAGCCTTACTGAGCCGGTAGGGATACAGAGGAAGTATCCCCTGTGAGCAGTGAGCAACTTTTCTGAGTTACCGTAGAGCTGAAAATCCTTTCAGAAGTCAGTGGCAACGTACAGAGCTGCTGATAATGTGCCTGTAACCCTCTCAGGATCTTTGCCGTCTCCAGATCCTCTACCTCTTCCTGGTTTTGGTTCTTATACTACCCTTAGCTCTGTTACGTGATCACTCCCTTTCCCTTTTATTACCCCCCTTCTCCTACATGGCATTCTCACGCGCTCCTCCCTCCCCCACTTTTCCTTCCATATCCCTCCCTACTCTTTTCTCTTGTATCAAAACTGTGTAGCTGAAGCATGTTTCCACTGTTGCATATAATAACTTAACAATCTAATAATATACTGGTTCCTAATACTAGATTTCAAAGTTGATGTATAATAGATCAGATAATGTCTTTTTAATTTAAAAAAAAAAAAGTTTATATTTGAGAGAGAGAGAGACTGAAACAGATTGTGAGCAAGGGAGGGGCAGAGAAAGAGAGACAGACTTTGAAGCAGGCTCCAGGCTTTGAGATGTCAGCATAGAGCCTGACACAGGGCTCAAACTCACAGACCACAAGACCATGACCTGAGCTGAACTTGGAGGTTTAAACAATAGAGCCACCCAGGTGACCTCAGATAATATTTTCTTCTTAAACACAGAAACCCCTCAAAACCCCAAGTAATTTCTCTACTAACTTTTGTGACCCTCAGTTGCCATTATCTTACTATGTATTTCTTCTAAAAATTCTCTTTATCCATTAATATTCGATGTTGAATTTCAATATATTAGAAATTTCAGAATCTTATAAATCTTATAAATGTGTTTAAGACAAAAGGCTGATTTTTTGAAGGTTTTATTTATTCATTCATTTCTGAAATGATTTTATTAAGATTTTATTGTATGTATGTATTGTAAATTTTTTTAATAGTTTATTGTCAAGTTGGTTTCCATGTAACACCCAGTGCTCATCCCCACAAGTGCCCTCCTCCATGCCCATCATCCCCTTTTCACAGGGGATCAGTTCTCAGTTGGTTCTCAGCATTCAAGAGTCTCTCATGGTTTGCCTCCCTCCCTCTCCCCCACTATTTTTCCCCTTCTTCTCCCCCACGGTCCTCAGCATTGTTCTCAGCATTGTTCTCAGCATTCAAGAGTCTCTCATGGTTTGCCTCCCTCCCTCTCCCCCACTATTTTTCCCCTTCTTCTCCCCCACGGTCCTCCGTTAAGTTCCTCCTAATCCTCCTATACGTGCAAACATATGGTATCTGTCCTTCTCTGCCTGACTTATTTCGCTCAGCATAACACCCTCAAGGTCCATCCATGTTGCTACACATGGCCAGATTTCATTCTTTCTCATTGCCATGTAGTATTCCATGGTATAGATAAACCACATCTTCTTGATCCATTCATCCATTGATGGACACTTAGGCTCTTTCCATGTTTTGGCTATTGTTGAGAATGTTGCTATGAACCTTGGGGTACATGTGCCCCTATGCATCAGCACTCCTGCATCCCTTGGGTAAATTCCTAGCAGTACTATTGCTGGGTCCAAGGGGAGTTCTATTGTTAAGTTTTTGAGGAACCTCCACACTGTTTTCCAGAGGGGCTGTACCAGTTTACATTCCCACCAACAGTGTAGGAGGGTGCCCGTTTCTCCACGCCTTCGCCAGCATCTAGAATCCTCCGATTTGCTCATTTTAGCCACTCTGACCGGCATGAGGTGGTATCTCAGTGTGATTTTGATTTGTAATTCCCTGATGAGGAGGGATGCTGAGCATCGTTTCATGTGTCTGTTGGCAATCTGGATGTAATCTTTGGAGAAGTGTCTGTTCATATCTTCTGCCCATTTCTTCACTGGATTGTTTTTTTGAGTGTGGAGTTTGTTGAGTTCCTTATAGATTTTGGATACTAGCCCTTTATCTGATATGTCATTTGCAACTATCTTTTCCCATTCCATCGGTTGCCTGTTAGTTTTATGGATTGTTTCCTTTGCTGTGCACAAGCTTTTAATCTTGATGAGGCCCCAATAGTTCATTTTTGCTCTTGATTCCCTTGCCTTTGGGGATGGGTCAAGTAAGAAATTGCTGTGGTTGAGTTCAAGGAGGTTGTTTTGATGGTTTTCTAGCCCCTCTGAAAAAAAGTATGAAGGTTAGTGATTTTCTGTCTAGTTAATCCATCCATTGCTGTAAGTGGAGTATTAAAGTCCCCTGCTATTAGCCCATTCTTATCCATAAGAGTGTTTCTGTTTGTGATTGTTTTAAATATTTCGGTGCTTTCATACTTGGTGCATAGACATTTATAATTGTTAGTTCTTCCTGATGGATAGACCCGGTAATTATTATATAATGCCCTTCTTCATCCCTTGTTACTGTATTTACTTTAAAGTCCAGTTTGTTTGATAGAAGTAGAGCTACTCCAGCTTTTTTTTTTACTTCCAGTAGCATGATAGATTTTTCTCCATCCCCTTACTTTCAATCTGAAGGTGTCCTCAGGTCTAAAATGAGTTTCTAAAAGACAGCAAATAAATGGATATTGTATTTTTATCCATTCTGCTAACCTATGTCTTTTGATTGGGGCATTTAGTCCATTTACATTCAGTGTTATTATTGAAAAATATGGGTTTAGAGTCATCTTGTCCTTTGTGGGATTTATGCTTGTGATGGTGTCTGGTATCTTGCGTTCCTTAAATATTTCCCTCAGAGAGTCCCCCTCAGGATTTCTTGTAGAGCTGGTTTATTGGTGACGAATTCTTTCAATTTTTGTTTATTTGGAAAGACTTTTATCTCTCCTTCTATTCTGAATGACAAGCTTGCTGGATAGAGGATTCTAGGCTGCATATTTTTTCTGTTCATCATATTGAAGATTTCCTGCCATTCCTTTCTGGCCTGCCAAGTTTTAGTAGATAAGTCTGTCGCCACTCTGATAGGTCTCCCTTTGTATGTGAGGGCCCTTTTCTCCCTAGCTGCTTTCAACATTCTCTCTTTGTCCTTATATTTTGCCAGTTTCACTACGATATGTTGTGCAGAAGATCAATTCAAGTTACGTCTGAGGGGAGTTCTCTGTGCCTCTTGGATTTCAACATCTACTTCTCTCCCCAGGTTGGGGAAGTTCTCTGCTATAATTTGTTCAAGGACTCCTTCAGCACCTTTCCCTCTCCCTTTCTCTTCTGGGATTCCTATGATATGGATATTGTTCCCTTTGATTGTATCGCTGAACTCTCGAACTCTTCTTTCATGTTCCTGGATCAGTTTATCTCTCTTTTTCTCAGTTTCCTCTTTTTCTATAATTGTGTCTTCTAAATCACTTATTCTCCCTTCTGCCTCTTCAGCCCGTGCATTGGACACCTCCATTTTATTATGTATCTCATTTATAGCATTTTTAAATTCGTTATAACTATTTTTGACCTCCATAGTGTTTGTAGCAATCGTTTCTCTGATGTCTTCCATGCTTTTTTCAAGCCCAGCGATTAATTTTATGATTATTGTTCTAAATTCTTGTTCAGTTATATTGCTTATTATCTGCTTTGAGCAGTTCTTTAGCTGTCATTTATTCCTGGAATTTCTTTGGAAGAGAGTTATTCCGTTTCGTCATTTTGGTTAGCTTTCTATCTCTTGTTAATTTTAAAAGCTTGTTGTACACTCTGCCCATGGGAATTTTGCTGTATTAAAGAGAGCTCTTTGACTGTTCAGGGCCTGTCTGTTCAGAAAGTGTTCTTCGAATGGTGTCTCTTGGTTTCTCTTGTTGAGAGTTTGGTTATTTTGTTTCTCTACTAGTAGAGGTATTTGGGACTCTCCACCATGTGTACCTTGGCTTGTTTCTTGAGGTAGCCCTGGAAAAAGAAAACAGACAAGCACAGAGGGAACAAAGGTACACAAATGCACAGACAAAACCAACAAACAGGCAACCCCAGGCTCAGGTAAAAACAACAACAAAACAGCTCTCTGGAGGGCTGGGCGTGGTTGGTGTAGGCTAGTCTCACCTCCACTATGACCTGCTGGCTGCTCCCTGAGGCCCCCCTTGGTGTTGTGGGGAGAAGAATGGCGTCGCTCCAGTCCCTTCTCAACCAAGCGTTGCAAATCACTTCTTCGGGTCCGATCTCCCTGTGCTGAGGACGTAGCCAAGGTGGGCTGAGTTCTATGCCCCACGCCTGGCCTCATTTCCAGGTTCCAGTCCGTGGGCGTTGTTTATACCGCCCAAAACAGTCCCGCAGGTCGCTGCTTCCCTGCTGCCAGGGGTTGAGTGGGGGGTGGGGGAAGTGTCGTAGCCTCAGATCTGCAGGGTCAAGTAGGGATACAACCTGAGATCCGAGGCCTCGGTGTGTTTCATGAGCGTGCGGGGAAGGTAGCGGCTTCAGGTCCGCAGAGTCCGCGCCGCTGGCGGGGCCGGTGCCGGGAGCGCTGCAGAGCAGTTTTTCCTGGCGCCTTCTGGGACGGGGGGCACCTAGTTCAAAGTCAGCCCCCCAGCCAGAGCTAAAAAACACTCTCTTTCCAAGCCGAGCTGTTTCTCTTCTCCAGAGACGGTTCTATGAGCAATCTCAGCTTCTCTTTCCTTTCCCCTGGACTCGCCGGGCTCATCACTCCCCGCAGCTGCACGCAGGCCGGTTCCGTATCTTCCCCAGTTCGCACTCACGCACTTACGGGGTTTCCTTCCCAGTGTATTCTGTCTCTTTGTCTTCCCACACTCCTGTGGCTCAGTGTCCTATGACTTCAGGCCTTCTCTGTTTGAGAGATGGGTGCAAGTGAAACGCATGGCGCTCCCTACTTCTCTGCCATCTTGCAGTTCTCCTGAAGGTTTTATTTATTTTTCTTTTTAAGTAATCTCTCAATTACTTAAATCAAATTCACAATCCTAGGATCAAAAATCTCAGACTCTATTGACTGAGCCAACCAGGTGCCCCAAAAAGCTGACTTTAAAAAAAAATTTTAATGTTTACTTTTGAGAGAGAGACAGAGTGTGAGGAGGGGAGGGGCAGAGAGAAAGGGAGACACAGAATCTGAAGCAGCCCCAGGCTCTGAGCTGTCAGCACAGAGTCCAATGCAGGGCTTGAACCCACAAACCACGAGATCATGACGTGAGCCAAAGTCGGACACCCAAATGACTGAGCCACCCAGGTGTCCCAAAAGCTGATTTTTAATAACAAAAATTTGCTTTACTTTTGTTGTACTTAATGAGTTTTTGCCTCTGTACTTTTTCCACCTTTTAAGCATGTTTTTCCCAGTTTGATTAAAGTGCAACAAAGTGTGTCTCACATCATCTGTGTCCCAGTACCAGAAAACATTCTCATACATCTTGTGCATTGATAGTTCTGGCCCTTCCTCCTTCTCTGAGGTGAGAGGGGCTTTATTTTAATAGAATTTGGAAATGGTGTCAGAATACAAGGTTTCATTACCATAGCAACAGAGAATAATGGAAGGACTAAATGTCAGACCCATTCATTGTTGCCATAGTGACAATCAGTTGCTTTCCCAAATAGGTTTACGGTTCCATTCTGGTCAGTTTTTAAAATATGCTTATCTGTATGAATGCTCATAAACGGGAGAAAACGTTCAAAGTCATTTAAGAAAGAAAGAATCCCTTCAAGAGATGAAAGCAATTTGCTTTACTGTCCATTATTTAAGAAGAAATATGCAGCGTCTGCAAAAAAGGCTGCAAGGGAAATAGAAATTCTCATTTCTGTTCAAATAAGTGTCCCTCCTTTCGCGGTCAGGGAGACTGACGCCTGGCGTTTCAGGCATGTCATTTCATGCTGTTTCAAGCCATTTTTTCTGAGCTGCTGAAAATAGGGAATTTTGCCACATTGAAATGGAAAACTTGTTATTTTGTTGTTATTACTATTTTTAAGCAATAGCCCTTGAGGGCACTGCCTGCTTGAGGCGAAATCATTAAAGCAGGCAATAATTTATTCCAGCCCCTTTGATTATCTGCCTTTTTCTTTCATCAGCCTTCTCCCCTCGCCAACAGAGCATTGTCATTATAGTAACTCATCCAGGCGGCCTCAGTCCCACAACTGATGAATGACCTTGACTTCCCATTGTTACTCCTGCTGGACTAGTGTGGAGAGTGAGAGGCCATGCTCGCTTTCACCTTTGGAAGTGTGGTTCCTAAAATGGAGGTTGGCTTACAGTAGGATAGAATAAGTTGTAATGGAATGAGCCTCTGTACCACAGCACCCTTCGTTTAAGTCTTCCTGAGGCACCATCAGGAATTACGCGATTCGGAGTCCTGTGTAAGTAGGCACAGTGGCCTCATGGGTCACTTTTCTCCCAGTACCGTCTGCTTTAGAAATGACTAGTATCTGCAGGTTCATTTAGGAGGTGGCTTTGGAAGGCCAAGATGCATTTCTTCTCCAGAAGCCACGTGCTGGATGGCAGTTAAGTTTCCGGTTGACCAGGAAATGCCTCCAATGCCAGTTGCACCTGGACTGTGAAAATAATAGTACCACTTGCACGCTTTCTAGTCTCTTTCATAAATTTGTTTCACTTGTTCCAAATTAACTGCCCTTTCAGGATTTCGGGAGCTCATCTCCACCAGCCATAATGATAGTTCTGGCAACAGAAAATATTCTTAGGTACCAGGAATATGCTGGCTAACTGTATTTCCGTAGTAGGCGGGAGAATATCCGAATTCTCAGAGCATGTGAACATGTTACCCTACTCCATGGCAGAATGGACTCCCATGTGCGATTCGGGATCTCAGATCTTGAGATGGGGTGATTGTTCTGGACTCTCTGGTGGGCCCACTTTAATTACGGTTGTCCTCATAAGTCAAGGAGGGAGGAGGAGACTATCAGGGTGATTCAGTGTGAGCAGAAGACCATTCCCTGCTGACTTTGAAGGGGAGAAGGGAGCCATGCACCAAGGAGCCCTCTAGAAACTGGAAAACCAAGGAAATGAATTTTAACCCCCAGACTCTGGCTTTGGAATTCTGAACTCCAGAACCATAAGAGAATAGATCTGTGTGGTTGTAAGCCACGACGTTTGTGTCGTCAGAGCAGACACAGGGCACCAATGCAGCTTCACATCTACGAGCAGGAAGTGAGCTCTCCAGGGGCAGTGGTTCTGAGGTGCTGTTGATTCGGAGCCACTTCACTTCCATTTAAAACCCTTCCCTGACTCACAGCTCTCCCCGTGCTCCCTAGTGAGCAAGAGAGTTCCACAGTGAAAGTGAACAAAATAACAACAAAAAAAGGAACTATCAATCACTAAAGGATAAAAACAACATTAAAAGTGAAATTTTTACAGATAGTAAGTTAACGGCAGTCAAAAACTATAGCCAGGTCAAACCAACACATACGATTCAACAGTAACAATTTGGGGGGCTGGGGTGGCTCAGTCGGTTGAGCATCCGACCTTGGTTTCAGCTCAGGTCATGATCTCAGAGTTTCTTGAGTTAGAGCCCCGCATCTAGCTCTATTGACAGCACAGAGCCTGCTTGGGATTCTCTCTCCCTCTCTCTTTGCCCCTCCCTGCTTATGGTGTCTCTGTCTCTCACAAAATAACTTAAAAAGTAACAATTTTTCCTCTAATTTTGGGCATTCCAGTGATGAGCGTATGCACATACACATTGAGGAAGTCTGCAGTTTCTAAGTATTGTGTGAAGTCAAGATGCTCCGTGAACTCATGATGTGCTAATTTTGGTTTATGAACATCGAATTTTATTAATCCTTCATAACTCACTAGGTAGGTTACTCAGAATCAGCGCTTGTCCATATGAAAACTTAAAGCCTTTGAACCTTAAAACCAGAACACAGCCCTTGGCTTTGGAACGCTTCTGAGACAAACAGGAGACCCAAGTTTGAGAGATGGTGGACAGTCATTCTTCCTGGAAGTTTCATCAAATGGATTGGAGAGGAAATGCCCATCATGTGCGGATGAGGAGCTCTGAAGAGGGGTCGAGGGGATGCAAAAGAAAAGAATTTGAAAGTTTGATTCCTGAGAGATGATCCCATCCGTCACATAGGTCGTTACAATTTGACTGTTTTTCTTGGAACACTTTGAACTTTATTTTTCATTTATCTCTATCTGCTTCAAAGTGTATTTCTGGAAGACAGGGAGTATGGTCTTACCACAGTTTACAATCGTGTTACAATCTAATGTAGGTAATAGAGTTACCCCACCAGGTAGAAATACCGTGGCCCTGATGCTGTGTTGTGTTTTCGAAGAGCTCTGTGGAAAACTGATACCCAGTGTTCCAAATATTATGACAGGAGCCAGGGTGACCCACAGAGTGGAAGGTCTGTACGGGAGATGCAGTTCAAACACTGGAATGTCAGCATCCCTGAGAATTTCCTGTCTTCCCAGTTGTGATCTGCAGTGTTGTAGGTATGAAATGAGATCTCCCCATGACACAATAACTGGAGTATCATTTTCCTCCTTCTGGGCATGAAGTCTGTTGTTTATCTGTTTTAATTACCATTGTTTATTCAACAAAAATTTGAGGCTCTACCATGTGGACTTTATGGCCTGTATCAATGACTTATGATTGAATAAGTCCTAAATTTGTTTTGAATTTTTAAAAAATTTGCTCAGTGAGGGTCCTGCCAGCATCATACCCCCTTGAAATGGCCCCTTGTCGGCGAGGTGAGGTGTTCACTTCTGCTCTGTTTTGTGTTTAAAGGTGTCGTGCTTACTGTGTGTAAGAGCTGCCGTTCTTTCACAGGAACCGAGCTCTACATGAAAACATTTTTAGCCACTTTTTACACTTAGTTTGTCAACTAAGTCACAATTATTTACTATTTCCTTTTTTCCTGAAAACAGTAATATCAAATGAAAATGAGCAGAAGTCAGGTAAGGAACCTTAGAAAACAAAGCGACAATGAAAACCCAAAAGACACAGCCTCAGCACTGAGAGTAATGAAAAGAAGAAGATTCTTTCCTGCGCAGATGCAGAAACCTAGTGATTGCCTTGTAGTTCATTGCCAGCATGACAGCAGAGCACTGTAGGGACAGTCAGGAAGACGGGTGTCACCCGGCATTCTCTGTGTTGGCCATTCGATTACACTTGTTTCCACTCATGCATGTGCACTTCGGACAGTATTTTAAATTATGCCATAAAGAAAGCCAAACGTGAGTTTTGTTTTATGCAGAGAACAAAATGGTTTTGCAGCATCACTGACTAAAGTAATAACTATTATTTCAAGGCACTCTTCACAAGCATGAGGCACAACTTTCTCAGGGAGGCAAGGACATCGAAGGTCATTTGATTCGACCTAAGCTCACGCACAGGGAGCTGCTTACAGCTCCCACAGAAAGGCTCCGCGGGACGCTCCGACGCAGATGGCCTGCTTCTCCCCTAGCCCCAAATCTCATCAGTCTTTTCAATTTTCTTTCTTTAGTGTTTTCTCCACACTGTTCCATTCCATTTCCGCCGAGCCCTGGTTCTTGACATCTTTTGGCCATAGAAAGGACTGGTACCCGTGTCACCCCCTCCCCCGGCCCCTCCTCTTCGCTGCTTCAAGATGCCCATCTGGAGGATGAACCCCGCCCTCTCACCCTCTTCCTCAGGAACCTCTGCCTATCGTCCAGCTGCCTTTTGTTCTTTTCCATTCCAGCGTCTCATTTACAGCTTCTGAGTCTTACAAGGCGGTGTTCTTTTGTTTGCTCACCCAGCCGAGTTCTCTGCTCCCGCTTACACCTTTTCTCTGGGCTTTTATACATGTGGGGACTTTTGTCCATTTGTATTGTTTGCTTAGCGGAGAAGGAGGGTGGTGAGGGAAGGTGAGGGGTCTGGGTGTTTTTAGGTTGTGCCACGTTCTGAGGAATGAGCGGCTCCTGTCTGGCAGGAAGGTGGGTTGGAGTATGTGGGCCAGCGCTGGAAGTTGGTGAGGACAGTGGAGTCGCCTACTGGGTGGTGGGAAGCCGGGCCTGACGGCCGAGCGGCTGTCAGGACTGAGCAACACAAATTTCTAGCAGCGTCCGCGTTAGAAGTGTCTGGGTCTATCACGTCTTTGCAGATGGCCTGAGATGCACATCATGGTCTGATTTAATACTCTGTCAACTTTCTCTCTTAAAAAAGAAGGAGGTTGGGCCAGTTTTCTGAGCATAATTAAATCCGCATGCTTAGGAAAAGCAGCACAGATTCCCTACAACATGGCTGTATGAGACGTTTCCTCAGATGCACAGAATCCAGCCTTGAACAAGAGGGTTTAAAGTCACGCGCTGTGTGATTCTTCCTTGTTACTGTCCCTGTGGGGCAGTTTGGTGTGGTGGGGACACCCCTGGATACAGATCAAAAGAGGTGTGAGATCGTGGAAGATTAGATGTTCCGAAGACGCCGCAGCCTCCCCTCCCCACCGCCCCGCTGTCCCCGTGTGACCTTGCGCTGCCCCGTCAGTAGAAGGAGGCTGTTTGTCCTCCTTGAGTCTGGGCAGGTCTTGCGACTGTCCCGACAGGACACGGAGGCGAAACGCCAGCCTCCGCCAGCAGCAGAGCAGCAGAACGCCGCCCTCCCAGCCTCAGGCCGGGCGCCGCCTGGCGGGGCAGCAAGGTGGGAAGCGGGCCGCCCTGCCGCGCTCCTGGCGCACCGCGTGGTTGGCGGGGACCCCCGGATTCGGGGCGCGCCGTTGCCCAGCGGCAGGGAGCGCGCGCGGGCTGCTCTTCCTCTTCTGCTCTTCGGTAGCCCGGGCGCTGCTCCCGGCCAGCCCCAGCCCGCACGTGCCGCTCGCGAGGGGAGGGCGGGGAGGCGAGAGGGTCGCGGAGGCCCCGCGTTGCCGCCGCGTGAGCACGCCTCCGGGTCCTAACACTGATGTGTGCGCCCGCCATGACCTCGTGACGGGTCACGTGTTCCCTTCACGGCCCTTTGTGATAGCTTTCAGTTTAGGCAGGGTAGCTTTTACAAAACGTAGAAATTATCCTATTATGTTATTTTAATAACAGTCCTATTAGCAATTACTAGCATTTTTCCTCCAAGTGTATTTTATATCTTGACCTCATATGACTGGAAAGCATTCCTACATTTTGCAAATCAGCAAACTGATTTTCCAGTCATGTGAACAAATCAAAAACCCTTACAGGGATCCTATCTCTCATTGTTTCTTGACTAAGGTAATTTGAAAGAGGAAATAAAAATCAATTGTGCTTCTCTAAATAATAGAAAAGCAAAGGAGAAATCAAAACAGCAGTAAAGTTGTATTGGCTGTTTTTATCTCTCTGGAGCAAGCGTATTTTTAATTTACAGTCAGCTAGTAGACTCTTCATCTGCAGAATTGATCGATAATGTAGTTCAATCATTCTCAAGCTTTGAGACATTCTGGTTAATGAAGGGCTCCCTTTTCAATAATAATTCTCACAGATGATAACCTTGTAATGTTGAACCATGGCTAAATTTGTTCCATTAATAAGATAGAAAACATTGACCAAATGTGGTTTCCTTAAAGTGGGCGTTGTGATCAGTTTGATAATCTGGTTAATACAAATCTGCAGAGAGGCAGTGTGGTCCCAGGGAGATGGTTGTAGGCTCTGTCGTGGGGTCATCTTACTGGTTGTACATCTTCAGACAGCGTGGTGACCACCCTGCCTCAGACTGCTCCCCTCTTCACTCCTAGAGGAGAGTGTGGTATGGCCGCCGAGAAGTAGACCTAAGGTACCTGTCACCGTGCCCTGTGTACCGCGGCTCTCACTGGAATGTGTAGCTTCGACGTCTGCCTTGGATCTCCTGGCTGGTCATTTTGCTGCTTTCATCACGAACATCAACCTTGCCCTTCAGTAACCACTATCACCAGTCTTACTGCCACTGCTTCTTAGGGCTTCTGATGGGTCAGAGCCCAACCCTTTCTTCACCAGAGGCTCCCAAAAAAGGCAACCTACATCTTTTTAAAGCTTATTTATTTATTTTGAGAGAGAGCGCACAAGCATGAGTGCAGACAGGGGTTGGGCAGAGAGAGAGAGAGAGAGAGAGAGAGAGAATCCCAAGCAGACTGCTCGCTGTCAGCACAGAGCCCAGCATGGGGCTTGAACTCATGAACCATGAGATCATGACCTGAGCTGAAGTCGAGTCCAACACTCTAATGACTGAGCTATCCAGGTGAAGGGCAACCTCTATTGTAACTTTTCTGATGGTCCCTTTGGTCTAGATCAGCTTTCCTTGAGTTTGGCTGATGGACACCCATATCCAGTCCCTATCCACTCCCACACCTGCCCACAGTTGGTCAGGTGACAGACGAGTTCACAGAGGCCAGGGTGGCCATTGCTGCTTCCCCAGCCTCACGCTACAAGCACGCACCCCACTCTGTGCACACTCTTAATTCTGGTGTCTCTTATTGGGTGGCTGCAGAGTCCATAACTCTTGTGAACAGGACCTCTAATGACTTGCCCTTTCCTTATGATGGACTTCCCAGTGGGTACAACCTCTCTCTGGCAGCCTAGGGATGGCGCATCTAAAGATTCCAGGTAGATGACTTTGTATGTGGCACTTCCTTGTCCAGCACCTGCTAGTCTCTGACTGCAAAATCACCTTCTGTATCAAGTCAGAGGTCACACCTGGGGCTCTGCTTGCCTCGAGAGTGTCACGTGGCTGTGCCGACTCAGCCTGCGTATCAGATGTTTCTTTGATTTGTCTTTCTAACGTGGTGAAAAAGGAACAAGGACAAAAAAGGGGAAAACAGAAAACAGTGCTCTGAATTTTATTCCATTTAAGAAAAAGCATTTCAGCAAGTAGGCCACGCATATTTACATCTTTAAAAAATCAATACAGTAATCAAACAAAAATCCATTAAGCTATGAAATAGCAGAGCTACAAATCTATGCTGTTTTTGATGAATGCATTTAGTCAAGGGATAAAATGTTCATAGGAGAGGCTAAATGAGTCCTTGGCTTTAAATAGATTTAACCTTGCAAATAGCAGTTGTATACGCAGCCTCCACTACTGGAAGACATGATGGCCAAAAACACGGTTTCCTTTGCCAAGAGATACCAGAACAAAACACTGAATACCCTTTTTGAGAATTCTGAAGTGTTACCATTAAGTGTTTACTGCATATCCCTGAGACGGACTGAGCTCTATTTGTGACTTGGGGCCACTGTATTTTTAATAGAGCGGTTCTCCCCCTCAGAAGGTTTAGAATGAAATAAACATTAGGTATAATACAAATATATTGGTTTCTTTAATATTAAGTATATAATTTATTAGCTTACTTAGCTACTATTGAAAAATTATGTTACTTCATACCCTTCCCCCTATCTTTGAATCTGCACTCCAAGTTAAAAACCCATAGAAGTATATTTGACAATAAATTTCAAAATTAGAGTTTCAGTACTAAAAGCTAACCCTTACATGCTGCTGTGATGGGCTGACCCTGCCACAAGGCCTCTGCATCTGCTGACCCAGCTCTCAGAGCGGTCTGTGGTGAAGACATGACTATCACCCCCATTTCTCAGAGGTGGACAGTCAGTAAGATGCCGAATAGCTTCATGACAGCGCCTCGCTCCACACACCACATTCCTACTGAAGGGAATTAGGGGTGAAAGAGGAAGGACCTGTTCAGTTTTCATAGTGCAAAACTCATTTTTAAACCTCTCAGATATTCACAAATACAGGACAAGTAAAAGTATAAGACAAAAATTTTGGTTTAAAAAGACTATGACTTTTGATAATTTGACACTTTGACCTGAAACTGGTTGTAGGAAAGATATGATTTATCTTTGTTGTCATGTCAGAATAGTTAATGTTGGTTATCAAACTGCTCTGTGATGTATTTGAGTTTATTTTGGCATTGGTTCTGGTACGGGTACAGACAATATATGCATAGTTCCAATACCTCATTTAGTTATTCAACTGTTTTGGTCTTTCTTTGTTTCTTTCTTTCCTTTCTTTCCTTTCTTTCTTTCTTTAAGCTCTACACCCAATATGGGGCTTGAACTCATAACCCTGGAATCATATGCTTCATTGACCTAGCCAGCCAGGCACCTCTCGACAAATATTTATTAGGCACATATTATGTACCCAGTAGAGTAGATAAAGAGATAAAGCAATGAAGAAAATAGACAAAGATCCCTGCCTCAGCGGAACTTAAGCAAAGACCTGAAATAGAACTGTATGTGTATCAGAAGGTGAACAGTGCCATGGGGTAAAAGAAGAGCAGAAGACTGTCAGGGGTCAGGGGCTCTGGGAGAAGGCGTGTGGTTGCAGGTTTAAAATAGAGTATTAGGGCAAGCATCATTGAGAAGGAGACATTTGCGCTGCGCTTTGAAGGGGAACGGGGGAGAGGCTGGGGGAAGAGCCTTCCAGCAAAGGAAGCTGCCTTGTAAAAGCCATGAGGAAGAGCCGCCCGTGCTGAGTAAGTGGAGGGGAGAAACTAGTAAGAGTGGAGGTCAGAGAGAGAACAGGGAGTGGGTCCACTGCATGGACTTTGGTTTTCTTAGAGAAATTTGGAGCCATTGGAAGGTTTGGGACAGAAGAGTGAAAAATGTGATCTACATAGATCTTAATAGTATCACCTGGCCATTGTGTTGAGAACAGGCTGTAGGGGTGTAAGATTGGAAGCAGAGAGACTAGTTGAAAGGCTGTTCTAATAATCCACATCAGAGATGGTGGTGGCCCAGGTGGAGACAAAGGAAATGATGGTTCTGGTTGTTTTCTGAAGGGAGAGCCTATAGGAATTCCTGACGGATGGAACATAAGGTGTGAGCAAGGAGAGTTTAGGGTGTCTGCAAAACCTTTGGCCTGAGAAAATGGAAAGATAGAGATGCTATCACCAAGGGTCTGGGTTGTAAGAAAGTGGGGGTTTAGCTTTGGAAAGCTTAATATAATATGCAAGAAGAAAATACACAGGAACTTTAGTATATGAACTTTGGAAGAGGCGTGGCTTAGAACTGTTTGTTTGGAAGCCATCAGCAAATGGATGGTATTGACCTTGGATGAGATCACCCGGCGAGTTAGCATGGAGGGAGAAGATGAGAAGTCGTAGGAGCAGATCCCTGGGGCACTGGCACAGCAGATGGTCGAGAGAAGGGGGGCAGGCAGGGCAGACTGAGCCAGGGCGAGGCGGAGGGAAAGCCAGAAGAGGGTGACCTTCTGGAAGCCCCACTAGGAAACTGTATTAGCAAGGAGTGAGTGAAGAACTGGGTAAGAAAGGTACTTACAGGTCAAGTGAGAGAAGTATCCAGAGGCTGCCGGGGGTCTTGACAAAAGCAGTTTTGGTGAAATAATTGGCAAAAGCCTGAGAGAGGAAAGATAAGAAATGGATGCATACAGAGAAACGGGCCAGTTGCTGGAAGGTAAATGGTGCCACTTTGTGCGCTGACAGGAATGATCCACAGACGTGGGGAAATGGAAGGAGGAAGGACCACCGGTGACGGGCGTGTGATCTCACAGGGGGAGGGGACCAAGAACACGCACCTACAGGAGACCCTCACCTGCACGCTCCATTCCCCTCGGCCCCCGCGGTCCAGAGGCGGCTGCCCTCCTGGTCCTTCGCGCCTCCTGCAGCCACTTTATCACCTCCCATCACCACGGGAAGAAGGGCGAGTACTGTTTTGAGAAGCCCGGAGACCACATTTCCCTAACACTTACTACCGTCTCTCCTGTTTATAATCACTCTGGCCTGGCCCTTACTCTGCCTGGCGTGTGACGTAAGCGTCGCCGCGGGTGAGCGTGTTGAGGAGGCCGCGCCCTGGGGGCCTGGGGCCTTGGAGGGCATTCCGCGGCGGGGGCTCCACCGCGAGGAGGGGAGGCGGAGTGCAGATAAGCTGCCGGCAGGTGGGCAGGTGTGGTCGGCGGTGGCAATTTGGGGATGTCGTCATCAGGTCACTTTTGGCCGGTTTTGACGTTGCGAAGCGTGGCCAAGCGAGAGGCGGACGGGGTCGGCGCGAACGGCCGTCCCTGCCTCGCGCGGGTGCGGGAAGCGGGTACGCGGGCAGGGGCGTGAGGCAGCGTGGCCGCCGGGGGCAGGGGCCTGGCCGGAGGCCGCGTCCTCGCGGGCAAGGGCTTCCCCCCTGACAGCTCCCAGTCGGACTTGCTGGGGCGGCAGTTGCCGACCCCGCCGCCCGGGAAGCGTTCTCGGCTTCTGCACCCTTTCCAGCGCCTCTCTGCTCTTCGCTTTGGAGTTCACATCCCGGCCCTCGAATCTGCGGTTCTGTGAGCTGCCTCGACCCATGTGACAAGTGGCGTGTGGGGCGGCCGAGGCCGGGTCACTCTGCTGTCGCTCGGGAGAGTCAGGCCTGGGGCGGGGGGGGGGGGGCAGTGCACGTGACTGCCCCGGGCTCGATGTGACGCCGAGAAGCTGGGTGGGCAATTTCTAAGAGTTTGGATCAGTATCGTTTTCAGTGTGGTCACACGGGGGAGGCGCTCCCGCAGGGGACAGCACGGCGGCGGGGAGAGGTCGCAGGCCGAGGATGGAGGCGGCCTCCGGCAGCAGGCCCCACGCACTGCCTGTGCGGCCTGAAGCCGGGGGAGCCTCTCCGGCCACCGCCGTGTGGAGCACCGCAGAGCCCGCGGGGTGGGGGGCGTTAGGCCCGCACCCCCGGCCCGCAGAATCGGGGTGTGTGTCAGGTGGTGTTAGGCCCGCACCCCCGGCCCGCAGAATCGGGGGGTGTGTCAGGTGGTGTTAGGCCCGCACCCCCGGCCCGCAGAACCGGGGTGTGTGTGTGTCAGGTGGTGTTAGGCCCGCACCCCCGGCCCGCAGAATCGGGGGGGGTGTCAGGTGGTGTTAGGCCCGCACCCCCGGCCCGCAGAATCGGGGGCGGTGGGGTGGTGTTAAGCCGTGAAATTAGCCTGTTAGGTGGCCGCAGGTCATGGTTACAGGCGCAGAGGCCCCAGCGAGGGGCCTTTCGGGGGTGACTCTTTCATACCCGGTGCCTTTCCGTTCAGATCCTGAAGCTGCTGCTGTGCAGAAGCGCCGAGGGCCCCTGGGCCCAGCTGAAGGAAGGAAGGTGCTCCAAGGAGAAGGGGCAGGAAGAAGCAGTCTTCGTTAAGAATCAGGGTCTTCCTGCTCCAGAAAGTCCCTGTGTAACAGCAGAGAAGCAGCGTGGGTCCCCACTTGGAGCTGAGGGTGTCTTCTGCGGACTGGACAGAAGGGAGTCCAGCTTCCTCCCCACAGGGTACCCTCCTGTTCCTTCCGGTTCTCTCCCCCAGAGACATAGGTGTCAACCCCTGGCCGCATTTTGCCATGTGGCCCCCTTAGGGCCAGAGGGGTGGGTGGCTGCCCAGCGGGGACTGGGGAGGGGTAGTTCGCAGCAGCTGCTGGTGGGACCCCTCCTTCCCTCCCGCCAGCTGCAGACCCTGCTGGTGTAGACTCCTGGCGTCCTGGATCCTGTGGGGTTGATACTGCTCGCCTCTGCTTTCCTTTACTGCCTGATGCTGCACTAATTACCTCTGTGGGATCAAGGAGGGCTCGTAAATTATTGATGAAAGGGATCACTGTACCTGAGTGGAAGTTTCCTGACTGGCCGTGCTCATGCTGTGTCTCTAAATGTCTGTAAGCCGACCTCTGCATGCTCCCTGTTACTTTGGTGAGGATGTATACTTGGGGAACAGACGATACACTCTCTGTTTGCCAGGTGAAGAAACATTAAAGTTGTACTGAGTGTGGTCTGTGACGGGTTATAGAGGGCTGGATACATATCCCAGGGTAGGAAGTTATTGAGAAAAACTTTCATTTTGTTCATCCAAAGAATTTACACATTTTTCTACATTGCATTTGTGCAAATAAAATAGTAGATTTGAGACCCCCTGTGGACTGCTGAGAGCCCTTACCCATGTGACGCCTACCCTGGGGTTCTGTGATCTGGGCTGTCGGACCCTCTGCTCACGCGTGTGCAGGCGAGTGGGCATCACTCTCTGTCTGGTGTCAGCCCTGGGGGCCGGGATTGAACTTGACTGCTGTGGGTCTGGGAGCAAAAGGGAATTCTCATCTGCGCAGGGTGATAAGGAAACCAAGGAACTCAGTGAGGCTCAGGGCAGAGAGAGGGCGAGAGAAGGGAGAAGAGGAGAAAGAGAAATGAAAATGGGGCCAAAAATCAAGTCTGGAAAAACTAGTAGAAGCTGGAGGACACTCCGTGAGCTCAAGGAGAACAGGGAACACGTGACTTTCTTGCTCTTTATCGCACCCCCCAAGCCCATGCGCCCCGCGTGGCGGTGACGCACAGCAGCGGCCCAGGAAGTGCTTGTGGGGTGAAACAGTCAGTGAGAAACTCTTGGTTGAAGCAAGAGGGAGTATTTATGGCCAAGTCAAAGGTAACCTGTGTGTCGTGCCGTCCATTCCTTCTGCCGACATACAAGTGGTACTTTTCAGATTTAAAACCTTATCTCTAACTGTAGGATGTGAGAGTGCGGCAGCATGTTCAGGAGTTGGGGGAAGGTGGTTCTGCTGAAATCAAGCAAGAAAACAGAGAAAGGAGACCAGAGGTTTATTGGACATTTCCTATTCACAAGCACTATGTCACGCATGTCACGTGCATTGTTTTATGTAATCATCACAACATTTTGTGGGAGGTACAGCTAGTAGCCCAATTTTATTGACAAGGAAACTGGGGCACAGAATGTTTAAGAACTTTTGTCAAGCTTAAGCAGCTTTTTTAAAAAAATTTTATATTTTTATATTTTACAGACCACACAAGTGAGGGAAAAGGGCAGCGGGGGAGGGAGAGGGAGGGAGAGAATCTTAAGCAGGTTCCACCCTCAGCACAGAGCCTGACGTGGGGCTCAATGCGGGGCTTGATCTCACAACCTTGAGGTCATGACCAAGAGATCATGACCTGAGTCGAAATCAAGAGTCAGACACTTAACCAGCCGAGACACCTGCCCGTCCCAAGCTTGTACAGCTTTTAAACCACTCTCCGTAGTAGAACCGAGAGCTGGCTTCTCCACCTCTACCCCAGTGTGCTTCCTGACTTGCTCACTGATAAGAATTATTTGCAGTGCTTGCTGAAAATAGGTGTTCCCAGGACCCGAATCTAGAACTTATTAGATCCAAATATCCAAGAATGAGGTCCTGGAATCTGTTATCTCTACCTGGCACCCTAGATGGTACATTTCTGGAAGCAAGTTTGAAGAACACTGACTGACACTGTATATTGCTGGCAGATACCCCTTTACAAAAATGATTGGTGGGAGTGCCAGTATTTCACTTATCCATGGAAGAATTTTAGATACTTTAAACTATTGAATAATTTTTTTGGTAAAACTTCCTGGAAATAAGAGTGTTTGTTAGTTTGTGCTTGTAAGAGAAACATGAACTATATTTAAATGGAAGAATACTATAGTAACATTTTATTCCTTCAGGAATAGATACAAGGTCAATACTATTTGTAAAGAAACAAAAAAATTTATTGATTTGTTAAAACTTTGTTTAAAAAGAGCTATAAATAGTTTGAATTCCAATTAATGTTTCATAACATAAAGGGTGGTTAATCTCTAAAAGGAAAATATTAAGGCTAATTGGATTTTCAAATCTGAAAAGCCCACAGGGAAAGCCTTTTCTTGATTAAAAAATTTAACTCAGTTTACAGCATACATTTTGGTCAGGGTTAGGGAAGGGTAATTAACTTCCCAGGGAAGATTCACTAATTAACACGACCGCAAAATCAGGCTATACAAGCCCTGAACTTGGAGGAACTGCAAAAATATTTATCAGGTGCAGTGGAAACGAACACCATAAATACTAGAGTGATCTCTTTAATATTAATGCCTAAATTCTATTTTAAGACGGCTCTCACAGATTTCTTAAGTTTTTTCATGAATATTATTAAGTTCACTATCTTGGCTCTAGTTTCATCAAGTTTTATAGATGTCTTTAAAATTATAAAATTTAGTATGTGCAAGAAATTTTATCCTGGAAACATGGGTTTTATACAAGCATTTAAAAATATAGCCTGCAGTTTTAATTCATTAGGCTTCATTAAGTAAACTGGTTTAGTGCCACATTGCTAAAAATTCAATATTTTATAGTTTCAAAAACTTCAAAACACTTTATAAACATTATTTTGACTCTACGGTCATATTACTTTTAGGATTACTTTTTAGAATTATTTTTTTGGAAAATATATAAGTCAATTAAAATCTGTGCATTGGCTAAATTGCTACGAGTAGTTCTTGATGGAACATATTCCGTATCAATTATCGTAAATGCATGAGAGGCTATGGCACAGCATTAAGTGACCCTTGGTGATTGGAAAGGAGACAAACTGCTCGTTTAAAAGTTCTTTGCAATTTATTTTCTCTAAGTATGGAGATTAAATTTTGTCATTGAGGGGCTTTTCTCATTTTTTCTCCTATGTGAGGGGAGGGGAAAGAGCAAATTGAAGCAGGTTCAAAATTTAGGGAAAGTATTTCAAATGCCAATACATCGGACTGCGACTATTAAGCAATATGGTCCATGACTTAAGAGCAAAGTGTCCCTGGAGGCCCTTCAAGTATTAAAATATTGACCAAGAGGGGGAGACCTCTAATTTGATGGCAGCAAACCCAACACCTGGCAACGGGCCAAATCCCTAGGACACCTTTGTGTTAAACTTTTAAGTCTTGCATCTAGGGGATTAGAAGGGGATGAATCCAGATTTGAGAGCAGAGTGAACTGCGGGGAGCCGGTGGCAGATGGGGAGTTGGAAAGATGAGAACATGTCTGGAGCAGGAAGTCTGGACCCAGGATTCGCCAGGGGGCACCAGGGAGCCTTGGAAATTCACCTGCCACTGGCCTTCTGCAGTACTGTGGGACAGGGACAGAGCTGGCTTTTCGAGGGTTGGGTTTCCTAGGAGGAACTCTGTCTGCTTTCACCTGGATAGTAGACCCAGAAGAGGGGGTCCGGGAGCCGAGGTCGTTAGTAAACAACCACCACACAGGAAATGAAAGCCAGAGAGATGATGGAGAAGGGGCCTGTGCAGAATGAAGAAACTTTACAGGGACTAGAAATGAATGTCAATAGTGAACATGTCTTTTCACGGTACCACGTGGTCTCTCAGGCTGTGGACCCCTTCACCAGCTTCCCCCAAGCGTTTGGGCTGACGAGGTCAGGGAGGAGGCTTGCTCCAGGAAGCTGGCTGGTCCCTGTGACCAGTGAGCAGGGAAAGCCACGTGCTTGGCCCTGTACATTCAGCTTCTGCTGCTGTCATTTGTGGCTTGTGGGTGGACCCTTGGTCTATTCTTTCTAAGCTCACTTAGGGCCTGGAGGTATCTCACCAACCTATGATGCATCTGAGGTCTCGCTGTACTCTGTTCTAGCGCACTGGGGTGTCCGCCTCGAGGGACAGGTGGGGCGTGTTCGCAGCTACAGAAGCCCCTTGGCACACACGCTCCCCCCACCTCAAACTTCCACCACTGCACTCATCAGGGCCATCAGGGGCAGGGGGTGGCAAGAAGGTGAGAACCTTAGCATCCACCTTTATGTAACGCTTTTATTTCCAGTAACAATAAATACACACAGAATGCGTTCTTTTCTGAGATACATTTTAATAAATGAACAATGATTTTATACAATGAGATGTGTTACTGCGTATTAATAAGGCTCACATGGACCTGAAGCAAAACTTCTGATGTGATTTCGCACAGCATATGGCAAAGCCCACATCCCACTATGAGGGAAAGGAAGAAAAGTACTTGTGTGTGCGGGCGCGGTAGCTGGGGGCACTACTTCCCCAAGGGGGTAAGGTCGCTGAAACTCTGATGCTTCCCTGGGGGACACAGCGGGGTTGCATGTCTCCTAAGGAAATTTACAGTCACTGTCTTATCTATTATTACCTTTGAAAGGAAACAGAATTAGACCTTATAGTTAAAATTCACTGAGAACACGTAATCCCCACGCACTAAGAAAATTAGGTGGATAAATGACTTTGGATCTATAATTTTACTTTCAAGAACCAAGTATCCACGTATTCTGCAACTATGCATATTCTCCAGAGCTGGGCGGGGCATGTGTAACGCAGCCTGAGTCTCCGCAAGGCCTCAATCTTACTTTTCCATATGCCAGCAAAAACTGCAGTTGTAGAAATACCTAACCTGATTTTCTCAGAATTTGAACATGAGAAAGATACCAGGTATTACAAAAAGAATTAACATATACATTAATAAATAACTAAAGTACAAAGTGATAATGTAAAATCCTAAAATAGATCAAAATAATTTCCTTTGTACATGAAAATAAGTTGCACAATATACAGTTATAATGGACCCATTCGGTATGTATTTTGCTTCACACATTGGCTCAGCAGAATATCCGTTTAGTGGGTATCTTACTTACATGCAGGTACTGTGCTAATTAAGTCCAGAAATGCTGAATATATGTCCAAATTCCCAAAAAGACTTACACCACACTGTGATGCTCCGAGAACTGAACTCTGAGTTATCCCAGCAACCTTGCTGCCCTTGAAAACAACAGCAGAATTTACTGAGCCAGTTGACAGTTATGGTAGGGAATGTGGTCAAAGTTAATGGGATGGATAAAGCTCCGTGGCTCCTAGCATTGTTTAGCGATGGCATTGTCTCCTGGAGGTGCCATGCTCTCTCCAGCCGGGCTAACAGCGTAGGTGAAGCTCCAGACTTCGGCTATTACTAACTTAAGGCTAGTCCTTATTCATTTGTGAGCAAGGTCCTCCCAGTAACCACCAAGAACGTGACTGCTCTGGGGGCGCCTGGGTGGCTTAGTCGGTTAAGCGTCTGACTTTCGCTTCGGTCACGATCTCGCGGTTCGTGGGTTCGAGCCCCGCGTCGGGCTCTGTGCTGACTGACAGCTCAGAGCCTGGAGTCTATTTCAGAGTCTGTGACTCCCTCTCTCTCTGACCCTCCCCTGCTCACGCTGTCTCTCTCTCACTCTAGAAATAAATAAAACATTTTTAAAAAAAGAAAAGAAAAAAGAATGTGACTGCTCTGTTTTCTAATTTTTCTATACTCTTTAAGATCTTTATTAGAAATGTTTTTAAGAGTCTGAAGATCCTGTCTAATGAGAAATGACTGAAAGACCTATTAAAATTTGGCTTTAGAATTCCTCTCCCAGAAAATTTGTTTGTGATTACGTTGATGGGGTGGGGTGGGGGTACAAGAAAAGAGACCCAGCAAGTCTCTAGCTCATATACAGCTGCGTAAGAACTGGAGAGCTGCATAAGGAAGTAAACAATGCCAGCAGTATTAAGAGACCGGCAGTGCGGGTCAGACTCAGCCCACCAAGAAGGCTAGAGAGCTAGACGAGATTTTCTGAGGCAACTGTACAAAGAGAAGACTTGTAACCCTGGCTAATGTAGCAGGTTTTAAGGTGTTAATAAGCATTTGAACCAGAAGGAAAATGAGGCCTCGATTTTAGAGAAGGGGAGACCCACTGCTATTTGAAGTACTTGTGGAGACAGCTCTCTAGGACCCAGGGCTGGAAGTTA
Source organism: Hyaena hyaena (assembly GCF_003009895.1). Lineage (NCBI taxonomy): Eukaryota > Metazoa > Chordata > Mammalia > Carnivora > Hyaenidae > Hyaena > Hyaena hyaena. Next base: position 492,088 of record NW_024081008.1, read on the forward strand.
GTACCGGGAGGCAACAGCACTTTGAATATCAAAGAGGAACTTTCTAACAGAACTTTTCAAACATGAAGGCATTGAGCTTTTTCCTCCTGAAAGACATGAACTAGAAATTGAAAAAAAAAAAAAAAAATCATCAGGGTGCTTTAGAATTTAGAGGGACTTCTCTCCCAGGCCAGAAGCTGTTATCAGATTCCAAGGTTACTCTCAAGTTTGAATAGGAGTCTAGGAGTCAGAAGAGTTATCTTTTGCCAAGTCTGTAAGTCTCATCCTGAGCATATTCCCTATTCAGACAGTAAATGTGACCAAGTGTCATAGTGCCATCAAAGAGAACTGACTTACAAACACACCTAGATTTTTAAGATATAAAGATTTTTTTAAATCACATAATCTTTAGACTCACTACATTTAACTATATGGCAACATTTGCAGCAAAGTAAAGCATGAATTCAGGAGAATATTTTAGGTGCTGGTCTTTCAGTTTCTATTCTCTGTGAAACAAATGTGCACCTGTGGTAGATGGAAGGAAAAATCCCTATTCCCAGTGCACTGTAAGTGTCAGCACCGTTTGCAGACTTTTTCCTGAGTAATTAGAACAACAGAACAAAGAGAAAATTCCCTCCAGTAAGAATGCTCTTGAAATGATGGAGTTTCAAGACTCAAGTCCTGTAGAAACGTTGAGTATGCAGAACCACTGAAATCAAGTTACGCAGAATGCCCCAAAACTAAATAAACTGGAGGAGGAAGCCATTGGTCCTAGGTCAGGAAACTACTGAGATCAAAATGTGTAAATAGAGTATAGAAATCTTTGGTTGTGCACTACTGTGTGGGAGTTTATTGGGCCGACCATGTGCACAGGCCACATCCACTAGTCTTACTCTACATATGGCTCTGTGGAGTAAAGTTGTTTCTCACATTGGCTGGAAATCTGCTTCCTTATAAATTCGAGCCCTTATTTTTTCAGTGCCCTCCAGAGCTGCCCATTGGAAGACAGTCTTCGTTTCAATTGTAAATATAAAAGAGTTTCCAAACACTGGATCCCAATCAAACTGAAAATGAGGACCTAAAAGTAACACTACATATTCAACAATATATTTAATCATTGCGTTTATTGCTTCCAAATCTCACAAAGTAAACAGATGCTTCTCTCTCTACTTGACTGATTTTTAAACCATCCAGCTTGAGTCAGGTACACTGCACACATCCTCAGTTGCTCTTGGTAGCTGGGAAAAACAGAGTCGTGTTGCAGGATGTGGTCACTCTCAAATAACTTTGGAGCTTTCAAAGCATGTAGTGATTATGGCTGTAATACAGTCCTCTTTCCCACACAGAACCAGAGCTGTTATAGGAATATAGTTAATTTTGATTATGCAAAATTCTTCATACTGTTCAGTCTCACAGGCAACAGGTGAACAAAAGGTGGTCCATGTTTTAAATCAAGTTTAATTTGAGTGTCCATTGACTTTGAATTGATCTCATATAAAAGTTGAATTTAATCGTTTTTATATATAATAATGCTATATACTTACTTTCAATTGTAGAAGATGTTACAATATTAGATTTTTTTGCATAATCCAAGTGTAGTGGAGCAAAACAAATGATAAAGGATTTAGAAATGTTTAACAGAATTTTTCTACAAAAATGAAAGCAATTTGGATAATAAGCACAATTATTTTGTCTCTTACAATGCAACATTGGCTGAAGGTTGATAATGAATGGAAAGAGGACTTTAAAGAAAAAAAAAAAAGACTCAGGAAGAGGCCATAGATATAGGGATGTTATTTCCTCTCACCAAGGCTTACAGACAGGAAAAAAAAAAAAGCTCTTTCTGGGGGTACTGAGAATGAACTTGAGAGATCACTGAGACTTGCCTGTTAGAGATCCGGAACAGAGGGTGAGGCCAGAATGACAGACATGGTTCTTGGACAGTGAAACCAGGGATTGGCGGGGTCAGGAAGGTGTAACCAGTTCGGCCACTGACCGTGTGTGCCGGGCCTGTGGTTGGGTTCCTTGAGGATTTGGAACACAGATAACCATTTTTCAGTGCGGCAGAGAGATCAAATGAAAGCGCTCTCTCTACAGAAGATGCAGAGTTCGAGTGAACAAGATCGGTTTTTAGTGGAGCCAAGCCTAGCACAGAGCGCAGTAGCACCAAGGGTAAAGAACAGTAAATAAAGGAAGAGTCTGGGATTGTACGACTAGACAGGGTACTTTCTCCTGCAGTGAGACGCTGACAAAGAGCACTCAGTTGCAGATATAAAGGGATGGCAATGAGAATAAAATGACTAACAAATAAACTGCAGCAATTGTAGACAAAAGGCAGAAAGCCTTGTGTGTTAGGAAGTATATTAAATCAAATGCAGGGGGAGCTACCTAGGCCTGATAACAAGGATATGTCTGGGAACATTACCATAAATCAATGGCCAATGAGAAGATGCGCGGACGTCAGGATGACCCAATAATGAAACAAGATGAGGAAGGGATTGTTTCCCTTTAGTTTCTCCTTTCTGGAAAGGATGAACATTTCCTAGAGTCAGTAATTAAAACAATTATTTATTTTAAACCCACTTTAATTATTTATATATGCTTAAAATCAATAGTTCAGTCAACCCACCTATAGGTCATCCACTGTGGTATGGTCTTGCTTAAATCATTTGTTTCCAGTGCCACAAATAGACACAACAAAACCAGTCATTGAATTTTCTCTTTTTTTTCTTACACACACACACACACACATGCATACATACAGGGCAGAGCCAACTTAGGAAGGAAGACCACCAACCTGAGAGAATACTTCTTAGGCAACTGTAATCTGATTAGGGATAGTCTCTGATTCTGGAATTGTATGGTAATGTAGTCTAATATCCTGTTCTATTTTGGAAAAATAGATGTGAAGCTTATACAATAAATGTATATGGTATAATTAAAGGACCTTCATTCAGGCATATCTCCACTTTTAAAACCTAATATGGGTGTATCTTTTAAATGTAGGAAAGAAACGTATTCTCTTGCAACACAAACTTCTCGCACCTGACAGCAAGGATAATTGATACTCTTTCTTTGCTTGGGTTACAGGTGATTAAACATCTCAACAGATACAGGTTGTGAATACGATCAATATCAAAGCCTAGTCATTTTTTTAAATTTAGAAAATAATTCACTATGAATAATTTATGAAAATAGTGAACCAACACGATGCTTTATAGTTGGGATATATCATCAAGGGGAATTGATACAGTTCTAATTTGAACGGAAATTTCTTCCTACAACTCAAATTTGGACATTTAACAATTTAAGAAATGCAACGTAATGATACACTTACCTCAATTATGCTGGAATATGGCAAGGATACAGGAAAAGTACGTTAGGGCTACCATCCCAGAATCCAAAAACATCACTCAGTGGGTTACATGCACAGATAGACTCAGAGCGGGTGTAACTTAGAACTGATAATTAAATCAAGAATGTTCATTTACTGAGCTTGAGCCCGAAAATAAGATATGCTACTTCAGAAATCAGAAGCAGCTAGCACTGCCAGAACCAGCAATTTTAAAAGCATTCCGGTAATTGCCCGTGGCATTATGGCATTATGGCATTATAACATGGTACGTTATGCTCCTAATGAAGAGCTGAATCATAAAAAAGGCCATGTTTAGGACACAGTTTAGAAGGCTAGGAAATACAATGCATTTTAGGAAAAATTCTGACCAAAAAAATGATAATGAAAAAAGGAAGAAAGGCTTAAAGAAGCTAAGCAGTGATCAGAAAGGATAGGAATTCAGCCACTCTTAGGCCTGTAATAACAAGGTAGGCTTCTCACCTCTTTCTAATTTAATTTTCACTTCATATAAAATACTGTGCAAATAATTCACTCTCACTACCTACAGAGATCTGCCCTAAGTAGTACAAGTCTGTGAACATTGATTTGTTCTTACTATTCTTTCACGGATAAATTACTCTAAAAATCAAGACATCCATACCTGTGAGTCTTATTTACATATGAACATACTAAATATTCTGGATTCTCCAGGATTAAATTATATTTGATATAGTTTTTGGTAAATGTATTTTGTATTTTAAGTTTCCAGCAACTGCTAAGTCATATATGCTGTACATTCATAGTAATTCTCTAAGAGAAGGTACATTTTATTCTACTAAGAGGTAAAGACCTTTTTACCAGCTATTTAAGGTTAACAGATACATGGGAGGCTTCTAGAACTGGGCTAGTTTTAGAATTTCTAAGCACATACTCCTTTCAGAAATGATTAGAAAACCATGGGTCTCTGTATTTATTAAACTGAATCACCTGGCAGTAAAATTCCGTTAAGGCTCTTGGCATGGGCGAGACTTCCTCCCACTCAGATCTGCTGCTGTGGTAGACTTGCACTTCATCTGTGATTTCATCTGGTGCGTAATCACCACCTAAGATATAAATTTTGTCTTCAATTCCAACTGCGCCTGCATTAAAACCTGCACATTCAAAAGAGCCTTCACCTTTCCAAACACAAGTATCTGGACAAAAACTGTAAACCTTATAGGTGGAAAGGTCACATATGTACAGTGTGCAGTTTACTGGGACAGCTTTAATTAGTGTTGCATGAAAAAACTGCCCAAACTCTGCTACTAGTTCAGACCACTGATCAGTGGTCACATTGTATTTGAAAAAGCAATCAAGTGATGGGTTAAAGGCATCTGTAATCTCTACCTCTGACCCAAGAACATAAATGACATTTTGGCATGTGCTCGCTTCAGGATAGTATATGCCCCTGGGTAACGGGCTGACAGACATCCATTCTTTAGAAAGAGGGTCGTAAGACTCCACATCTAAGAGACTTCTAATGTCCTGAGACCCTTTCGTCTTTCCACCTATGACAAATAATCTGTTGAGAGCCAGAACTGATGTATGCATGGTTCTTGGTGTCTTCATAGCCGATACCAGAAAGAAATCATTTTTCACCGGACAGTAGCACCAGGTTTGGTCGGTCGCATCATGATAGGACTCTGCGATATGAAGCCGAACCGTTCTGCAGCATGGCCCTTTGCACCCGCCTGTCAGGAATATCTTCTCCCCGTAACTAGACAGACTAGACCCTGGCAAGTCAATCAGGTGTGACTGGGGCAGCACTTTCCACGAGTCACTGTTTATATTGTAGCAAAAGGTATACTGGTCTCCGCCGTTTTCCTCAGTTTTGTGAACAAATATGTATTTTTCGGTTGTGGATGGTCGAGCATCAGGGAAGAGTCCACCAGAACCTTGCACACACTTAACAGCATCCATGATTACATCAAAACAGTTTGTACTTTTGAGTAAACACTCTTCGTTGAGCAGACAGTTTTGAAGGGTCTCCTCAGATAACTGATGTAATCTTACCTTTTTAATCAAATAAGGCAGATGCTTTTGCCTTGATTCTAGGTTATGTTTGGTCCAGCTAAGGACAACCTTCAGTACAGTCTCTTCTTCGGGGACATTGAGTTCGTCGGATTCCAGACATTTCTGCAATACTCCAAAGTTCATGTCGAGGAAATCAGTGGACTTAAACAGTAAGGAGAAGTGGTGCTGCACGAAGGACAGCGCGTGCTCAAACAGGCGGGGAGAGCCGTAGCTGTCTGAGAGAGACAGTAACCGCAGACAGTTGACAAGGTTAATGCTTTTTATTAAGAAGTCACTGCAAGCTTTGGATAGGAAGGAAACTTGAAGAAACGATGACAACTGGAAGAACATTTCCACATTGTCATCCGTTATCTTGGTTTTCCCCGTGTAGGCGTAATCCAGAAATGCTCTTACTGCTTTCGAGGACAGATTAGTGATGGTGACGCTCCCACCGTCTCGCTCTTTCATGTTCACTTCAAACATGGCCCTGCAGGGAAAAAGAACACAGGAAAACAAGGAAACAGGAGTATTTGATTCCGTGGTATTTTTCTTTCTTCTTTTTTTTTCTTATTTTTTTTAGCTTTTTTTTTTGTTTCCCTGAGAGAGAGAGAGACAGAGACAGCGTGAGCAGGGGAAGGTCAGAGAGAGAGGAAGACACAGAATCTGAAACAGGCTCCAGGCTCTGTGCTGACGCAGGGCTCGAACCCACAAACCACGAGATCATGACCTGAGCCGAAGTCGGACACTTAACCGACTAAGCCACCCCTCAGTGCCACCTTAAAGACCTGTCCTTTACCTCCTTTACCCTCAGGTTGATTTAGAATATGTTTCACAAATATCAGGTTTATATTTATGAAATATATTTTTAAAGCATCTTAATAAATTATGTTAATATCTAAAACAGTCACATACCATATCATTTACCTTGAAAACACACAGACCCCGTCACTCCCATACTGCGGAATGTGTACATTATAGCTGCGGTACGGCATCTACTCCAAAGAAGGCCATAAAAAGATTGACATTTTGGAAACTAACTTCATGCTCTTAAATACCATTCGTAAAATTACGGTAAGGCCTGTCTGATGGCTGAATTTCTTTTTTTACGAGTTAATTAGTATCAGCTCTGCAGGTGATAAGTACAGGCATTTAAAATAGATAATGCTTCTGGGTTTAGGATTTAAAAGTATCTTTCAAATTAATTTTCAGTTTGGCAGCAGTGAAACATGTGGAAGATGGGATACATTGATATATCAGATGCCTCTAATGAATCTGTGTGGAAAATCCACCAAACAAGGTAAATTTAAATACATGTCTAAAGAGACACGTTTCATACAGCACTTTAGGAAAAAAAGGGAATGTGCTTTCATAAAGCTAAATGCCAAACTAAAAGGCTCAAACTAAGTTTGTGACGAAACACCCATCGAGAGATGGAGGGGGGTCCCCAGATTTGAATAATCAGACCAGCCAGAGAGTTCTTCTCTCTGTTGTAATTTATACCCACCTGGCAGGGGTGATAGATTCTAAGGAAGTAGGAACTTTTGGCACTCAGTTTAAGCAAAAATATAAATTATTCGGAAATGTTTGGGCAGGAGACCATGATGTATGTATTTTACGGTTGGTTTTGGTAAGACTAAGCTGGCCGCCCATCCCTGTATTAACATCCTATCCAGAACCATTCATTTTTACATGGACTCGCTATGACGGTTGTCGGTAGCACAGCCAGTGGAGGCTGAGGTTAAAGAGAAAGAGCTATGACAAAGAAGCAAGGACTTCCAGTAGTTAGGCATTCAGTAGCACTGGAGACTGACTGGTTTTGGTTCTGGTACAATACTGGTTTGTGACTGCACTGAATTTTCCAGGATTCCTTCGTGAGCAGCACCGATGAGCAGCGCCCCTCGGTGCTGAAGTACTCTGGGGGGAAGGCAATTTAGGTTTTTTTTGTTTGTTTTTGTTTTTTTTAAATGTTTATTTATTTTGAGAAGGAGAAAGAGAGCACAACAGGGAAGGGGCAGAGAAAGAGAGACAGAATCCCAAGCAGTCTCTGCACTGTCAGCACAAAGCCCGATGCAGGGCTTGAACTCACAAGCTATGTGATCATGACCTGAGCCAAAACCAAGAGCCAGACACTTAACTTGACAGAGCCACCCAGGCACCTCTAAACTAACTAAATTCTTAGAGTCCACTCTAGATGGTAATGAAAGCTATTTAAGAAGCGCTAGTATTAACTGAAAAGTCTGAGGAGCCTTCCAAATATAGAACACCCCTTAAGAAAAGGAAGAATGACAAAACACCCTCCCTAATACTCAAATAAATATGGTTACAAAACTTACATACATGTTCTACATGCAGTGTGTAACGTAGATCATTTCAGAAGTGTTAAACTGTGATGATAATTACATTGGCTTATGAGGACACGGATAGTCAGGTTAGGGTAATAGTGAAGGCCTGGCTTCTAGAATCTGGCTGCCTGGGTGACTATCTGGCCTATGCCACTTTATTGGCTGTGTGACCTTGGTGTTGCGGGGGAGGGTGAGGCAGGGGGTTTCTTCATTGTGCTGCAGTTCTTTGTCTGAAAATGGGAACACTTGTATCTATTTTGCTGAGTTGAGGAATACATGAGTTAATCAGTGCAAAGTATTAGCTATTATTATCATTTTAAGAAAATATTTCCTATCAGATCCTGTGTATTTTTAATTTATCACCAGCTTCCACATTTTCTTTGAGAAGACATATGTACGATATTTCCATACTTCAATCTGTTTATCTTTAAAGTCTCCAGTTAATATCGATCTCAAATTTACCATAACCATAAAGTGGTTGAACAGTACGTGTGATTCCTTTTCAGTCTTCTCTCCATGACTTTACATCTTATTCAAAAACTTTCATTTTCCAAAATCATTATAAAGTACATTTGTCATGCATTATGTACTTTCCTACTATTTCATATTTTTCCTCCTAATACTCCAGTAAGTTTGATCGTATCACACATTATGAATTAGTGGCCTTATCATATAAAGATTATAAATTATATAATTTCAGTCTAAATTTGTAAATAGTTTTAGATGAACGGTGTATTCCTTTAATAAAATACTATATATAATAAATAAATATGCTGTCTATAATATATATATGTATAATCTAGGTCATTATAGAACTGCCATTTGTGTTACTTCAAAACAGGGAGAAATTTTTAAAAATATATTGTCCTGTTTTAACAGCAGTTTTTTAAAATTTAAAGTAGATCCATAAAAGCTAGGAGCAGCTGAGAATATTATGGCCAAAAATTAGGTGCAGAAACATTTAATGAATACATAATTTCTCCATGATGAGTAGAGGACTTCCAATTCAAATGCTTACATGAACTTATTTTGTTAACATGAAAACACTGTAAGGAAATCAACTGGTTTGTTTACCAGATTTTGTCCATTTTTTGCTAGGTTTGGAAATAATAATAGTAATAATAATAATAGTAGTAGGTTGAATATAGTGGGCACTGTCCCAGTCATTACATACACATTATTTCATTTAAGTCTCACAATGACTGTGAATTGGATTGTTTTTATTATCTTGGTTTTTACAAGTCGGGAATCTGAGGCCTGAAGAGATTAAGTCACTAGCCTAAAGTCATGTGTGGTGAGTGGTAGGGCCGGGGTCAGATTGAGGGCGTGTGTGCCTAACCGTGGGGTCATCACTTCCTCTCGTGAGGAGGGGTCAGGAGGGTGAGGGAAAGGAATGCAGCTAACCAGGAAGAAGATGTGGAGGAGAAGAGAGCTGGGAACAAACTGGTGGCACCAGGGCGTGGCAGAGCGTGGGGGCAGCGAGGGGGCAGCGAGGCCCCATGGGCCTGGGACAGCAGTGTAGGTTACAGGGTCAGAAGCCGACTCTAGCTAGGCCACAGGCGTAGCCTCCTTGTCCCAGGGAGCCAGGTGCGGCCCTGAGTCACTGCTCCCACCTGCAGCAGGAGACCCCCCAGGGGCGGCGGTTATCAGTACCCTTTTAGAGGCTTCGCTGCAGAGCAAGAGCAGTGATGTCTAATCAGATGCTGGCAGTAAAACAGGAGTTAAAGGATTAAAACCAGTATTAGTGTATTTACATATTAAATCTTACTATGCTTTTACCAATTTTATTTACTAGAGATTTAAGTCCTGCTTATTTTGAATACAAATTGCTTCCAACAATGAATATAATGCAAATAGCACAGTTAGGATGAAGTTTATTGCAGTGTGACTGGAGGGCTGGAGGCCAGGATGTCACCCAGAGAGGCCTGTGTGTCTGAGCCACAGGCCTTGCAGGATGATATGACCCTGAAACAGTTACCAGGTACCGAGGTCATGCATCCGACCCTGTACCTTGCGGAATCTGAAACCACGGCCACCACAGTGGGTTCTTAAAAAGGCTCATGACTTGGACATTCTAATCAGAACCAAATTCTATTCAGAAGGTTGCCTAGAATCAGAACAAGTTTGGTATTCTCCAAAAATGCTTCTGGAGATACTTTTCCTCTTTATCAAACAGAGGGGAAACCTCTCCCTGGTATATTCCTTGGGTACAATATCTGACTGAAATCCATTTTCCTCTCAGCGTCTTCATTTTCTTTGAACTATATTTCCACATTTTATCCAGCTGTCCTTTCCTCTTTTCTAAATGACACAGTGCAAGAATTCCCCCAAATAAAATGAACGCTGGATCAAAACAAGTTTGTTCTTTTTTTCCCCAGAACATTTCAAAGAACCAGTGTTCCATACAATGTTGGGAAATGCTGATCTGGGAAGATCTGAGTTTTTAAAAAAGGTAGTCTTAAATTTTTATATTCAAAAATCATTAATCTAGGTTCTAATTAGCTTTTTTTTAAATTTAAAACAAATTTTTTTAACATTCATTCATTTTTGAGAGACAGAGGCAGAGCGTGAGTGGGGAAGGGGCAGACAGAGAGGGAGACACAGAATCTGAGCCCGACGCGGGGCTCAAACCCACGAACTGTGAGATCATGATCTGAATCAAAGTTGGAAGCCCAACTGACTGAGCCAGCCAGGTGCCTCACCTTTTTTTTTTTTTTTTTTTAAGAGTTGAAAATTACCACTGCATGCTCCTATAGGGGAGAAATTCAGCAGTTACAAAAAATAAATGTAGTAACACAAAATCAGAGGCATAGACAGACAAGATCAAGTACCTGAAGAAGTCACTGCATGCTGCTAAGACACAACGATGACATGGGATTGTTTCATCTTTCATGATTATTTTGAAATCAAAAAAGACATTTTGTTCTCTAAAATTCTGTAGAACACTTAAGATTTTCTGTCCATGATCTTCAGACACAAGGAAGTTGTTTTTCTTCTCAGAGGGAAGTCCATTACATGATTTTCGTTGGTTGAGATAATATGAATTATCCATAGTCAATTCAATTTGTTCTTAGAACTGGAATGAAAGACAGGAGAGTCCTGATGAAATTCCAGACCCAAAATTTGTTTAATGTCAATTACACAAAAATGGTAAGAACAGTCATAATAAACCTTGTTCTAAACATTTTTCATGACATTTACCAATAAATTTCTTTTGAATTTTTATAAATATTGAGCTCACTAGAAAATAAAGAGTATATTAAGTTGAGGGATAAAGTTCAAATCTGTATTAATTACTGTGTCAAATAGTACCATTTAGGGGCACCTGGGTGGCTCAGTTGGTTAAGCATCCAACTTCGGCTCAGGTCATGATCTCCTGGTTCGTGGGTTCGAGCCCCTCATCAGGCTCTGTGCTGACAGCTCAGAGCCTGGAGCCTGCTTCAGATTTTGTCTCCCTCTCTCTCTGACCCTCCCCTGCTCATGCTGTCTCTCTCTCTCTCAGAAATAAAAAACATTAAAAAAAATTAAAAAACAAAATTTCTAAAAAAAAAATAGCACTATTGATAACTTGTATATGTAGCTCATATAGGATTTCCCCACAGGACTAGTCTTGTTACACGTAAGAGTTATTATTTTATAGCAGCCATCACATGGGTATACACCCAACACATACTTCTCCCCTCCCATCCATTTTTTTCTTGTAGCAAAATCGATATTAAAAATTGATCTCAAAGCATAGGTATATGCCTTCTGGGGTTCAACTTTCAAGATAGGAATTATTGAAAAAGATCAGTGTTGGACTGTGTTAACTAGTTATGGCCTTTTGAAAGGAAGAAAAAGGCAGGCATTGTTCCAAGTTGGCCTATTTGCATATGTTTTCTTTTTGTTGTCTGATTGCTAAGGCTAGGACTTTCAGCCCTGTTTTGAATCTAGGTGGTGAGAGGGAACAACCCCATCGTGTTCCTGACCTTAGAGGAAAAGCTCTCAGTTCTTCCCCACTGAGGATGATGTTAGCTGTGAGCTTTTCATAGATGGGTTTTATTATGTTGACGTATGTTCTCTCTAACCCTATTTTGTTGAGGGGTTTTATCAAGAATGGATGTTGAACTTCATCAGCACACTTCTATTAAAATGATCCTATGGTTCTAATGCTTTCTTTTATTAACATGGTGTATCACATTGATCGATTTGCAAGTCTTGAAGCAACCTAGCAACCCAGGAATAAATCCCACTTGATTGTGGTGAATGATTCTTTTAATGTACTATTGGATTCAATTTGCTAGTATTTTACTGAGAATTTTCACATCCATGTTCATCAGGGATATTGACATGTAGTTCTCTTTTTTAGTGGAATCTAAATGATTTTGGTATCAGGGTAACGGTTGCCTAATAAAATGAATTTGGAAGTTTTCCTTCCATTGTATTTTTTTGGAAAAGTTTAAGAAGAATATGAGCTCCTCTTTAAATGTTTGTTAGAATTCACCTGTAAAGCCCCCTGGTCCTGGACTTTTGTTTTTTGAGAAATTTTTGATTACGGACTCCATTTCTTTGCTGGGTATTGGTCTTTCAAATTTTCTATTTCCTCCTGTTTCAGTTTTGGTAGTCATGTTTCTAGATATTTACCCATTTCTTCTACATTGTCTAATTTGTTGGCTTATTTTTTAGAATATTCTCTTATGATTATATTTCCATGGTCTTGGTTGTTATTTCTCCTTTCTCATGTGTGATTTTATTATTTGAGTCTTTTCTCTCTCTCTCTCTCTCTCTTTTTAAAACCAAGTTGGCCTATTTGGAAGGACAGAAAACACTATAACTTCACCAAAAAAGGCCTTTTAAACATGAGATCAGAAATCCAAGATGGTTGAAAGCCAGATAACTATGACTTTCCCAAACTGCAGATTCACTTCTATGCAAACAAGTTTACCCACCAAAAAGCAAGGAGGCAGGAAACAGGTACCCTACCCATTCAGAGAAACTTGTCTAGTAGCACACTAGAAATGATCCCTGAGAGAGTCTTCGGAAAGGCAAAGAAGACTAGGAACCAGGGAGCCAGAGAAATAGGGAACATTGATTTCCTTAATATGCTTTTATTCCAATTATCTATTGCTTTCCAAATCACCTTAAACTTAGTGGCTTAAGATAGCACTTAGTTGCATCTCATGGTTCTGTGGGTTTTGCTGGAGCTTCTTGCATGGGGACCTTCACATACTTAAGACTCAGATGGCAGCTCTGGCCAAGGTCATCTGAAGGCCTGACTAGGTACAAGTCCAGCATGCTTCCTTCCTTCACATTCTGGATGCTTCCAATGGGATCGCTAGAACAGATGGGTGTCTGTCTGCATGCACTCTCTCCATGTGGCCAGCCTATTCTTCCTCATAGCACAGCAGTGTTGGGGTGGCTGGGTTTCTTACATGGAGGCTGGGTTCTCCCAGAGGGAGTGTTTCAGGCCCAGGAGGAAGCTCCATACCCAACGGTCCTGTAGCATCCATTAAAGCTCTAGGACGTGGCCCATCTACTGCTATGTTGTCCAGTATAGTAACCATGAGCCATGTATCACTATTTAAATGTAAATTACCTAAAATTAAATTAAAAGTGTAGTTGCTCTAGCCATATTTTAATCAGTAGCCATATGTAGTGATGGTTACTTTTATGTGTCAACACAACTGGGCCATGGAAGGTCCAGATATGTGGCTAAGCATTGTTTCTGGATGTCCAAGGGGGTGTTTCTGGATGAGATTAACATTTGCATTGGAGAGTAAGTAATGCAGGCTGTTCTCCCTACTGTGAATGGGACTCACCCCATCCATCCCAGAATAGAATAAAAGGCCAAGTAAGAAAGAATTATCTGTCTGTCTGTCTGTCTGTCTGCCTGCCTGTCTTGGAGTTGGAGTTCCAGGCTTCTGTGCTTTGGACAGAGACAGGATGGTACCAGTGCTGTCAGCTCTCCTGGGCCTCCAGCTTGCAGGCTGCAGACCTCAGACTCCATGATCATGGGTGCCAACTTCTTATAGCAAATCTGTCTCTCTCTCCAACTGGTTTCTCTGGAGGACTCCACTAACACATGTGGCTCTTCTGATGTACAGCAGAAATACACAATATTTTCCTTATCATGGAAGTTCAGTTGGATGGTTTCTGTAGTGTACGAAGGAAGCAGTGTGCACACGTGTGTGAGAGGGCGTGTGCACTACCAGTGGGGGGGAGTAATAGGCTGGAATGGACAGTATTTTTGGAAAAATAAGTTACCTGCAATAATTTGGTGAGCAGAGTTCTAAAGTAGTTGTAAGTAGGAAGACATAGTAAGCATGGGGGTCAGGAAGGGAGAGAGATAATTAGAGGTTTGGGGCAGTTCTAAAGAAAAGGCAGGCAGAAAACAGTTGTATTGGTCGGAATTCTCTAGAGAAACAGGACCAGTGAATCAGTAGGTTACAAGCCTAATGGTTTTGGTAGGCAGACACACGCACATACCCACTGGTACATGTGTGTCATGTGTGTGTGTCTGTAAAAAATAAGGACTTGGCTCACAGAATTGTGGAGGTCCCAGGATCAGCAGTTGGCTCTCTGGAGACCCAGGACAGCTGGTGGTGTACACTTGTCTGCAAGCTGGCAGCCTCGAGAGCTGGGAATAGCTGACTTTTTCACTTTGAGTCCAAAGGCAGCAGTGATGGTCTCAACTCAGCATGCAGGGAAGGTTCATCTCACTCAGGAGTTTTGTCCTATCCAGATCTTCCACTGATTGGATGAGGCCCACCCTGATTAGGAAGGACAGCTGCTTCTCTCAGACTGTCTGTCCAAGTGTTAACTTCATCTGGAAGCTCTCTCAACAGAAACACCCACAATAACGTTTGACCAAATGTCTGGGCACCCTGTGGCCCAGTTAAGTTGATATAATACATTAATCATCAGAACACTACAAATCTTTACTTAGCAGTGTTAATAAAATGTGATCTTGGGTGGAAAAGAATATATAACCCAAGTTAGATGGGGTGTACAGATAATTATGTACGGCTGCCACCCCAGGAGTAATTCTTCACCTTGCAAGGCATGCCTCTTAAGCCACTTGTAAAACTCCGTTTTTAAAATTACGGAAACTTTTCTTCCTTTTCTAGTAACTAAAAGTCATCCGTTTTCCCAGGGCTGTGATATAACGTAGGCAGGAGTACAAAGAGGCTTCAGAATCAGAGAGATGGGTTCTGGTGCTGCTGGTCCCTAACCCGAGGCCAGGAACATCTGGTCTTTGATTCTCATTTTTTCCTTCTGTAAAATAGGGATAAACTATACCTGTCAGTCGTGTTGTTGGGAAGAGTAAAGATAATACATTCTTTAGCATTTATAAAAAAAAATTTTTTAATATTTTATTTATTTCTGAGAGAGAGAGAAAGACAGCATGAGCAGGGGAGGGTCAGAGAGAGAGGGAGACACAGAATCCGAAACAGGCTCCAGGCCCTGAGCTGTCAGCACAGAGCCCGATGTGGGGCTCGAACCCATGAACCGTGAGATCATGACCTGAGCCCGATGTGTGGCTCGAACCCATGAACCGTGAGATCATGACCTGAGCCGATGTCGGATGCTCAACCAACTGAGCCACCCAGGCACCGCCCCTCTTTAGCATTTAGTATATGCTAAATAAGTGGAACTTAGTACTTATTTTCTGCTAAAATTTTAACACAAAAGCCAAGGAAATCACATAACTGACATTAATCAGGAGGTTCACATTCCTCATGCGGTGGGGAGAACGGCGAGAGAAGCAGCTCTCTGGTAACGGCTAAGACTGAAGAGAAGAGTCGAACCCTAGAGCTGTCACTGTAAGAGTTTCTCTGGAGTGCCAACAGTGGACAGAAGATACGCCCTGCTTGAGACTTGAGCCAGCCTCTTACTGCCTCCATGATGCTGCAGGGAAAGACCAAGGAGTGTGTCCACTACATAAAAAAGTATATGGGGCAGAGAAGCAGACATGGTCTATATGAGACAGACAGACATAACTTAATGCTGTGCAAAGGGTCAGTGCACCTTCTCAGCATGCAGGGAGACCAAGGTGCATCTCCTGGTCTGTTTCTTGCTTCCGGCAATGGACTGGTGCGTCAGTGATCTGTAACAGCAACGTGGGGTCTCTGCCCAGCCTGCCGCAGAGAACCACGGAATTGGTGGGGAGACAGTCTGCGCCGCCTAGACGTGCCTGGACCTGCTCTCAATTCTCATCCGTTTAAAGATACATATTTAAATCTCTCTGACAGAGGAAGTTAGATGCTGAAGATAGAAAGATACATTTGTCTCCTGTAATCTTAGATTCTTCTTGGGTTGTAAAAGTTCTCTCAAGGTTTAGGATTGTAGGTGTTGACAAGGCTCTGTGATCCAATAATGGACTGTGTAAAGCAGAGATTCCTACCCTGAGCTTCAAGCTGTCTAGTCAGGGAGAGTCGGAGGGAAGGACGTGGGCAGACAGTGAATACTCGTTTCACAACACTTTCATTCTGCATGTGATTTTGTACATGTGCGTGTGTATCTAATACATACAGTTAATTTTAAAATATATTTTATGGGCATTAAAAAATACCTCTATTTTCCAATTCTTTAATGTCGCCGTGATTACCACTGGAAACTACCAGAGTTTAAGTAATATCATGCTGATTCCACCCCCACCCAGCTCCATTCGTTGTATATCTCCACTGAGATGAATGGCCTCTATACTTCCCAAGCCAGACACTCAGAAGTCCTCCCTCCCCAACCATATCTATTTTAAAGCCACTACCTTTTCTCCACCGTGCTGCCGTTCTTCAGGATGACTCTCTCACTCTTCTCACTTGAATTGCTACATTGCCTGCACTCAGGTCTTCCCTGTTCTGTAAAGCTTTACAGAATATCCTCTGGGCTTCAAACCCATGTGGGCACATAAAGATAAATGAATCACAGGGCCCCTGCTCTTGCAGGCCTCTGGGCCGGGTGGAAAGAAGGAAGCAACAAGTGTGATAAGGGTCAAAATGGAGATGGGAAGAGCATCATGGAGGCAGGAAGGACAAATCTCAGGCTTGCTCTCAGACGGTAGGAGGACCAAGCAGAGAGGGGAGAGAATGAAGGAAGACATTCTGATGAATGTGGTACTTGAGCTGTTAAAGAAAAAATGAAAGATGATTACCAAAGAAGGTGAGAAAGGCATTTCCAAGAGAAAAAATGGTAAGTGCAGAGATGTGGATGAAAGAATTCTCATAGCCCATTGGGAGGAACATGATATTGAGGGTCAGAGAGGGGCAGATAAGGCTGGAGTGGTACACGGGGGCTGGCTCACGCGGTCTTGCTACCACGCAACGGGCCTGGGTTTCGTTCTAGAGGTAATGAGGAATATTTAGAAGGACTTTAAATAGGAGAGGAATTACACCATTGGATCTGTATTTCAGAAACATCATTCTGCTAGGAATACAGCAGTGAGTAACCAAGACGTGGCTCTTTTTCTCATGGCGCTTACCATCTAAGGTAGCATTCACTGGTATGAGTAATAACAATTTAAAATATCCAAACAATGGTTTTTTTTTTAATAAGAAATAAATTATTGTTATTGTTAAGGCACTGAGATGTATCTATTACAAGAAATAGGATTATTTTAATTAATGCATGTTAATTTTAATCCCAGCAACTCAAATATATTAATCCAAATATCTGTCGACTTTTTTTGTTTTCTGCATAAAAAACTTTTGTAGGCAGTGGGGCTTGCTAATTTTCTTTCCTATTTTTTTACAGGCGTTATTTCTTTTTCTTTTACTACAGAAGTAGCTAGGATCTCCTGTACAATGTTTAATTAAGGCAACAATGGTTTATAATACTTTTTAATAAACATATTTGTGTATATATAATTTATACCTAATTATTTATACATACATAAAGAACTTGTAACTTATGTGTTAGATTAAATCAATTATTGAGAATCACAGTTCATGGATAAAAAGTGAACCCAATGATATATGTATACAGTAATTTTTATTCCTAAGACTGGTAATATAAGTAAAAGTACTTAGTAGAAACTTTCAAGTATCAAACTAATACATTAGCATTACGCATAGGTATTAATTTTGGTAAAGTGCTAAAAAGTTAAAGGCTGGCATGGTTACTTCATATAGAATGGCTTCATAGAGAAACTGAAATTTTTTTTTTTTTTAATGTTTTATTTATCTCTAGGAAAGACAGAGAGAGACAGCGTGAGCAGGGGACGGTCAGAGAGAGAGGGAGTCACAGACTCTGAAATAGGCTCCAGGCTCTGAGCCGGCAGTCAGCACAGAGCCCGACGCGGGGCTCAAACCCACGAACCGCGAGATCACGACCTAAGCGAAAGTCGGATGCTTAACCAACTAGGCCACCCAGGCGCCCCGTGAGAAGCTGAAATTTTCTATTTTCTTAACTTGGTTTGAATTCCTTTCTGTATGTAGACTTTGTTTAATTACAATAATTGTAAGTGCTATTGAAGAGAAAGGGTGTTGGAAAGTGTATGAAAGGGATAGGGGAACTCAATCCACAAGATACCTAAAGCCATTGAAATGGATAAACATCAATCAAGGAAAATAAGTAGAATTAGTAGAGAAGAGGGCAGAGAATGGAACTCCAACGATAACTAACCATAAGGGACAGACCATTTAGTTGGAGAATTATTCGTGTAGCACCTGCTACCTATCAGGTGATGGTCTTGATGAACTGAAAATACAGTGGAAAGTACAATTTGTGGAAGACACCGGTGAGGAAAGCTAAGGGAAAACTCACAAAGAGCAGGGACAGAAATGGAGGGAAATTAGGAGAGGTGGGGGGAAGTAGAGGAGAATTTCCCATCGGAAGTAGTTACATCATCCAAAGCTGAGGAAGGTAGGCAAGGTAAGGACTGAAAAGACATTGTTGATGATTCGGGGGTGGGGTGAGGAGAGACCCGATTATAGTAGTTTTAAGAGGGAATACTGGACAGAAATTTGTATAAATTATTTTTTAAAGAAGTTCATTGAGCTAAGAGCTAGGAGGTGGTGGATTCTAGGAAATTTTGTTTTACTTTGTTTGAGAAGGGAGAAACCTGAGCATGTAATACACTGAGGAGAGAGTGGCAGCATGGGGGGAATTGAGGGAAACGAGAACAACAATCTTACATCCATATCACAAAGCAAATCTTTCCGGGCCTTTAAACCAGTACATCAAGGAACAATACTTTATGATGAAGCTTCCATTTCTGTTAACAGGTAAACATTGATAGGCAAGTAAATGGTTAGAGACTCTTACCTTTTATAGTTATTTAGTGATATAAGAAGCCTGAAGGTACTAGAATTTATAATAAATAATTTATATAGTTATTTCATTCATCATCCATAATCCTTTAATTTTGGTATTAATAATGACTGTTTTCAAAATGGGAAATTGAGGCTTAAGATTGAATAATGAGCATTAAGATGTAAAACCAGTAGAAACCTGCTTAATTCAAACTTCATACTCTTTTCAATACTCTGCTGGCTGTAGATATTAATATCAAATGAAAGCATGGAGTCCTTTTCATGTGCATAAGACTCAACCATAAATGTACTGGCCAAAAAAGTTACCATGGCACTTTAAGGTCATTTTGAATAAGAAAGATATATTGGATAATAAAAATAGCTAACATTTATAGGGTCAGTACTTTGTGCCAGGTACTGATCCCTGGGTTTCACCCAGTATTTAACTTAATTCTTATAAATATTACTCCTATAGAAGAGAGTAAGGTGTAGTAGGCATGCTCTGCACTCTTTCTGCTGCTAAGGACAACTGAAAACCCTGGACACATATAAAAATACATATCATCAATATATGAGGACTCTGAAAGGTGGAAACAGGCTGACTAGCTAGTGAGCATGGGACCCAAGAACAGTACAGTGGTGAGTTCCTTGGGTTTTATTTTTGCCCAAGATATCCCATATACTGAAGAAGGGGACAGCACGAACACCACTGGGCACATGCATAAAGAGCTCCAAGAGGAACGCCATCTCTTTGCCACAGGACCAGGAGCAACACAGCAAGACAGAAACGTTTTGACAAACATGAGGGAAAAACTGACTCTCTACAGGCACCCATGTCAGCAAAAGTGGAATGGAGAACCTAGCACCCCACCCCTCCCAGGCTGTAATGAGCTGCGTCAACTCTCCTCCTCCTCCTCTCCTCCTTATGGAGTGGTATCGGGGAAGGCGGAGTGGGTAGCCAGTCCAGTGGTAACAAGAGTCCACATCACTTCCCCTCCACCATCATTGGAGTCATGTGACACATGGGATCTTGGATTTCTACTCCTACCTGGAAGTGACATGGCATTCCTCCCTGTCCTTCCTGGGGTGGAGGTAGAGGCCCAGTGAAGATGTAAGACTTCTCACAACCACTTAGTAGCAACAAGACCACCCTCACATGATGTCCATGGGGACCACGGGGAGAGCTGTAACTATGTGCCCCTCCCTGTCCCAAAGTGGTATCAGGGGGTGCAAAGAGGGGAGCCTGAACTCTTAACTCCATCCAGCAGTAAAAAGAGCGCCTCCTCTCCCAGGCATCCAAGAGGTGAGGTGGAAAATCTAGACTTTTATCCCAACACAGCAGTAATGAGCTGGTGGCCTTAACAGAGCAGTGTCAGGAAAGACCCACCAAAATACAAGATATAAATAGGATCTAGAGTCTTATTACAAAATATCCAATATAATCCCCAAACCAAGAATATATCCAGTTGAAAGAGAAACAATCAACAGACACCGACACAGGACACAGATGTCAGAATTATCTACCAGGAAATTTAAAGCAGCCTTCACAGAGATGCTGCAATGAGCAATTACATAGCCTATGTGATTTTAATGCTTTTCGGTCTTTTGAGGTTTGTCTTGTGGGTTAGAATATGGTTACTCTTGCTGTATGTTCCGTGGCACTTGAAAGTAATGTGAGTTCTTTTGTTAGGTTGAGTTTTCTATAAATGCTGATTAGATTCTATTCATTCATGGTGTTGAGTTCTTCTGTGTCACTTCTGACTTACTATCTTCTTGTTCTGTTGAAAGAGGGGTATTAATGTCTCCAGCTGTAACAGTAAATTTGCCTATTTCTCTTATCGGTTCTATTAGTTTTTGCTTTAGATATTTTGCAGCTCTGTTGTTTGGTACATAGACAATTAGGTTTGCTATGTCTTCTGAGTGGATTAACATGTAATATTCCTCTCTGTCCCTCATAATTTTCCTTGCTGAAGTCTACTTTATCTGGTATTAATATAACCATACCTGTTTAATTACTGCTTGCATAGTATATATTTTTTCATCCTTGACTTTCAACCTACTTATATCATTCTATTTGAGGTGAATGATTTATAGGAAGTATATAAAGTTGGCTCATTTTTAAAAAATCTATTCTCCTAATCTCTTTTAATTGACATATATAGACCACTTATATTTAGTGCAATTATTGATACGTTAATACTTAGGATTGCTATTTGGTTGGTTGTTTTATGTTTTCTCTATTTTTAGTTTATCTTTTTTATTCTTTCTGCCTTCCTTTGGGTTACTTGAACCTCTTTTAAATTCCACTTTAGCTTGGCTATAGCGACTATGGGTATATCTCTTTGTATGGACATTTTAGTGGTTGTTCTAAGTATTACATATACGTGTGTGTGTGTGTGTGTGGTGTATGTATATATGATAATACTTGTGTAAACATTTTACCAGTGTAAGTAAAGCATATATACTTTACACTTTTTTACTTCCCTTTACTCTCCCTCATTTCCTTATTATATAATTGTTTTAAATAACCATTACATAGACACTGTTATAATTTTTGCTTCAACCTCAAGAAACTTCAAAAAGAAGAGCAAAGTAAACTGAATGTAGACAGGTGAAAGGAAATGATAAAGAGCAGAAATCTACAAGCCTTGAAGATAATCAGAAGGATAAGGAAAAGAATACTATAAACAACTCTCCCTGTTACAATTTAGTAGGGCAGATGACATGACTAATTCCTCAAAACCCACACATTATCACAACTCACTCAGGATGAAATTTTGAATAGCCCTGTAATTTCTTATTAAGGAAATTAAATTCATCAAAATTTGTTTAAAAGTTAATACCAAATCTATATAATTTCCTCCAGAATACAGAAGAGGAGGGACCATTTCCCAAGTAATTTTATGATGTCAGTACTACTGTGGTACCCCAGACAAAGACAATACAGTAAGAGAAAAACAAAACCACAGATCAATATCCCTCATATATAATTTTTTTTAATTAGCAAAAATAATTCAGGATCTAAAAAGAATTGTGCACAAGACCAAGTAGGTTTATCCCAGGATGTAAGGGTGGTCCAGTATTCAAATATCAATTAATGTCATCCAGTGCTGAAACAAACTGAAAAAGAAAAATCACATAATTGTATCAACTTGACACAGTAAAAACACTGAGAAATCCCACTTTTATTCATGAGAAAACCTCTCAGCAAACAAAGAACTGAGAAGAATTTCCTCAACTTGATAAAGCACATCAACATAACATAATCAACATAAAAAAATCTATAGCAAAGAGACCAAATGGTAAGAGACTGAATGCTTTTGCTCTAAGATGATGAAAATGGCAAGTGTGTCCACTCTTAGCATTGCTATTCATCATAGTACTGGAAGTCCTAGCCAGCACACTGAGGCAAGAAAATTCTGTAAGAGGCTTATACATTTGAAAGGAAGAAACAAATTGCCTCTATATTTACAGATGATAAGACTGTCTACAAAGAAAATCCCAAGTAACCTAAAAATATACATACAACTAATAAGTGACTTCAGCAATGCCACAGCAATGATATAGGATCAACATCCAAAATCAATGATTCTTCTATAAACCAGCAATCAACAAATGGAAACCAAAGTTTAAATTAAAAGCCATTTACAACAGCAGGAAGACTTGTGTATAAAATCTACCGAAACAAGTATAGGCCTTACACACTGAAACTATGAAATGCTGACAAAGGAAACCAAAGAAACGTAAACAAATTGAGAGATTATACCATGTTCATAAACTGGAAAAGTCAACATAGTAAACATGTCAATTCTCCCCATACCGATACACAGGTTTAACACAATTCCTTTCAAAATCTCAGGAAGATCTTTTTGTAGAAATCAATTATTCTAAAACTTACATAGAGAGACAAGGAAATTAAGACAGCTAACACAGTTTTGAAAAATAACAGTAATGTTGGAAGAGTCAGTCTACTTGATTTCAGTACTTATGATACAGCTTCATTAATCAAAACTGTGATATTGGAGAAAGACTGGCACATATATCAATGGAACAGAAAATATAATTAATAAGTAGCCCCATTCAAGTAAAATCAGCTAATTTATGACAAAGCTCAAAAACAATCAATGGTATAAAGATAATATTTTAATAGTGTTGAAGCAAATGAATATTCACAGCCAAAAAACTGAACCTTGAACTAAATATCACATATCATACAAAAATTAACTCAAGATGGATCATAGGCATAAATGTGAAATGTAAAAGCTGTAAAACTTTTAGAATATAGGAGAAAATCTTTGTGACAAAGGGTTAGTCAAGGAGTTCTTAGATCTATGACATTAAAAGCACAATCCATAAACAGAGAAAAACATTAATTGAATGTTATCAAAATTGAATATGTTTTGTTTCCTCTGTGAAAGATCCTGTTAAGAGGATGAAAAGACCATCTACAGCCTGGGAGAAAATATTTGCAAATGAAATTGGAAAAAAGATTAATATATAAAGAATTCTCAAAACCCATCAGTAAAAAAACAATTCAATTAAAAAGGGGGCAAAATATATGAAGTATTTTACCAAACAAAATAGAGACATGAACGCATGAAGATATGTCCAGTATCATTAGTCATGAAAATGGGAAATTAAGACCACAATGAAATATCACTACATATCCACTGGAATGGCTAACAAAAAAACAGTGGTAACATCAGATGACTGAGTGGGCACAGAGATACTGTGTTATTACCATGTTGCTAATGGAAATTATTCAGCAGTTTCTTAAGCTCACCACAAGATGGTGGCCCCATCGGGCCAGGGACCCCAGTGTGTAGTCCTGCCTGATTCAAGACCCCAGTAGCCTGTCCCCGCACCCTGCCTGGCAGAAGAGCTAAATCTTAGTCCTGTTTTTTACTGAGTGCAGCCCCCAGCCCAGCCTCACCGAGAAACCCGACCAGAGCATCTGAGAAACTGAGCAGCTCAGCAGCCCTTGAGAGGGGCACCAACAGCATCTCTGCCCATCTGTAGACTCCAGCTGGTGATCCTGTCTGGCCAGGGAGCTTAGCGTGTTTTGCCTGATTCAGGTCTGACTACCAAGCCTAACTGGCTGTGAAGGCTGTTACATGGCCCTTCCCCAGGCTGGGAAGCAAATGTGAAGCCCTCTTGCACTGAATACAGCTTCCACCCCTGCCCAACAAGCGAGCCTAACCAGAACACGTGGGAAGCTGTGTAGCCCAACCTATAGTCAAGCTTACAACAGCAGGTGAGCAGGGAGGGAGCCAAGCCAGCAGCTCTTTCCATCTTCAAAGCAAAGCTGGTAGTACTGTCTGAGCAAGGAGTTTGGTGGGCAACTCTGTTGGATTCAGGTCCCCGACCATCAAGCTAAAGGGGCATGGAGCCTGTTTTCCAACTCCACTCAGGAACGGAAGCACCTTTGCAGCCCTGCCTAACTGTTGAGTGTAGCACCCAGTCCTGCCTGAGTAGGAAGTTTAACCAGAGAATCCATGCAGCCACAGAGCCCATCCCACAGCTGGGCATGGGCAGGAAACTGACTGTTTCCAGCCATCAGCACCCAGCCTGACCTCAGAGCTCAGGCAGACTCCTTGCTCAAATAGAAGCCCTGACAGCAAGCCCCACCTGACCAAGGATGCTGCCAGCTGACCTGTCCAGAACCAAGGTGAACTGACTGGTGAAAGATTCTCTGGAGAAGAGAACCTGTAAAATGCAGAAGAGGAGACTGCTTACTCAAATGTGCAGATCCTAACACAAAGAATCAAGGATTGTAAAGAATCAGGTAAACAATGACATCACTAGATGAGAGTCATAGAGCCCCAATAACTGACCCTAAAGGAAAGGGAGATCTATAAACTGTCTGCAAGAATTCAGAATATTTCTCTTAAAAAAGTTAAGCAAACTACAAGAAAACACAAATAACTAAATAAAATTAGGGAAACAATGCGTGAAGAAAATGAGAAGTTCAACAACAACAAAAATACATTATGAAGGAAGGAAAAAAAAAGGAAGGGAGGGAGGTGGAGTGAGAGGGAGTAAGAGGAAAGAGAGAGAGAGGGAGGGAGGCAGGGAAGGAGGTGGGGAGAGAGAGGGAGAGAGAGAGAGATCCTAAAGTTGAAAAATCCAGTGACTGACCTGAAGAATTCAATGGAGAGCTTCAACAGCAAATTCCATCAAGCAGAAGAATCAGTGAACTATAAAGTAGGGCATTTGAAATTATCCAGTCAGAATAGCAAAAAGAAAAAAAGAATTAAGAAGAGTAAAGAAAGCCTGTGGGCCTCACAGGACACAACTAAAAGAACAATATATGTATTATAAAAATCCCAGAAGGAGAAGAGAATGAAAAAAGGACCGAAAGTATTTTTAAAACCATAATGGCTGAAAACTTCCCAAACATGAGGAAGGATATCATGAGGAATGGATATCAGAGTAATGATGCCCAAAGGATCCAAATAGGTTGAACCCCAAAAGAGCTACACAGGGAGACATTATAATGGTCAAAAGTCAAAGACAAAGAACTTTGAAAGCAGCAAGAGTGATACATCACATACAAGGGACCTCTTCCCCTCCCATAAGACTAAGGATAGGTTTCTCAACAGAAACTTTTCAGCCAGGAGAGAATGGGGTGATATATTCAAAATATTAAAGGAGAAATGAAAACTGTCAACTAACTATGGTATAGGTGGCAAAGCAGTCTTCCAAAAATGGATGAGACATAAAGACTTTCTCAAACTAATAGAAGGTAAAGACATTCATCATCAGTACACCTGACTTACAAGAAATACTAAAGGTAGTTCTTCAAGGAGAAATAAAATGATGCTAATTAACATCAAAAAACATATTAATGTATAGAGAACTAACTGATAATGGTAAATATACAATCAAAATCAGATTCTCTACTATTGTAATTGTATTCTCAAGTATTTAATTCATTTACAACTCTAGTTTAAACGTTAAAAAATAAACATTAAAAATAACCATAATTACAAAAATTTGTAACTGGATACACAATATGAAATACAAGTAAACTGAGAGGTGCCTGGCTAGCTAAGTCAGTGGAGCATGTGACTCTTGACCTCAGGGTTGTTTGAGCCCCACCTTGGGTGTAGAGATTACTTAAAAATAAATTTTTTTAAAACATACATATATGTATAGATGCATATATATACGTATAAACTGAAACATCAATAATCTAAACTGTGAATGAGGGGAGAAATAAAAATTTAAAGTTTATGGTATTAAAATTGTTATCAACTTAAAACAGAACATTATAAATATATTTTATATAAGCCTCATGGTAACCAAAAAGGAAAACTCTGTAGTAGTCACATAAAATATTATGATTAAAGAGTGACAAAATATTGCTCTAACAGTCATCAAACCACAAAGAAGCAACAAGCATCTAGAAAACAGAACATGGTTAACAAAATGGCAATAGAAAGTCTTTACCTATTACTAATTAAACATAAGTGGATTAAATTCTGAAATCAAAAGACATAGGATGGCTGAATGGATAAAAATACAACATCCAAAGATATGTTGCCTATAAGAGACTCACTGTGGCTATAAAGAGACATGTAGACTGAAAGTGAAGGAATGGGAAAAGATACTTCAGGCAAATGGTAACCAAAAGAAAGCAGGGAGGCTATACTTATGTCAGAGAAAAGAGACTTTAAGCTAAAAATAGTCAAAAGAGATAAAGAAGGTCATTGTATAATCATAATGGAGTCAATCCATTAAGAATGTATAATTGTAAATGTTTCTGCACCCAATATCAGAGCACCTAAATATATAAAGCAAATACTAACAGAACTGACAGAAATAAACAATATTAAAATAATAACTGATGACTTTAATATTACACTCAATAATGAATAGATCATCCAGACAGAGAATCAATAGATTTCAACAACATTATAGACCAAAAGGACTTAAGTCACATATACACACAGAGTATTTTCTAGGGTAGGGCAGATGTTAGGCCACAATACAAATCTTAGCAAATTTAAGAAGACTGCAATCACACTATGTTTTCCAGCAATGATCCTATGAAAGCAGTTATCAATAATGAGGAAAAAAGGGGGCGCCTGGGTGGCTTAGTCGGTTAAGCGTCCGACTTTCGCTTAGGTCGTGATCTCACGGTTCGTGGGTTCGGGCCCCGCGTCGGGCTCTGTGCTGACTGCCAGCTCAGAGCCTGGAGCCTGTTTCAGTCTGTGACTCCCTCTCTCTCTGACCCTCCCCTGCTCACGCTGTCTCTCTCTCTCTCCTAGAAATAAATAAAAAACATTAAAAAAAATAATGAGGAAAAAAGGAAAATTTGTAAATATATGAAAATTAAACACAGTTCTGTACAACCAAGGCATGAGAAGAAATTAAAAGGAAAATAAAAGAATATCATGAAACAAATGAAAATAAAGCATACCAAAACTTATGGAATGTAGCAAAAGCATTTCTACGAGCAAAATTTATTGGAATAAATACAATACCATGAAAAAGACCCCAAATAAACAGCCTAATTCTACATCCCAAGGAATGAGGAATAACAAAATAAGCCCAAATTTAACAGAACTAAGGCTATAATAAAAACTAGAGCAGAAATAAATAAAGTGGAAATCAGGAAAACAATAGAAAAACTGACAAAAATAAGAGTTGTTTCTTTGAAAAGATGAACAAATTGGTAAACCTTTACCTAACTAAAGAAAGATCAAGAACCCAAATAAATAAAATTATACATGGAGGAGGAGACAAGTGATATGACAGAAATGCAAAGTATCATAAGAAACTACTATGAACTATTATACACAAGCTAAAAACTCAGAAGAAATAGATAAATTCCCAGGAACATACAACCTACCAGGTCTGAATCCTGAAGAATGGAAAATCTGAACAAACGAATTACTGTAAGATTGAACGAGTAATCAAAAACCTCCCAACAAAAAAAAATTCCAGGACCAAATGGATTAATGGGTGAATTTTACCAAACATTTAAAAGTGAGTCAATACCAATCCTTTTCATCCAAAAAACTGAAGAATAGGGAATACTCCTAAACACATTTTATGAGGCCAGCATTACTATGATATCAAAGCCAGATAGGGCCACTATAAAAACAAGACAAACCAAAAAACAAAACTCTACTCACATCCCCAGTGACTACAGATGCAAAAAGTCTCAAACAAAATAACTAGCAAAGTGAATCCAACAGCATATTAAAAGGATAATAGACTATAATCAATTAGGATTCATCCCTAGGATATAAGGATGGTTGAACATATGCAAATCAATAGATGTAATAATTTACCACATTAATGGAAAGATAAAAATCATATGATCATCCCAACAGATGCAGAAAACAATATTAAAAAATTCAACATCCATTCATGATAAAAATTCTCTACTAACTGGGACAGAAGGAAAGTGAGTCTTGAATTCTCAATATACTAAAGGCCATATATGAGAAGTGCAGAGCTAACATCAAAGCCAATGGTGAGAGGTTGAAAGCTTTTACTCTAATACCAGGACCAAGAGAAGGTTGTTCACTATCACCAGTATTCAATAGGGTACTAGAAGTTCTAGCCAGAGAAATCAGGCAAGAAAAGTAAAAAAATGGAATCAGAATTGGAAAGGAAGAACATATAAAATTGTCTTTGTTTGCAGATGGGATTTTATATATAGAAAATCCTCAAGACTGCCCCCCCCAAAATATATAACAACTAATAAACAAATTGAGTAAAGTTGTAGGATATAAAATCAACATAGAAAAATCGGTACCATTTCTATACACTGACGACAAAATAAAATTTAAAATAAAGAAAACAGGGGCGCCTGGGTGGCCCAGTTGGTTAAGAGTCTGACTTCGGCTCAGGTCATGATCTCATGGTTCGTGAGTTCGACAGTGCTGACAGCTCAGAGCCTGGAGCCGGCTTTGGATTCTGTGTCTCCCTCTCTCTGCCCCTTTCCCGCTCGCAGCCTGTCATTCTATCAAAAATAAATTAAAAATTAAAAATTTTTAAATAAAATAAAGCAATCTCATTTACAATAGAATTGGAAACAATAAAATACTTAGGAATAAATTTAACCAAGTAGGTCAAAGACTTATACACTGAAAACCATAAAACACTGATAGAAGAAATTGGAGAAGACATAAATAAATGGAAAGAGAGCCTGTGTTCATGGACTGGAAGAATTGTTAACATGTCCATACTACTTAAACCCCTGTGTAGACTGAATGCAATCCCTCTCAAGATACCTAAGGTATTTTTCATAGAAACAGAAAAAATAATCCTAAAATTCATATGGAACTACCTGTATAGCCAAAGTCATCCTCCAGAAACCAAAGTAATTCTAAAAAACACAAAGTTAGATGCATCACACATCCTGATTTTAAACTATATTATAAAGCTGTAGTAATGAAATCAGTAGGACACTGGCATAAAAACAAACACATGGAGTAATGGAAAAGAATTGAGAGCCCAGAAGTAAACCCACACATAAATTATCAACTATGATTTGACAAGAAAGCCACCAATACTCAGTGGTGAAAAAATGGTTTCTTCAGTACACAGTGCTGGGAAAATTCAATATTCACATGCAAAATAAGGGAACTAGACCTCTAACTCGCACCACTCACAAAAATTAAAGACTTAAATGTGAGACCAGAAACCATAAAACTCCTGGAAGAAAAATAGGGAATCAGCTCCCTGACAGTGATTTTTTTGGATAGGACACATAAGGCACAAGCAACAAACTAAAAAGTAAACAAGTGAAACTACACCAAACTGCAAAACTTCCGCACAGTAAAAGAAGTGATCAACCAAATGAAAAGGCAACCTACAGACTGGGAGGACATATTCTCAACCTGCACATATGACAGTGTTAATATCCAAAATATATAAGGAACTTATAGAATTCAATAGCAAAAAAAAAAAAAAAAAAAGCCTTCAAATAATCCAATTAAAAATGGGCAAGGAATGTGAACAGACCTTTTTCCAAAGATACTAAAGTGGCTGACAGGTACATGAAGTGGTGTACTCCTCAAAACCCCAAGATAAAAACTCATTCTTGCCAGTATGGCTTTTGTCAAATAGATAAGAAATAACAAGTGCTATTGAGGATATGGAGAGAAGGGAACCTTGTATACTTGTGGTGGGAATGTGAATTGGTGCAACCAATACAGTAGAAAACAGTAAGGAGGTTCCTCAAAAATATTAAATAGAACTACTATATGATCTACCAGTTCAACTTCTAGGTATAGATATATAGCTAAAGGAAACTAAATCACTGTCCTCAAGAGGTATCTGCACTCCCATGTTCACTGCAGCATTAGTCACAATAGCCAAGACATGGTAACAGTGTAAATGTCTATGGATTGATGAATGCATAAAGAAAATGTGAAGTATACACACTCACACAGAGGAATAATAGCCCTAAAAAAGAAGGAATTCTGCCATTTGTGACAGCACAAATGGACCTTGAGAGCATTATGCTAAGTGAAATAATAAAGATAAATACCATATAATGTCATATGTGGAATGTTGAAAAAAAAAACTCATGGAAACAGAGAACACAATGTTTGCCAGAGGGGGTGGAGGATGGGGTAACTGAGTGAAGGAGGAGAAAATGTACAGATTTCTGGTTATTAAAGAAAGCAATTCTGGAGATCTAATGTACAGCCTGATGACTACAGGTAACAAAGCCGTATTCTATATTTGGAAGTTGTTATGGGAGTAAATCTTAAAAGCTTCAGAAGAAAATTCTAATTATGTGAGATGAGGGATGTTAACTGGACTTATTGTGGTATTGATTTCATAATAT
Source organism: Hyaena hyaena (assembly GCF_003009895.1). Lineage (NCBI taxonomy): Eukaryota > Metazoa > Chordata > Mammalia > Carnivora > Hyaenidae > Hyaena > Hyaena hyaena. The sequence continues at coordinate 522,838 of NW_024081008.1, forward strand.
ACACAAATATCAAACTATCATGTCGTATATCTAAAACTAGCTCAGTGTTATGTATCAATTATATCTCAATAAAAGTGGAGGAGGAACTAAACATACACTGTATTACCCAATAACCACAGGCCTGGGCATTTATCATGGAGAAAGGTAAATCTATATATGGTTCTTCATAGCACCTTTAACTATATGGTCAAAAACTATGAACATCAAAACTGTTGCTCATTATATGGATAAGTATGTAAATGGTGGTGCACCCATAACATGGAATGTATTAAAAAGGAACACAGCACTCACCTGCACAACAGCTTTGATAGACCACAAGAGCATTATGAGGAGCGCACAAAGGCAGTCTCACAAGGTCACATACTGTATGATTCCATCTCTTTAACATTCTTGAAATGAAAAATTATAGCTGTAGCAAACCAGTTAGTGGTTTCCAGGGACTGAGGACTGTGGAGTGGGTACACACAAGGGAGAGTTTTGTAGTGACCTGTAATACTCTGTGACTTGCTTAGTTATAGGAATCTACCCATGTGAGAAAATGACATCGAACTGCACACAAACAGTGCCTCAATGTCAAATTCCTGATTTGATTGTGGACGATAATTCTGTAAGATGTAGCCATTGGGAAAACTGGGTTCAGGGTACAGGAGATTTCTTTACACTGTTTTTCTAAGTTTATATATATGTGATTATCTCAAAACAAACATTAAAAGACAATGAAATAAAAACTCAGTTTAGGAACCATTTTTATATCCTAGTTTTGTTCTTTTTCAAAACACTTAAAAATACAAAGGAAACATCATTTTATTTTTGGAATAAGTAGTTCCTCATTTTAAAAAAAGAAGTTGAATGTAAAACATAAAAGCTAAAAGGTACCCAAACTTGAGGCTTTCAAAATGATAAAAACTGTATTTCTGCATATTGACATAAGTCTTGAGAAAATAAACTTAAGAAACCCCAACCACATTTTTCAACAAACTTCTTTATCATTAAAAACATGTATTTAATTTGGATCTTGTGTTGGATTAAGTCAATTACTGAGGCTCTCTGTTCATATTAAGAATTTAACCCAATGATGGAATTATGAAGTAATGATTATTTCTATAAATGGTAACAAAAGCAAACTTTAACAGAAATTTTCAAGTATTCTCAAAAAAATATGCTCAAATATATTAGAGTCATATACAGGTCTTCACTTTCATGAAACTGTTAAAAGATAAAGCCGGACATCATATTCAATCCAGACTGAGAAATCCAGGAAGCTGGAATCCTCATTTCTTACATTTGTTTGGAGTAAATCTGTACTTGTAGCGATACCATACTTTGCAACAACAGACAGCTTGGGATTTAGAGCTGCAAGAACAGGTCCTAAATGGCCCGTCACTATACTGGTAACTCCTACTGAGGTCCTCTCAGTCATGAGCTTCCTCGTGTGCAAAGTGGACACCCCAATTACACTGCATTGTTGTAAATATATCACAAAAATTAAATTAATATTGTCATGGGGTATATCAGCATTAATGGTTAAGCTCAGTAATAACATGTACTTAGTAGCATTATTAATTGTAAAACAATTCTTAAATCTTGGTAAAAGGTCTATAAGGCAACTTTTTTCTTCAAATATTCTGCAAATTCAATATGGCATTTCACTAATTTTTTTTTAATGTTTTATTTATTTCTGAGAGAGAGAGAGACAGCATGAGCAGGGGAGGGTCAGAGAGAGAGGGAGACACAGAATCCGAAGACAGGCTCCAGGCTCTGAGCTAGCTGTCAGCACAGAGCCCAACGCAGGGCTTGAACCCATGAGCCATGAGATCATGACCTGAGCCGAAGTCGGACGCTTAACCAACTTGAGCTACCCAGGCGCCCCAACATTTCACTAATTTTAAGACGCACATTTTTTCACAGTCAACATATCTGAAATGCACAGGTATCTTATAATTGCTTTTGGTCAGGTAGCAGTCATGACATCCGTCATAGCATGTGTATGTCCATCAAAATGTGAACCATGGGCATTGGTGTCTTAAAAGAAAACTGTGGAGATAACAATGGATACTCATTTGGGACCTGATGTATCAGGGCGCCTGGGTGGTTCAGTCAGTTAAGCGTCTGACTTTGGTTCAGGTTTGTGTATTCAAGACCCACATGGGGCTCTGTGCTAACAGCTCAGAGCCTGGACCTGCTTCAGATTCTGTCTCTCTCTCTCTCTCTCTCTCTCTCTCTCTCTGTTCCTCCCCTGCTCACACTCTTCTGTCTCTCGAAAATAAACATTTAAAAATTTTTTTCAATTAAAAAAAATGATGCATCACTAATGCTCTTGAATAGTAGAAAGTGACATTATAGAGAAAAATGTGGACATTCAGATTCTGAGTTAAAAGTGAGTTATAAGCACTGTACTCTATGACAAAGTTTTAAGAGCATCTCAGCTAATTTTGCTTACACCTTTCTTTTTCTGTGTGTACAAGGGTGATACATGATTTTTTTTTTTCAAGGGCTTTCCCTAAGTATGAAAAGTTCCATGCAGTAAAGAGTTGTGTCGGAGTTAAAAAAGGCATTGTTTTCTTTCTTAGTAGCACGTAAAATGGTGTATTTTGTAAGACTGCACCTCAGCTTCAACAAAACTCTTCTGTGCTCAAAACAGAGCCCATTTTTAAAACGATTCTCTTGTTAGGTCCTTTAATGTCTTCTGCTAATTTGATTTAAATAGTTGAATTAATAAAAGTATAAGAATCAAGTCTGATAAGACCTTGATATAAAGTAGTGACAAAAATAGCATGTGCCATTTGATGGGAGCGGAGTATCAAAGGAAAGCTGTGCTGTGACTGACCTTTCCATCAGGCCTTCCAGTGATCGAGTTTAGTCACAGGTGTTTCAAACAGAACATGATTTCTGGCCTCTTCTCATAAGCACTTACGACAGAGCGCTAACTGTATGCCAGGTATGGAGTTAGACACTAGAGAAAGCATGGAGAACAGAAGCAGACATGACGCTGGCTTTCCCAGTGGTCACTGTGTAGTGAGAAAGACTGACAAATTACCGTGATCGATACTGTGAAGAAACAGCTGGGAGATGGGAATAAAAATGAACAACGGGGGATGTCCACCTTCAGGCAGTGACGGTGGGGACACTTCTGTCGTGCTTCCTGTGTTCTCTGTCCTGCGTGCTTCAGATACTCTTTAATCTTCAAAAGAACGACATAACATAGATTCTGCTATTGTCCCTACTTTACAGGATGAGGAGACGACACTTTGAGACCTAAATTTGCTCCAGGTCATACAGCAAGTAAGGAGGGACCTCAATCCAGGTGGCCTGGCTCCAGTGCTTTTGCTGCTCTCTGCTACTATGGCAGGGCGACGCTTTCTGAAAAGGTGTCATATAAAGTAAGGGGTTGTGGGAGAAATCATGCAGAAAGCCTAACGTGGAAATGGGTCCTTCAGTTTCAGGAAGAGAAAGAAGGCGGGCATCACTGGAAATGTTTGACAAGAGAACAATGTTGAAGAGGCCAGTGCCGCCTCATGCAGGGTCCTGTGGACCGCAGGGAGCTGGGATTTCACCCTAAGTGCTGTTGGGACCACAGAATACTTTGCGCTGGATAGTGACACGATCTGATTTATTTTTTAAAATATCTTTCTGGCTGATGTGTGAAGAATTAATTAAAAGATTAAAAGAAAAAGGGAAATAGAATCCAAGTCATTCATTTATTCAACACATATTAGACAGTTTACAGAGTAGCTACTATTTCGGCAAGCCCTGTTCTAGAAACTGGGCATACAGCCAGGAACAACGGACACCGGCTCCTCCACTCTGCAGTACACTTTAGAGTGGTGTGCGCACGCGCATGTGCACACCCACAAACTACCCCCTCTGCTGCATCGACACTTTCTCTGACTTGACAGATTCCATCAGAGGACACATTTTAGTATCTCCCACTCTGAATCAAACAAAAATCCGTCCTTTGAACTTGTGTAGTTACCATCCCATTTTTCTACTCCCCAACCCAAAAAGTCTGTAGGAGCTTTCCCTCCAATTGCTGTGAGCCCACTACCACCCCTTCCTTTCACCCCGACACCTGCCTGAGGCAGTGTCTCCCCACTTCAGTTAACTTCTCAGGAGTATTCACCTTCTGGAAACACGCCTCTCTAGTTTGTGTGGCACATCACTCTTCAGGTTTCCTATCTTGCTGGTCTCCTTCCTTCCCGTCTAGTCAGGGGTGCAGACAGCACAGTGATTAGCGCCGAGCCGAGGAGTGCTGTGGGCAGGAAGGACACAGGACACAACATTCCCCTTTCTCCTGCAGGCTAGAAAACCAGTCAGTCCTGCAGGTGAGACGGGATGGCAGTTTCGACCACAGTGTTAACAACGAAGACGGAAAAAGATGGATTTGGGCTCTATTTTAGAAGGAGGGTCAGTAGAACGTAGAATTAATTGGACATGAAAACTGAAGGAAAAGAATCAAGTTTTCTTTCTTGGGTAACTGGTGGAATCAGAGTTATTACTAAAGTCTCAAGTTTTACAGTGGAATTAAGTTTCTAAGTGGTGACTCAATAAAAAGCTAAATGAACATTATTCACTCAAAAAAAAAATCTCTGAATCTTTGAGATGATTTCATTTGCTGCCTTTCCACTTATACTGATACCTGGAAGAGGTTCTGTGATTCACCCAAAGTCACACAGAGAACCAGCGGGAGAAGTGGGAAAAGAATACAGGACCCCACTCAGAAGCCATAGACCAGCGTCGGGCAAGAGGACTGTTACTCACAAACTTGCTGAACTTCTAACGTTTTAGTCTTCTTTTTCCCCTGACCAATGCAATAAACATATCGTAATAAAATTTTGAGCTTATTGAATATAGTTAGGCACACTCTTTAAGATAAAGAAATGAGGGAAGTAAAGGTAGACTGTAAATACCAGTGTTAGCTTGTAAAAGGAGTATAACCTATTGCAAAAGTTGATCAAAACATCTTCTTACGTATACGGAGGCAAGGTATGCAGTAAATTCTCTCAAGTAGTTTACGTCCTAATTTGTAAGATAACACGCTTTAATAATTCAGGATGATAGATGTGATAAGTCAGGGCTAGAAGAGTTGCCAAATGAAGTAAACAGTTAAAAAAACAAACTACAAAAAAACAAAAACATACTCTGAGGTAGTCTTTAAGAAAAGGCAGGGTTTGTCCTAGGCCTTGAATAAGTAAGAATTTACAAAGTAGACAGGCAAGGGGATTCCATTAAAGAAACCTATAGAGTGTCCACGACAGGACCAGGCCCTTGGGGGCGGGGACAGTGAGCTGCTGAGATCGTGTACTGACCTTCTCGGAGGGCATCTGCGCCAAGGCTGGATGATACAGGGAAACCGTAAACGTGACGACGAGAGAATATTCTAGGCAGAGAGCGAGCAAGCACGAACAACCACATGACCTGTCTGTACATTAGGCCCCATAGGTGAATATACAGAGCTTACTTCCAGAGTAAGAGAATCAACTATGAATTCCTCAACAAGAATTTACGAAATTCCAGATTGTCCATCAGTAACAATAATCAGCACTGCACAGAAGCCGTGACAGTGTACCTCGAAGTGTTTTAGAAACAGGAAATAGAGTGAAATTTTGTAAAAGTTAGTTGAAAAAGACAAGAACGGAGAAGTCACCATAGGACGCTTGGATAAAGTCAGAAGCGGAGGACGGAGTTGCCACCATCGGTGACAGGGTATCAGCAGACACCTCACACTGCACCCCGTCGGCTGTCCCGTACCGCGGACTTCCGGGACCGGCTTCGGTGCCCCGCCAGAGTGTAAGCTCTCTGCAGGTGGCACGCGCAGCTCAAATACGGCACCTGACGCAGGCTTTTGTTAAGTATTCCCCAAGGTGATATATCCAGCCGGTAATTTACATGCCTTGAGGGTTTGTGTGTGCTGTGTGCTCAAAATTCCCACCTACTTGCAAAGGACTGAGAGGAGCTCAGGGTATCAGGAAAAGTGAGCACAAACAGGTACAGAAAAGAACAGAAGGGAGCGAGGGAAGAGGCCTCAGGGAGCCGCGCGAGTTAGCCAGCTGGCCCTCCGTCGCCGAGCCTCGGAGGACGGCTTCAGCTACCGCAAAGGTGGGCTCGGACGTTCATGCGCAGAGGCCAACTTTCCGCCGGGCCGATGCCCGCAACGGGCTCTCATCACCAGGACGCTCGCAGGGGCGTCACCGAGTCCCCCCGGGGCAGGCGCGGACGCACGGGCACCCATCTGGCCCTCGGCCTCCCTGCGAGGAAGGCCGCGGGGGCTCCAGCTCGGTGCCGACGCCCTGGAGAGCAGGGCCGGCCCGCCCCGCCCGCCGCGCCGAGGGGTCGGCGGGGCCGCCCGGCGCGGGGCACAGGGCCGCAGCCCCCCTCCCGCCGCGGGGCCCGGGGCAGCGAGCAAGGTAGCCCGGGGGCACCGTGGGGCGCCCTCCCCGCCGCGGAGCCCAGCCGCCCGCCCAGCCGCGCACACGGAGGGTCGACAGGGACGGCTGGAGCCCCGGGGATGCCCTCCTCCGCGAGGCCCCCGGAACGAGGAACGGCCGTCCCACTCCTCCCTCAGACCCCAGAGCTCACCCACCTGCAACTGCAGTCTCCGAAATCTCCACCCTAGTCTCGCTGCCGCCACAGGCCTCACTGCGATTGGCCTGCGCCGCTGTCCCGTTAGCGCTTCTCCGAGTGTGAGTGGCGCAACCAGGAGCTCTTGGCCTTGGTCCCTCCCCACGCTCCCTGAGGCCCCGCCCACGTGACGTCACGCGCTGCCGCAGAGCGCAGAGGCGGGCCTGCGTCTCCGCCCCTAGCCGCTCTCTCCTGGAGACCGCGTCGCGGCCGAGAGAAAAGCGTGAGCTCCAGGTGGGTGGGGCTGCGCGCGCACGTCGGCCGGCGTCCCGCCCCCTTCGCCCTGACGCCGGGGCGAAAGGGGCGGGGCCACGCCTGCGTCGACGCCACCTGGGCCGGGGGCGGCGGCGGGCTTCTTTCTTGGTGCATGGTCTCGCCCGCGCGGCGGTGCTGCTCTGTGCCTGCGATGGAGGGCGTGCGCTGGGCCTTTTCCTGCGGCACCTGGCTGCCGAGCCGCGCCGAGTGGCTGCTGGCGGTGCGGTCGATCCAGCCCGAGGAGAAGGAGCGCATCGGCCAGTTCGTCTTCGCCCGGGACGCCAAGGCAGCCATGGTACTACCGGTTTGGGTGGGAGGGAGGACGCGGACAGCCGCCGCCCGCGGTCACGGGCTTCCCGGGCCGCCGCTCGCGCCGACCGGGAGGCCAGGCCCTGGCGAGGGCAGTGCCCTGTCCCGTGGGAGCCGCGCGGCCGCCTGCCCCGCGGCGAGGGGTCTGCACGGTGCACGTCTGAGGTTGTCAGGTCTTCCTCTCCCCCCCCGTGCGGCTCGTGCACCTGCCGGTGCGATGCTCCACTCTTCGCACCTTAAGGAGGCTTGCGCGCTGTAGGCCCGCCGCATCCCTGACGGCCCCGCTTTGCTTAGCTCTGCAAGCCGCCCCGCTTGGGAGGCCCAGGCTAGCCTCCGGTCCGCAGAGGGGCCGCGGGGAGGGGGCAAGTCCCGAGGAGGGGTCCTGGGCCGCGGGGAGAGGTGGGCCGACCCCCGGGGAGAGAGCCTGGGCCGCGGGAAGAGGGGGGTGGGCTGAGCCCCATGGTGGGGGCCTGGACCGCGGGGACGGGTGGGCCGAGCACGGGAGAAGGGTCCTGGGCCGCGGGGGGGAGGGCCGAGTCCTGGGGAGGGGCCCTGGGCCGCGGGGAGGAGGGCCCAGTCCTGAGGAGGGGCCGTGGGCTGCGGGGAGGGGCCCTGGGCCGCGGGGAGGAGGGCCAGGTCCTGGGGAGGGGCCCTGGGCCGCGGGGAGGAGGGCCCAGTCCTGGGGAGGGGCCGTGGGCTGCGGGGAGGGGCCCTGGGCCGCGGGGAGGAGGGCCGAGTCCTGGGGAGGGGCCCTGGGCTGCGGGCAGGGGTCCTGGGCCGCGGGGAGGGTGGCTGAGTCCTGGGGTGGAGACCTGGGCTGAGGGGAGGAGTCCTAGGCCGCGGGGAGGGGAGCTGAGCCCCGGGCAGGGATTCTGGGCCGCGAGGAGAGGAGCCAAGTCCTGGGGAGGGGCCCTGGGCCGCGGGGAGGGGTGGGCCGAGCCCAGGGGTGGGCTTCCAGCCTGCCTCCAGAACGGGGGAGGGGAGTCCCCTTTAGGAGGGCCTGGGCCTCGGGGAGGGGTGGGCCGAGCTCAGGGGTGGGCTTCCAGCCTGCCTCCAGAACGGGGGAGGGGAGTCCCCTTTAGGAGGGCCTGGGCCTCGGGGAGGGGGCAGTTTTAGGCATATGTCCCCTACTAACTGCAGGTCTTGGCGGAACGCGTGTTTAAATGGAATTATTTACCTTAGTGATGTTTTTTAAGCAACGCAAGGAAAATTGCATTTCAAAATTACCTCTTCTGTAGAGAGCAGTTTGAAATAGTCTGTAATTATTATCACTTCAAAGACTGCCAGTTCTTGAAAATGCGCCTGTGTGGAAACAAACACCTTTTCGTTTAGAATGTGAGCTAATTGATAATGTTTTAAAGGCCTATTGGTGAGTTTTTTAAAACTTTTTGTATAAACTTTTAGAACTAATTCAGAGTAATGTGGGTTTTAAAAATTGTTGGGATGGAAGGGAAAAACACTTGAAAAATATTTTACAAAATATATATTTTGTTATTTCATACTTTTGGGTATTTTTGTGTGGTTTTAGTAGTTTATTTCTAATTAAAGAAATGGGACACTGAGAGACATAATATGTGAAGTAAAGCATGCATTGTTATTTTTTTTTTTGAGAGAGAGAGAGAGACTGGGGGGGAGGGGCAGAGATAGAGGGAGAGAGAGAATCCCAAGCAGACTGGCTCCATGCTGTCAGCACAGAGACCGTCATGGGGCTTGAACTCATGACCCTTGAGATCATGACTTGAGGTGAAATCAAGAGTCAGGAGCTTAACCCAGTGAGCCACCCACGTGTCCCTGACTTGCTAATTTTTGATGCTGTGTGATGTGTATATAGTGTCTGCACATACTCGGACATAGGCAGCAGGATGTAGGTACAACAGGGTTGTTCCCTGGGAAATTGTTATATTAGCTAATAGAGCCAGTCTAAACGTCAGGTAATAGGGGAGTAGTCCATCAACAGGAGGCCCTTGGTAGTATGAAATGATACGATACAGTTAAAAGGGTACAGACCAGACCCACGTGTACAGACATGAAATAATTCCCACTCTTTGCAGGTTATAAAGCTTATGGATGGTGCAGTACTATTAGAGTAGGATCTCATATATGAGATAGATAGCAAAAGCATAGCTAAATGAACACATTTAGATACTTCCTGAAAAGACCAGAAGGGTGCCGAATTGGTAACGTTGGTTACTTGTTGATAGGAGAGACTTTGACCTGTTTTTCTAGCTTGAGCATTGCTGAAATCTTAACACAGTGTATTTAGTACTTAAGTACTTTTAAACACTTAAAAATGAATGTGTTTTAGAAACCACAAAAATAGACTTTGTTGCAGGCAACATATTTGAATCTTTAGTACTATCAACAGATAACCGCGTGTTTTACTTAACAGGCCGGCCGTCTGATGATGAGGAAATTAGTTGCAGAGAAATTGAATATCCCTTGGAATAATATTCGTTTGCAGAGAACTGCCAAGGGAAAACCAGTTCTTGCAAAAGACTCCTTGAATCCTTACCCCAACTTCAACTTTAACATCTCTCATCAAGGGGACTATGCTGTGCTCGCTGCTGAACCTGAGCTGCAAGTTGGAATTGATGTAATGAAGACTAGTTTTCCAGGTAATGTTGCATTTTTACAATCTAAGAGTTACAAAGTGTCTTGTGTTCTTTGTTCTTATCTGTCCAAAGACTCAGGCTGGGAGATATGTTACAGATCTTTAAGTTTAGGAAAAATGTGCTCAGTACGCACAGGTGCTGTAGCTGAGAGAGCATATATCTGAAAAGGATATATTTCCCTTTTTGCCTGAACATCACCAGACATCTGCGTAAAGGGAAAACTCTCCGTTAATTGAGCATGCATGTGATGCTTTAGAGACAAAGTGAAAATAACAAAGGTTTCCTTCTTGGATTATACCCTAGCTTGTTAAATAAGAATAAATTTAAAACTATTATTGAAGATTGTTAACTTTTGTAAAGAACGGCTTTTCAATAGCTGTTTATCTTATTTAAATAATAGATGTTAAACCGAACTGAACTCAGTGAACAGTTTTGATTAGCATTCTGTGTACAAAATATATATTGTAAGAACTGTTTCATTCACATGTTTTCTACAATTCATGAGTAAGGTTGTTGTTTTGCTTAAAACAAAACAAGCAAAAACAGTCTCCTTGGTGAAGTATACTATAGTCCTGTAGTACAGAGAACATGTATTTGTACTATGTCTAAATACAACTCTTTGAAGCACGTTTACATTAGTGAAAATGAAGAGCAAACAATTATTAAAATATTAAAGTTGCTTATATTTTGCTTTAGGGTAGGAACTGCTCACATTGACTGTGGGGTTGAGCATGGAGGCAGTTTTACTAGAGCACAGGTTCTCTTAACTCCGTAGTTTTCATCATCTGTGGCATTAAGTGAACACGTGGTATAAGCCAGCATATTTTACTAAGTGCTTTACTTATATTGCCCATTTTAATTGTTTCACCCACCCCAGCATCAATACACTGTTTTTATGAGGAGGTAAGTAACAGGCTAAGAAGAAAGGTGTTAATAAGAAAACCAACATCTTCCTAATTTCATGCGGTAATTTCCTCGTCTCCACCACAGAGTCTTTCCTTCTGTTCTCCTTACTCTAGAAGGTTTGCATAAACTTTATCCCCCACCTCATCTCTGCAGAGATGACTTCTGTGCTGGTTAACTGTCCCCTCAGCCTTACCAGGGAAGCCTCTGTGCGCCGCAGTCACAGGTTGGTTCTTCTGTCATAGGCTCTCCTAAAATATATTTCCTTCGTTCCATTACATATCTAAGTTTATAATTGTCAGGGCAATCGATTGTCTTTTCTGTGGTCCTTAGAGCCACATGGGGGCAGGAACCGCAAGCTATGTCCAAAGCTGGCTGCCGTCACATCTCAGCAGCTGCCTGGTTCAGTTCATGATGTCGTCCACTCGCGCTCTGTCAGATGTGCGAAGTACTCTGAGCCTCGGTCAGAGGACTTCAGAGTGTGGCCGTGAGACTCCCTGCTCACGGTTTCGGTCAGGATCTTTCTTTACCTCACATTCCCACCACCCAATCTGTTCTCAACTTTGCAAAGGAGGCTCTACTAGTGAGATTGGGGATTGTTGGCCTAAAAATTTCTGGATAAACATCAAGGCTTTTTTTTTTTTTTAAGGCATTTTTTTTTTTAAACATCCTACAGTTATTCACCACATACTGCGTGAATATGCACGTGTTTTTCCCAGGACAGGGTCTGGTTTGCAGGAGGGTCACAGGAAGCTTATTCAGATGAGGCAGCGCTAAAAAGGATTTATGGTGAGCGTGGAAGCGAGCCTGTATGCTTTCATAGCTTTCTTTTGTCCTTATTCCAAGAGTCAGAAATTATTTGAGAGGCCACTGGTCTTTCGAATGCAGTGTGCGCAGTGACACAGAAATGGCTGTCCGTTGGGGCTCACAGCGGCCTTGCAATTCTGCCTACAAGATAGATTTTATACCAGTTGGCTTCCTGGACAGTCTGGCTTATGGTCAGTACTGAATAAACGATCACTTACTAATTGAAACTTTTAATAATTAACAAGATAAATGAGGGAAAATTGAAAATTCAGTTTCCTGTTAATTATATTTTACTAGGACACCTCCTCCACCACATGCGCACACACCTGTTTTTATTGATCGTATTCGGCTAATCCCAGTAGCAAGACCTTAACTATTCTTTGCTTCGTTGCCAAAAAGCTGTTGCTGTACCTCCTCACACAGGGGAAGAGCTGTCTTCCCGCCGCGCACAACCAGTTTCTCAGGTGAATGTCAGATGTATTAATGTTTGGGAATCACTGTATTTGGTGTCGTCTCCAAATCCAGGGGTGAGGAAGCTTGTAACCCACCTCTTTTTTTAATGATTGGAATCATGAGGAAGCCCTTAGACCCTTGTGTCACACTACAGAACAGAATTCGAGTTAGGTTTTCGTGACACTTGCAGAACACAGTGGAACTGTGTCCTCTGTCAGGCTTCTGGAAGCAGGGTGCCTGTGAAGCTAGAAAGGTAAGAAGAGGGGGGAGGGGGGGATGGGCATGAAGGAGGGCACTTTGGGGATGAGCACTGAGTGTTATGTAAAAACTAATTTGACAATAAACTATTTGTAAAAAAATAAAAAAATAAAAAAATAAAGGTAAGAAGAAACCACCAGGTTCGCGTATGTGATCGGTTTCATATTAAATCTTCTCTCACAAACCAGGGAATATATTTTTGGCAAATACGATGGACAGAGGTTAATACTGTTAACATACAAAATGCTGGATGTATCGACAGGAAAACCACTCGGGCCTGGTGAGACAGCTCCCAGAACAGTAACCGCGTTCGCCACACCGGGGCTGCCATTATAAGGAACCGAATAATTGCAGGCACTTTACATGTGTGTTCCTTAGTCTCTCCAGCTCTGTCCCTTTTCTGAAGCTTTGGAAATACCGACATTGAAACAAGTCTCCAAACAGAGGCGGTGGTGCTCAGAGGTGAGCATCCGGCTCCCGGGCACAGCACTAACACTCCCTGGAGTGTGGGTGCGTCTGCCTGTGTGACTTACATCATGTGCATGTGTCCTGGTTTCCTGGGGCTCCAGAGAGGCCACTACACACTCCTGTCTTAGAACAGCAGAAATTTGTGATGTCCTCAAGGCCACCAGGTAGAGTTGACAGGGCCATGCCCCCTCTGACGCTCCAGGGAGAACCTTTCATGCCCTCTTCCTTGGTTCCTGGCCATCCTTGGCTTCTAGCTTGGCCACCTCGGTGTTACCTTCATCTTCCTAGATTCTCTGTGTCTGAGTGTTTCTCAGTCATTGGATACAGGGCCTGCCCAAATCCATTGTGGCCTCATCTTAATGTGATTCCATCTGCAGACTCTTTATACCTGAGGTTCCGGGTGGGCATGGATTTTGGGAGAAGCTGTTCAACCCAGTACGGTCCGTCCTCCGCCCTCCCTTGTAAATGTATCTCCTTCCCACGTACAGAATAAATTCTCCCCGTCCCAGCCTCTGCGAGCCTCAGCCTGTTCGAGCATTCGCTCTGACTCCAGCATCTCTTCTGAATATCGTCTGCTCCGAAGGTTCCATGTCGCATCATGTGGATGATCTACCTCAAGTACACGTGGCACTGAGTATGTTCCGTGGCGGGACGGAATCCCTCTCTCCAGTGAGCCTGTAACTGGAAAACGGACCCTCCGCTTCTGTAACCCCTTGGTGGGCCAGGCACAGGATGGACATTCCCATTTCACAGGGGACAAGTGGGGACTTACAAAGGGAGGCCTGGGTCCCAAGCAAGTGTGAAAGCCGGCAGGGCAAGTTTCATAGGTTTTGAGGCCTGAGACTAGTCCGCGGTGTCTTCTGCTCTGTTTCTTGGCCCCGGGGCCACCTACCGTCTGGCCCCTCTCCCTGCCTTCTTCCCGAAGGATTGCACAGTTGCAGCCCCTGAGTCCCAACCTCGCTCTCCAGGCCCATTTCTTGCCTTGTGTGTTGATAAGTGGGCGTTTGTATAAGTACTAAAAGCAGCCGGGGTTCAGGTCTGCCTGAGTGGGGATGTCCAGCCCAGGGGCCCACATCTCAGTCTGTGCTTTCCTGCTCTAGCAGAGCTCCTTTGTCAGGAACGTTCTGGAGGCTTCGTGCATGTGGTTTGTGAAAGGCACATGAGTAGCTCATATATTTTTATTTTATTCTGGGTTTGTACCTGGGTAAATTCCCACACAAGCAAGCTGGTACGTTTAGCATCACTGTGCACATGCTAAGTCCAGATCTAGAAGCCTGTCCCCTCCTGTGGAAGCAAGAATATATGTAATCCAGAAAATGGCACTACTAGAATTTCTAATTGGACTTCCTATCAAAAGCTAAATTTCCTTATTTTGAAGCACACAGATGGACATTGCTCAACCCCTCCCTAAAATAACGGATCCCTTTTCTTTAAGGATGGTGAACACATTAGTGATATTGTTGGGGTTGGGGGACACATTGACCGAGGTGGGCTTTGAGGTTCTGGTAGTAGTAGGATTTTTTTTTTTTTGTAGGTTTGCAGTAGCAGCTTGAGGCGTTTCGTGAACTGTTTTGTTGTAGGTTATTGCTGTGCGTTTAGTCAACTCCCCAATGGCTCTGTGGTCTCGGTTAGTCAATCATTGTGGGGCTTAGTATCTAACACTGCTTTTCCTAAAGGCTGAGCGACAAGAGGGGTAATCTGGTTTCCGTAAATTTAGTTAGTGGTTAGTGGTTATAAACTTTTCAGTCACTTCATCTTTCTTATATGCATAAAGCCCTTCAACATGCAGTGGGATGATTAAATCAGACTGTGATAGGAAACATGAACAGGTGATGGTATTAGGTTTGTTTGCCAGATTATGTCTGTTAATTGTTTCTGCCTTCAGATTGTTTGAAGAACAAATATACTGTTCTGGTATTTCCTACGGATTCCTTCCCGGCTCCCAGAATTCCAGTTTCCCAGGTTAACTACCTAGCTGAGGACTCACCCACTGTGTAATTCCACTATACTGCCACACTGTGGCGCTCTTGTGCTTCGGTCGAATAATTACAAAATCCTCTTTCCTTATTGCTGTCAAATCTCTATTTTGTGGAATGGATAAGATGCTTTCAAAGGTATACGAAAACACACTCATACTGAGTACTTTTTTAGCTGTACATAATCAGTTTGTGATTGCTTTCAGTGATTGTGCTAGATTGCTTTTTGTGTTACTCAGTTTGCTTTACATTAGCATGCATATTTAATTTTTTTTGATTGCCCCATCTTATGTAAGTTAAAAAATTAGAGGATTTTTGGAAGGTTATGAAGAAACCAACAAACAAATGACATTATAGATGATAACAGCCATATATTTTTAAATACGGCATTTGGGGCAATGTTCCATTAAAACTACAGTTCTACTCAATACACAAAGAAAGCAGTCTCCAAATCCAAGATAGCTCCCCCCCCCATTGTTACTGTTTGCACTGCACCAGATCTGTTCAAGAAGAAACAGTTGACGATTCACATAGATACAGTGCTCCCAATATTTAAAACCTCCAGATTTACCTCTGTCACTTTTGCAAGCTTGCTTTCTTTAGAGTGTTATTTCTCAAGCCAGCATGTGCTAGTGCTGCTTGCTTTTTAAGGAAACCGTTTTTAGTAAGAGCCTTGAGGGAGGTGTTGGAGGGTGAAGCACCAGACCATCAGAGGGGTCCGTGGCCCAACGAAGGATCCCTTCCCTTGGGACTCCCACAATCAGCTAATATTTCAGTGCTGTTACGTGCAATGACTTGATAGGTCGGCTGGGCTGCTTTTAGGAAGTAACACTATTTTAACAATATGAACAGATACAAACAGTAAACATTAATTGAAATCATAAAACGTATTGAGATATATTTTACGTGAGAAGAACAAGAGTGCCAAGGAGAACATAGATAAATTAAACAAGTCTGATGAACTTGAAAGTAAATGAGAGTCTTTCTCTTGATCTGTAAAGGACCACATATCACTCACCACAGGATGATAAGTATCTCCTGGCTAAGCAAGAGGACACTCTTGAGTCCACTGAAGTGGGAATGGTGGGGGATCGTAAACAGTTTTGTGGAGGAACCGACGTTTGATACTTCCCGGCCTTGGGACCACTTGGGAACGGTCCTTGGTTGTGGTGGGACAGGCTGTAAGCTCCCTGTGAAGTTAGCGGTGAAATGCCAGTGACACGCGAAGCATGGGTATTTGACGTCTGTTTTCCAGACAGGCCTCGACCGCCAACAGAGCGCGTGCTGGTGGCCGTCATTGGAGGAGTTGTGGCCGGTGGGAATGTCGGATCTCAGAGCTGGGTGTTGTAGAACTGGGAGTCGGAGTTAACAGTCTGCAGAGGGTTGGCCGTGAAGAGAAGACCTTGCTCCACGATGAACTGTAGTCATGAACTAAGGTCACAGGACAGCAGGGCACAAACAAGCAACAGACCAAGTGACGGTTCATTTCGTTACCCACATGGTAAACGTTTGTGCGCCCTCTCCCCGGGGCCGGGCCCTCAAGGGCTCTCTAGGCTGGCCTTGCGGGAGCCCAGGCACAGCGACTGATCCATTTATAACCATTAGTTCTCTACCCATTTGTGTAGTGTTTATAGTCTGCATATTTGCAGAGTAAATAAACAAATACTGCTAGAGACATCCTGTCTAGTGGTAACAATAGACAAACACATAGTTCTGTTTTGGAAAAAAATATGAGAGACATGTCTTGTATTTTTAATTTGTCTCAGCTCTCAATTCAGAGAATCAGATTCTTTGAATTATTTATTTATGTTTAGAATTCTCTGTAGTATTTTTTTGTTTGTGGAACAGAGGAACTAGGGGTATATCTCAATTTTTTAAAAAAAAAAAAGCTTATTTCCCAGTAGCATCCCTGAAAAGGCAGAATTTAGAATCTGTTTTCATTTGGAAAAGTCAAATAAGAAAACACATTGAGAGACCATTACTGTAAGGAAAGAAGTGTAAACTAGTTTTCCAAAGTGATAACTTGGGGGGGGGGGGAACAGGGGTGATTGAGTGGCTCTAGTCTGATTTCACCTCAGGTAATGATCTCACAGTTGTGAGATCGAGCCCCACATCAGGCTCTGTGCTGACAGCGCAAAGCCTGCTTTGGGAACCTCTTTCCCTCTCTGTCCCTCTCCACTCGTGCTTTCTTTCTCCCGAAATAAGACCCCCTCCCCCCCCCAAAAAAAACCCTCCGCTTTCTTCCACTTCTCAAAAACTTATGGTAAAGGAATTGCTTTTTTTTCCCCTCTGTTCTATAGCAGTGTAAAAAAATCTAAATCCCAGAGGAATATAGTTTTTTTAAGAGTGATTGTTGTAGGTTTTGATACTCTACCACATATAGGATGTTTCCCCCTTGTTGTTTAGAATTTATACCACATTTGGCTGCTAAATTGTATCACATTTTCAGAAAACATCTATCAATATGTGTTGTTGTTTTTTCCGTTTATTATTTTAATCATAGCATTTCCCTATTTCTGTAACCAGCCTTCTGTTTTGGGCTAACCCCTGCTTGTCACTGTGGTTTATTTTAATTCCTAGCCTTGATTTGCTGACATTTTATTTAGGATTATTGTGACTATATTCAAGACTAACATTGGCCTATACTTTTCTTTTTGTGCCCTTGAACAGTTTTGGTGATAGAGCAGCTATTTTTAATTATGTGCTTCCTCAATTGACAGGTCGTGGTTCAATTCCAGAATTCTTTCATATTATGAAAAGAAAGTTCACCAACAAAGAATGGGAAACAATCAGAAGCTTTAACGATGAATGGACTCAACTGGATATGTTTTACAGAAATTGGGTATAATTTCTTTCTAACTTTGAGAGTTAAAAGCCTGTGATGACACATTATCTTAAAAATAGGTGCCAGAGTTCTTTGGTTACTAGGGGAGTTCCTCCAGTGTTCAAAACAAATGATTATTGGGAACTTTATGATTTTTATGCAGCATGTAATTACATCATAATGACGGTTAAGAAAATTGTATATTCAGTGCTCAGTTAGAAGGTACTTGCTCTTAAAGCTAAAATAAGACGTTTCTCACAATGTTTAATGTTTTCTTTTTCAAAGGAACTCATACATATGAAGCCTTATTTAACAAACACAACTGTAATATTTACCCTATACTGGAAAACACTTGCCCTTCATGAGTTGGTTACTTTGATGATCATGACAGGGCTGTGAGGAAAGTGCTGTTACACCCAGAACGGAGGCCCAGGGGCTCAGACGATTGACCGTGCGATCCCACGTTGGGTTTGTCTCTGCTAGTGCAGGGGTAAAAGTAATGATGGTAACTTAGAGTCAGCGTGTAGCATAGATTCGGGCCCCAGATGTGTGGGGCCAGGAGAGTTTATGGACAATTTTATCTGCTAAGTATTCTACTAAGAGAAAATTGCTCTGTATTTTAGGCCCTGAAAGAAAGCTTCATAAAAGCCCTTGGTGTTGGACTAGGATTTGAATTACAACGGCTTGAATTTGATATATCCCCATTAAATCTGGATATAGGCCAAGTTTATAAAGAAACACGCTTGTTCCTGGATGGGGAAGAAGAAAAAGAATGGGCATTTGAGGTAAAAATTTATCACTTGCTATAAGAATTTCCTTATTTTGTGCATGTCTCTAAAGTTAATTAGAGGAAGCTACTCAACGAAAGTGGTCTTGACTGGAACTATTGTTGGTGCCCTGCAGGGGGGCTCAGGGACACCCTGTGAGTGTGGTGCAGGGGGCCTCAGGGTCACCCTGTGAGCGTGGTGCCCTGCAGGGGGGCTCAGGAGGAATGTCATATTCTATAGGCGCCCAGTTTTCACAGCCAGTTGCTGTTAGGAAGGTTCCCACCAAAAAGTTCCAGATGAGGAGATTACATGAAATAGTAATTCTTTGCATTAAAGGGAAAGTAGAAATGTTAATAGCGATAAGATACATTTTCAGTGCTTTGCCATTGGAAAAAAATTATAAAATTGAAATGTTTTAAGTTATAGCTTAAACTTTATTTTCCTTTGTTCCTAAGATGCGGTAAGTACTAAGAAAACAACACGCAGTACAGTTTTGATTGGGATTGCATTGAATGTGTAAATTGCTTTGGGTAGTAATGACATTTTAACTATATTCTTCCAATCCATGAGCGTGGACTGTTTTTCCATTTCTTTGTGTCTTCTTCAATTTCCTTCATAAGTTTTCTATAGTTTTCATCATATCGATCTCTTGTATCTTTGGTTAGGTTTATTCCTAGGTATTTTATGGTTTTTTTGTGCATTTGTGAATGGGATCCGTTTCTTGATTTCTCTTTCTGTTGCTTCATTGTTGGTGTATAAAAATGCAACTGATATCTGTACGTTGATTTTGTACCCTGCAACTTTGCTGAATTCTTGGATCAGACCTAGTAGGCTTCTGGTGGAGTCTGTTGGGTTTTCTTTGTAGAGTATCATGTCGTCTGCAAAAAGTGAAAGTTGGGTTTTCTATGTAGAGTATCATGTCATCTGCAAAAAGTGAAAGTTGGGTTTTCTATGTAGAGTATCATGTCATCTGCAAAAAGTGAAAGTTTGACTTCTTTGCCAATTCTGATGGCTTTTATTTCCTTTTATTGTCTGATAGCTGATGCTAGGACTTCCAGCACTATGTTAAACAACAGGGAAAGAGCCCAAGTGTCCGTCAGCGGACGAATGGATTAAGATGTGGTTTATCTATACCATGGAATACTACATGGCGATGAGAAAGAATGAAATCTGGCCATGTGTAGCAACATGGGTGGACCTTGAGGGTGTTATGCTGAGCGAAATAAGTCAGGCAGAGAAGGACAGATACCATATGTTTGCACATATAGGTGGATTAGGGGGAACTTAACGGAGGACCATGGGGGAGAAGGGGGGAAACAGTGGGGGAGAGGGAGGGAGACAAACCATGAGAGACTCTTGAATGTTCTCCCCATCAGTATGGGAGAGAGGGGAAGGGGGATCATGAGCATGGAGGAGGGCACTTGTGGGGATGAGCACTGGGTGTTCTATGGAAACCAACTTGACAATAAACTATTTAAGAAAAAAAAAAGAAAAAAAATGCGGTCTTTATGAAGCAGATCAACCTTTGTAATTTAACACTAAACTGTGTCCTGAAGGATAGAACATTCTTGTTTCCTTCTGGTTTGTCAGAGTTTATAGGTGAATTCTGATATTTACAATAAGTTTATGGGTAAAATTTAGAAGGTTAGGAAAATCTTGAAAATGTAGAAAGTCTTGGAAGTCAAACTTAAATCTTCAGTTCAGTAGCATTGAATGACCTAATTTAAGTAGCTAAGTTGCTAGTTTCATTTCCTTTTCCAACTGATACTTATTTCATGCATTGTCCTTGGCAGAAAGGATTTAGGGCAAAGCTCACCTCTGGGAGCTTTCATTCTCATGGTACGTTGAATGTGAATGTTTGGTAGCTGTCATTCGTCATGAAATAGTTTCTTTCTATCTGCCATATTGTTGCTGAGGTCTGAGTAGAGAAGATGAAGCTTTATTTTCAGGTCTCACACTGAATTATGGCCAATGATGAGATATGTGAGTAGTGAGCAGGGCATCCTGGCATTTCAGCGGACACCCAAATAAAAACAGCTGATGGCCCATGGTTACCTCTGATATTCATATACAGACACCACAGAACCAGTCTGAGCAGTTTTCCCAAAGTAGTTTCAGCTGACAACTGTCTGCATTTATGATGCTTATGCCATCAGTGTATTCAGTTGAGCAAGTGCGCGTACTTTTGTTTGTAATAACGAATATGGTAAGCTTGTTTTTTGTTAAAGGGAAAGTACCTTCAACCTGTTAAATCTTCTGACATATATAGCTAGTTTTATTTTTTCTTCTTTTAACATATCTGTCCTTATTGGATATCTTTCTTTTTTATTCCACCAATTTGGGTATCTTAAGGGGTGAAGATTCGAAGAAGAGGATACTATTTCTGATTATAGTTTCCATTTCAAATGATATCTTAAGGAGGAATGTCTAACCTGTATTTTCATTAAAATTTTTAATAGTTTTGGATGTTTTAATGGTTTTTTTTAAGTTTATTTATTTTGAGAGAGAGAGAGATTAGGGGAGGGGCAGAGAGAGAGTCCCGAGCAGGTTCCATGCTGTCAACACGGAACCTGATGCAGGGTTCAGTCCCGTTAACCGTGAGATCATGACCTGAGCCGAGATCAAGAGTCAGACGCTTAACCGACGAACCACCCAGGTGCATCTGTAGTTTTTAATAGTTTGGAATTGAAGTAACTGCCTCAGGTATCTATTCTAAGCCCCCTTCCCCATTGCTTCAGACATAGGGGAAAACAGAAAATTGTGTTTTTTAATTCTTACCTGTGATTTCCACCAAATTTCCATGGGCCGTACTAATTAGTTACCTGAATGCTTGTAAACCAGGGCTGCAGTCTGATTTTTTTTTACATACACACTATAAACATCACCAGTGAGGGCTGATGATGACCCAGATATGCCTCTAGGTACGATAATCCGTCTTCCATCTGTGTAGTTTTCTGGCTGAATGTGCGTAATCTAAGTGTAATCATTGAGAAACATCAGATAAATCAAAACTGAGCGATGTTTTATTAATGAAAGAGGAAGAGTAGGCTTATATTTTAAAGTGTTGTTATGAAGACCTGGCAGCTGGAGGCAGTAGTTGGCCCTGGATGAGCTCTGGTTCTGGAAGGGGGAAATGCTGTGTGGACATTATTGTATTCAAAAAAATTGGATTACAGGGAGTAGATTTAAGTATTCTTCCAATGTCAGTTTACTGAAGCTATTAGCTAGTGTGGCCGTATATGAAAATATTCCTATTCGCAAAAACTGAAGTATTTTCAAGTCAGGGGCCACAATCTATGTGACTTCTTAAATGGTTCAGGGGGGCAAGGGAGTATATGTGTGTGCATCTGTGTAGAGAGACAGGAAGATTGAGATTTAAAAACAGAAACAGAAGTAGATCTGAGTTTGCACTTTCAGTAATCTGTTACCTACTACCTTTTATTTTTCAGGAAAGCAAAATTGATGAGCACCATTTTGTGGCAGTCGCTTTGAGGAAACCAGACGGATCTAGACGTCAGGGTGTAAGATTTTAAGATTTCTCTTAATTCTTTCTAAAAAGCATGAATCCTTGTTGAATTTGTTCTTTCTTGATAGAAGCAGTCATTAGGTTTATATCATGTTAGAGGTATGTGTTCATTTTTTAAAATCCTAGATTTAGAAGAGTTTTTATTTTTATTTATTTTTTATTTTTTTTTAATGTTTATTTTTGAGAGAGCAAGAGACATTGTGCGAGCAGGGGAAGGGCAGAGACAGAGATACAGAATCGAAAGCAGGCTCCAGGCTCTGAGCTGTCAGCACAGAGCCTGACGTGGAGCTCGAACCCACAAACCGTGAGATCATGACCTGAGCCAAAGTCGGACGCTTAACCGACTGAGGCACCCAGGTGCCCCTTAGAAGAGTTTTTCTTGATGACATCCTTAAGATCCTGGAATTTCACAGTAATTTTTAGAAAACATGTTATCTATTTCTTTACATTCATCAATATTACAAAGAAAAAATGTCACTAGTATTGTCCTGGTGCTTATATGTTGGTAGAAATTCAAGATAACCGCAGTCTCAGGCATCTTACCAGTGGTTTCTTCCCCGTGAACTGGGGCTGTGTTGAAGGTAAAGGTTCAGTGGAGGGAGTTGAGTGATGGCATTATCTAGCAGATGGGACGACTCCACCTTCTGTAGTAATCCCCCAGATGATTCCCGAGGTGACAGGGCCAAACATGTGCGAGGCCCTGTGTCACCCTGCGATGGGACACTGGTCTCGGTTCTTCCTGCCACAGTCTGTTCTTTGTTCTGCGCTGAGTTGTTGAGTGAAGAAAGTGAAACAAACCAAAACCCCCTTCGGGTCAAGGGCCCTCACCCTCCATGGACACAGTTGTGATTCTGCGGGGATATTTTTGTAAGGAATCCAAGTCATGTTATAATAATTGGAACTATGTGATGTCCTTCTTTCTAGGGAATCCACATCAGACACTATAGCATGATCAGAATATATGTGTCGTTATTGCTGGAAAATAGCTCTGTGCACACAGTGCTCTTGATAAATAAGCAAAGGATTAAAAGTCTTCTTAGATACTTTAATTAAAAGGGGACAGCATGTTAAAATTGGTGTCTCAAGCTTATCTGAAGATATTCTGGCCCTGGTACTTGGTCTTGTGTGATTAAGTGTCACCTTTACACTCTGCAAATCTCTTGTTTGCACAGAGCTTTATACTTGTTTCACTTGTGTACACGTGCTGCCGCCTTGCTGCGGCGCTGCAGGGAGGCCGACCGGCCACTGACGTGGTGGCTTCCAGGCCCACATCCGCGTTTTAACCTGTGGCGTGAGCTGGCACAAACTGGTGGATGTTGGAGAAGGTCCGTGCTGGGCAGAGTTGTCAACAAGGGCTGAACCTGAGAAGATCAGTTTCAAGTTAGCGCGGAGTGAATCGTTTTCTATAGAAGTGTTGCGTCTCATGTGTGCACGGGGTTATATCCCACCTGCCCTCTAGACTGTTTCCCAAAAGTCTGCATTGTGGTCCTGTATCAGAAAAGCCTGTGTGCTTGTGAAAAGTTACATGTTTTGCGGACACTTTCAACTCCTCTTTTGGGATCCTTTTAACTCCTCTATCACAAATTTTGGATGTGTGGCTTAGAAATCTACATTTTAAACAAATACTACAGATTAGATACTGATAAAAGTTCAAGAATTAGGTTCTTACTTTTAATTTGTTATGTTGACAACAGTAACGTAAAGAGTGATTAGTTACCTAGGAATCCTGGTATGTTGTGGTTTAATATTACTGATGTGAATATTTGATCTTATTTCCCACTTCCTTTATTATGAAATTGATCATAAGATTAACAAGCAGTAAAACAACGAGATAATCTTTTTTTTCCCTTTTAGGTTCTAGCTCAAGATGATTCTAAACCAACTCAGAGGCAGTTTACTATCCTCACTTTTAATGATTTAATATCATCGGCTGTTCCTATGACCCCTGAAGACCCTTCATTTTGGGACTGTTTTTGCTTCACAGAAGAAATTCCAATACGAAATGGTACAAAATCATGATATGATTCCCCGAGTAACAAAGGAAAATGAAAACTGTTTGTAATCTTCTCTATTCACTAAAACAATAAATGTCTGATAGTATCAAATTTTACTTCAAAAACCCATTTTTAAAAAAAAAAAACACTTTTCCTATTAAAAACACCAGGCTGTCAGTTCAGGCAAATTCCCTAGAACACACGTTTACCTTTTCCCCAAATCGCACTGGGTTAACAGAGGGAGCAGAAACGGGAGCAGAATCTTAGAGTGATAGGTGCTCAGTGTAGAAAAAAAGTAGAATATCAAATATGCAAAAAGGGTACATTTACATTTTTATGTTTCAGAGACCATGATTCCTAAAATGTAAAGTTTCTTTCCAGACCTTTTTCTTGGCAAACGAATCCATATTAATCCACTTTCTTTTTTTAATGGAAACATACTGTTTTGTAATTTTTTACTGTCTTAATTCCACATCTCCTGTTCATCAGTCTGCGTCCATGGCTTAACTGGTGCTGAAGTCCTGACCAGAGGTAACAATGTCCAAATAACCCTGGGGCATTTATCATCCACCTCAGCACCCACCCCTCGGGTTATCAGTTCTGCCTCTGGCTCCTCTCCGTGGAGAGAGCTGCTCCAGTAACTTGAGCCTCACATCTTCGTAGGATTGGGTCTAAAAGGCAGGAAAGGCCATTTCTCCTCTCACATCTCATTTTCATCCGTGAATAGGACCTCCCAACAGACCCCACAACGTGTCCCCTCAGCTTCTCTTGACTCAGATCAGACCCCTGATGTTAGCGGCCTCTGTGGGGAGTAGACCCGTGGTAGGGAGCCCGGCGCTGGTGGGGACGTGGCATCAAGGGCGCCCCGCCACCTGCCGTCACGGGGAAGATCTGGTCCACATCCTGTCCTGGAAGCTGTGACCGTGTGCGGCGTTTACTGTGAGCACCAGTGCAGTGAACGTCCTCATAACCGCGTGCTGGGGAACATGCTGCTTCTCCCCTTAAGAGCGTTTCCACGAGTGGTTCACGAGGCTAAAATAGTTCCAGAGCTTGAGAAGAGAAGGCCGTGCAGTTTCCACTTCTAGCTAGTGTTACATGTGTAACCACCTGTTCACCCCCAACCTACGTTCTTCCTGGTCACTGGACATATTCTCCTGTTTGTTTGTTTGTTTGTTTGTTTTCATTTAATCTTTGCCAATGTAAGTGAAAAATGGTGTCTTCGTTTTTAATTTGTAGCTTTCATTACAAATGACATTGATCCATCGGTGTTGTCAGTGGCTGTTACTGTTCCTTTCTCCTGAACCACTTGTTCATCGTCTTTGCCTGTTTTAATTCAGTAAATTAGCACTTAAAGTGGGAGCATAATACAGAAGCTGCCAAGACCATCCTGTCGGTGACAGAATCTATCACATGGCTGTAGCGTGCATGTCTTGGGGAGTTAAAGTCTTGTTATTGTGAAATATCAAGAAATGAAAGAATTTCATTGTTTCTGTTAGTGAAATTAACAATTGTGTATGAATTGCATAAAATTAGATACTTTGCTTTGTATAAAACACCATTGGAATGTTTTGTAATTTTTTATTTTATTAAGCATGTCCAAATACTCCAAGCAGAGTAAATACTGTTTTTTTTTTAAAGATAAAGTAGCATATAAAATAGGAAACCTTGTCCCTTCTTAGCATGAATGTAATAGTGATATGAAAACCTGTCATCTGTCATGTCATGAAAATAAAGCAATTAATGTTAGTGAATTTCTATAAGCCAAGCACTGCGCTAGATTTCATGTTTTGTTTTTCTGTTTCTTAAAGTTACACACGGTTTACAGAATCTAAAGGACCTACAGGCTCTTTTCTGAATGAGAAATACCACCCCTTGACCTTGTTCTTCCATTTTCTACGCCCTGGAGCAACCTCTCTTTGTTATCCATTACCCTTTCTTTGAATAACATGCTTCTCTTTTACTTGAGTTTTGAATCGTGGGCATTCTTTTAATTTCTCG
Organism: Hyaena hyaena; assembly: GCF_003009895.1. Lineage (NCBI taxonomy): Eukaryota > Metazoa > Chordata > Mammalia > Carnivora > Hyaenidae > Hyaena > Hyaena hyaena. Next base: position 548,606 of record NW_024081008.1, read on the forward strand.
TTTCAAAAGCTTGTTCTGTTTCCAGTTCATTATATATTCCCTTCCTGCCCCCTCTTCCCAGCATAATTATGTTGGGATTCAATGATCCCAAACTTCTCAAAGGAGATCTTAGGTACCCTGAGGGCTAGGCGTTGCTGTGCTAACCTTTACACCTGCACAACTTCTGGAGGCATTTATTTCCTCTAAAGTTTGAGATAAAAGCAATACAGATCTTGTAAGAAGCTAACAAACTTGCCCACATTTTAAGACTGAAGGCAGAGGAGGGCTTCAGAGGAATCGGCCTGCCTGCAAGTATACGGTCACTGTTCTTTTAGGGTCATTTTTCCGTGGAAATGTTAGGGACCAATGTTACAAGAAAGGAAGGAAACATTTCAGACACAGAAGCAGAAGTCGACCTAATGCACGGTGTGCTGCCCCCCAGGCGAGCGAGCGTCCACGCGCGGGGAGCGAGGCCAGTCTGTGGCCTCGACCTGGAGCCCTGGCTGACCCTGGCTGGACCCCACCTTTTTCTGTCGGTACTTCGAACCCTTCCTGTGCTCTTGCCAGTGTTGGAGGGGCAGGCAGCCCATCCATCCGGCTGTTCTTTCCCCTCTGACTCCGTTCGGGGTCTGCTCAGGACCCCAGAAGCACATTCACTGTAGGCGCTGTGCTAACCAGAACCCCTTTTCCTCGCCGTTTCCAAGTTCCGGCGGACATTAGGGGAAGGCTGTGGGAAGGGGACACGGCCAGGGCGTTGGCTCCCTGCTGGGCGGTGGTGTGGGGACGACGCAGCAGGCCGTCGGTGCAGTTGCCTGCGGTTCCCGTTCCCCAGGAAGCGGGTGACCTTCCTGAGAAACCTCAGGAGGTCACTGGGAGCCTCATCACGTCACAGCTTGTCCCGTCAGATCCTCGAGTAGGCATTTTCTCGTCTCACGTCCTCGCAAGTGGAAGGTGAGTCCAGTACAAGAGGTTCTGAGAGGGAGATCACATCCCCAGAACTTGTATCACAGTATCTTGTTTGAATTGAATTTTATCTTACTGTTATCATTAGATTATTATTTTTAGAGATGATTATCGTTCCTCTGTCTTACTTTGTTCACCATGCTTAATTTAGAAGTCAAACTTTAGCATCGGTATGCTTGCATAGGAAAGAACAGTATTAAATTATCAAACTGAATTATTAAATTAGTATTTAATTCATTAGTTATTAGCGGTTATTGTGTCTACAAATCAAACTCTAGGTACGCATGCATAAGGAAAAACATAGTGTCTGTAGTATTTGTGCGGTCTGGTTTCAGGCTCCCACCAGGGGCCTCTGGGCGCGTCCCCACGGATAACGCGGGGGGTGGGGGCGGTCACTGTAGTCGTGTCCCCCTGCGTCATGGCCCCTGCAGGACCCTCATCTCCAGGTAAGTCTCCAGGGATCAGGAGCCGCCCTTCCTTGCCCTGTCTTCGCAGCGGGAAGCCTCCTGCCCCGGCTCCGCGCCCTGGAGGCCGCGTCGCCCCGCACGCCCCGCGCGGCCTCGGCTGTGCGCCCGCGGCTGCCGCCGTCCTGCACCCGGCAGTTCGCGCCGCGAGCGGCCGCGGGGGGCGCGCGGGGGCTCCCCTGCGGGCAGAGGCCGACGCGGGCGCCCGGTGCCAAGAGGCGGCGGTGCGCTTCCCCGTGCCGCACCCGCGCGGTGCGGACGGCACGCTGGGGGGCCGCGCCCGGGGCGTCCGGGCGTCCGCAGGAAGCGGGACAGCCGGGCAGCGAGGGTAGAACCCCAGAGGGCGTGTGGCCGTGTGAGGGGGCTTCGCGTGTCGTTCCCCGGAGAAGCAGCCCCCTCAGTCCGAGGGCAGCGCCTCACCCCACCCCGGGCACCCCGGGCCCCAGAAAGAGCTTCGGTGGCCTCGCCTGAGACACTGTCGTGAGGGGGAGCGGCTCCCTCGTCGCTCTCCGTGTTTACTTCGGGAACGTAACGGGCCCGTCAGGCCGGCGGGGGCGGCGGGCGGGCGGGCGGCACCCCCACCGGTGGGGCGCCGCGAAGGGACTGGGTGTGAAGAGTGTGAAACCAGGGGCGACACCGTGGGCACAGGGCGCCTCCCGCAGGAGACGCGTGAACGTGCTCCCCGGAGGCCTGGGAGCGGCCCTAACGACGGCGCAGCGGCCGCCTGGGGTCGGCGAGGCTGACATGCCGGCAGCTTCCCCGACGTTCTCCGGGAGGACCGACTCCAAAGCCCGAGGGGGATGGGAAAGGGGAGCTGGTGTGCACACCCCTGCTCCCGTACCACGAACTCGGCGGCTTCTGAGAGCAAAATCTCCTTTTGTCACAGTTCTGGACGCCAGGAACCCACAATGTGCGTCGCGGGGCTGAGCCCAAGCTGTCCGCAGGCCTGCGCTCGCTCTGCAGACGCCAGGGACCCGCGGGACGCTGCGTCCTTTCCTTCGGGGGCTCCTGGTGGCCGCCAGCCTCGCTTGGCGTGTGTCCACGTCACCCCGTGTGTCCCCACAGACGCGGCCTCCTCTCTCGTCACGTGCCCCTCTCTCTACACTTGCCTGTGACTCCGGCCAGGGCTCACGCAGACTCCAGATCCTTAACTGTCCATCGATGGCAGTCAGAGTCCAGGCGTCAGGACTCGATTTCTTGGAGGGCCGCTGTCCTCCTTCGCCAGGGAGCCGGCCACACCGCGCCCCCCGCCCCAGCCTCTGCCACCTCCCCGCCTCCCCTCTGCCCTTGTTCGCTGGGCTGCAGCCACCCGGCCCCCCCCCCCCCCCCCCCCCCCCCCCCCCCCCGCTCCCGGAGCACGTCAGGCTCCCGCTCCCGCTTCGGGTCTTCGCCCTCGCTCTGCCTCTCTCCGTCTGGAACGTTCTCCCGCACGCTCGCATGACTCCCTCATTTCCTCACAGCTTCGCTCTGACGCCGGCTGCTCAACGCGGCCTCTGCCAGCTCTCTGTCTGGAACTGAAAACTGCTCCTTCTCCAAGCCAAACACCCGATCTCCCTTCCCCACACCCTTTGTCTGCCCGGCCCTTGGCGCCACCTGGTTTTCTAACTGGCTTGCTGTCTGTCGCCTGGGGCAGTCCCTGCAGAATGGCGGCTCCCTGGGGTCCGAGGACCAAACTAGCTTCGTTTAGGGCCCCAGAACAGTGCTTACGTCCTACAGAGGCTCAAAGACCACTCACTGAGTGCCTAAATGTTGGGATTTCGTATTAGTTTTCTGGGCCCACCGTCATAAGTACCACAGGCTGCGCAGCTTCAGCAACGGCAATTGATTGATCTGTCTTCTCACAGTTTAGGTCAAGGAGCGGGCAGGGTGGGTCTCCTCTCTCTGTGGCTGGTGGGTGGCCGCCTTCCCACTGCCTTCACGTGGTCTTCCTTCTGGGTGTGCAGCTGCCCCCTCTCTTCTTATAGGACACCGGTTATCAGATCAGCGTTTCCCCCCCCCCCCCCCAAATGAGCTCATTCAACCTCCACTATACCTTTTAAGATCTGGTACCCAAATACAGTCACATGGGGAGTTAGGACTTCAGTGTATGGATTTGGGCAGATGGGGGGCAAATCCATTCCACAACAGGTTTCTGTCTGTAGGACCTCGTCACTGCCCACGTGCGCTCACACGGTGCCAATCTGGTGTAGCACCTCATCACTACCCCATCATTTGCTCATACAGTTCTAGTCCTAATTTGCGTTTAGCCCAAGTTATAACTCTGTTTTATTGTTTTTTTTCTTCCTTAGTTTATTGTCAAGTTGGTTCACATATAACACCCACTAACTCTGTTTATTTGTATAGGCTGCCTCTCCCCTCCACCTCTCTCCTCCCAGTTTCTGGCTGGCACTGGAATTACGTCCTAAGCGTGCGCATCATAACCTCCCGGTGAGGTAAGTGTGGTTACTCTCATGATGAAAATCTATAATCTGAGGCTCAAAAGAGAGTAGATCATGTTTCTGAGATCACAGTGCTAGTAAGTGCTATCATTTTGATAGCTTCGTTCTCATGGGCTCCAAAGCCCACTTTCTTTCATCTCCCACATTGTCCCCAAGGTGAATGGGGAAAAGCCATCCTTCAGCCTGATATATTATAAGCGATGGTACCTGTAAAGCGGGTGTCACATTTCAGGAAATGGGATTAAGTTTAGAATCTGAGTAATTATACCCACCGGCTGAATTTGAATGATATCATTTTTTTTACTTCTGCAATTTCTGTTATCCTTAATGATTGTCTAAATATATCCTTCTCTTTGCAAAATTTAGCCACTAAGAGTACTAAGAAAGTTTCTTTCCTTTTTAAGAAGTCAGAAGTATACAATGAATTCATAATGTCAAGGAAATATCTATTATTTTATCCTAAAATATAGAGGAAAAGGTCATTGCCTTTGTTGTAAGAGTTTGCCATGTGTTCTTGGTAACATGCCTGAGTTCTCTTGGTGAAAAACCATTGTAGAGTTTGAAAGTCAGTTATTTATAGTTAGGAGAATATAGTTCTGTCTTTGGGTGCAGCTGATTGTTTAAAATAAAAATTAGGATTTTCCTCCATAGATTTTATATTTTAGAATGAGTTTTGCTTGTGGCTTATCTAGACAATGGAATACTACATGGCAATGAGAAAGAATGAAATCTGGCCTGTGTAGCAACATGGATGGAACCTGAGGGTGTTATGCTGAGTGAAATAAGTCAGGCAGAGAAGGACAAATATCATATGTTTGCACGTATAGGAGGATTAGGAGGAACTTAACGGAGGAACAAGGGAGAGAAGAAGGGGGGAAATAGCGGGGAGAGGGAAGGAGGCAAACCATGAGAGACTCTTGAATGCTGAGAACAAACTGAGGACTGATGGGTGTGGGGAGGGAGGGGGGCGATGGGCATGGAGGAGGGCACTTGTGGGGATGAGCACTGGGTGTTGTATGGAAACCAACTTGACAATAAACTAGTTTTTAAAAAATCAAAAAATAAAAAGTATGCTGTATTTGCATTCATGCAAGCTGTGTGATCATTAAATTGACAGGAAAGCAGCTGTTAACAGTTGTCATTTGGACATGCAGATGGGAATATGCTAGGTCATGGCGTGACCCCTTACACCCGTTGAGCTCTGGTTTCATCTGGCGTTTCCAAACCATGGCCCTGAGCTATGGATGTTGATCAAGTGGCCATGCAAGTGGCTATGTAGTGGTTGCTTTAAATTGGCACCAGGGGTGTAGAGATGGCTCTTAAGTTGTTTATGAGGAAGCTGTTGGTTTTCTGCTTCTATGTCTGTGTGGCTCTTAAAAATAGAAGACTAGGGCATTTTATTGAAATACATTTTGTTCAAAGTAAAGGTGCCTTGTGAATGAGCTAAAGGCTTAGATAATATTAATCTTGAAATTTAAAATAGCTCTAGGGGCAACTGGGTGGCTCAGTTGGTTAAGTGTGTGACTTCAGCTCAGGTCATGATTTCACTGCTGGTGAATTCAGGCCCTGTGTCTGGCTCTGTGCTGAGAGCTGGGAGGCTGGAGCTGCTTCAGATTCTGTGTCTTCCTCTCTCTGCCCCTCCCCCCACTCTTGCGCGCACTCTCTCTGTCTCTCTGAAATATAAAATAAAACACTAAAAAATATATAGGGCGCCTGAGTGGCTCAGTCGGTGAAGCGACCGACTTCAGCTCAGGTCATGATCTCACAGTTCATGGGTTCGAGCCCTGCATCCGGCCCTGTGCTGACAGCTCAGAGCCTGGAGTCTGCTTGATTCTGTGTCTCCCTGTCTCTCTGAACCTCCCCTGCTCATGCTGTCTCTCTCTCTCTGTCTCTCCCTCAGAAATAAATAAAACATTAAAAAATAATAATAATAAATAGGTTTAGAATAAATCTGTAGACAGAAACATACTTATAATGACTGGTGATTAAAACAAAGAAATAGCCTGAATCTCCAAGTATAAATTACTCTTGTTTTCCTAGGAGCCCATCATATATCAGGTTGACCATTAAGCTGAATGAAAGCATCAATCTTTTAGTAACTTGGAAGAGATAAACATACCATCTTAGCTAGCAAGGTTTGGTATATAATTTTTGTAGACTCTTTACCCCGTCATTGGCGATGTGGGCGTGAACCGCCTGCACCACTTCATGGGCCATGTAGGGGTGCACCGGTTGTATCTCCTCATTAGCGTCCTGTACCCCCTCATCAGCAGTGTAGGGGTGTGTCGCCTGAACCCCTTCATCGCGTCCTACAGCCCATCATTGACGTGGACCATGTAGGAGGAGCTGCCCGCCCTCCTTCAGGAGCCACGTAGGGGGAAGCGGCCTGCCCCCCAGGGCTCCCTCCAGTTCAGGGGCCAAGCAAGGGGGAGCCACCTGCCCTCCTTCAGGGGCCACGTAGGGGGGGTCCTGCCTGCCCCTCCATCAGGGGCTGGGGGGTGCCACCTGTCCCCGCCTTCAGGGGCCACATGGGGGGTGACGCCTGTCCCCCTTCAGGGACCATGTAGGGAAGAGCCGCCTGCCCCCCTTCACGGGCCACGTGGGGGTGCTGCCTGTCCTTCGGTTCACTACTAGTGATTATCCTCTCTGATATAAGCTTACGCAAGGAGAACTATTTATTACTCATACTAGCATTCTTGCTTCTATTGTTAAATTAACGCAGTATGAATTTAGGAGTTGGTTGTAGATTTTTGGTATTAAGTTTTAAGGTCCTATACCAGTGCCTGAGCCCTACTAATAACTCTCATTGCCACATCCCTAACAGCCACCTACAATTTGCAAAACATTCTTTCCCATCTGGGACAGCCTTGTTTCGATTCCCTGCAACCCCCCACCCATTGGCTATGGAGGGGTGTCACGCTTGCACACACAGCCCCGTCAGCACAATTTTGGATGAAATACCGTTCATGCATTTGTTGTATTAATTTTAGGCATACATCCTGGGCATTCCATTTATATGTCTATAAATTATGTTGTACTAAACCACAAGTGTACCTATCATGTGAAAGCATGCAACACTATTATTACAGGATTGACTCTCTTCCATTGGCCGTACCTTATATCTGTATGACTTATTCATGCCATAGCTGGAAGCCAGTATCTCTCTCTCTCTCAAAGGTGTCAATTTTTTATCTAGTCTAAGTATTTTGGTGATAAACACAATTACCTGTTGTTCATGTGTAAATTGGCGGTCCAGTTTTCTGTGAACATTGCTTAAACATTACAGATGATGTCATTACATTAGTAAATTCGGTTTCATTCTTCACTCACAAGAAAGGAGAAGGAAAAGATTTCTTTGTGGCCCGGGCCCTGTCACGAAGATCCTCACAATCCAGAGAGCAGGCTTAGTTGCCCAGAGCACCTTCAGTGGCTCCGCTGAGCGGCCATGACCTTCACCATTACAGGAATTCCCACGGTGGCCAGCAGAGGGCGCGCGAGCACCACACACCGGTCCTCTGCGTGCACAGTGGTGGCCGGCAGAGGGCGCCCCACCGGCTTTTCTGACCCCGGGCACCTGCGAGCAGGAAGGGCTTCTCTGGCCTCCAGAGGACTCGGGGCCTCTGCAGCTGCCTCAGGACGGAGAACAGAGCTGCGTTTCCAGCAGGTTCCGCACCCCCCCGACCCCAACCCCCAGGAGAGACCTCGGGAGGTTTGCAGCCTCTTGGAGTCTCCCGGGTCACCAGAGAGGAGCTGCCCTGCGGGCGGAGCGCTGAGGAGGCGCTGGTCGGGGGGCCGCTCGGTCCCTTGCGTGTCCTGCGCCGCCGCCGGTTCGTCCCTCACCTTCCCTGACGGTGTTTGGACAGGACGTAGTTCACTAAAGGGTCCGTGGGTGCAGGGGTCCCCCGACACCACGCCATAGGTGCACCCGATGGTTTGTTCCGGGTCCGGGCTCGATTCTGGGGAGAAATCCTGAGCAATTCAGAAGAAGGGGAGCTGCAGTCAGTCAGGATGTGAAATGCTCACTCTCAGGACCTTCTAGAACAATGAGCTGGGACCCCCCTTCCGACTCCTGCTGGAACCAGAGACCGAGGTAAGGGCACAAACTGCCCCCACATCACACATGCTCTTAACAAATTTAATGGTTCTTTCCCCAACATAATGAAGTAATTGAAAACTAGAGAAAACCTGGTGGGTCGGTGTAATAAAGCTTATTTTCTAATGTGAGTCCCAGCTAGTAAAGCTGCAGTGTGATAATAGTTTCAGGTGTACAACATAGAGCAGCACCCGCGCATCACCCCGTGCTCGTCACAAGCGCGCTCCCTCATCCCCGCCACCTGTCTCACCCCCGGCCCTCCCCCGCCCCCCGTGGAAACGCTGGTTTGCCGCCTCGTTAAGTCTGTCTGTCACTGTCTCCTTTGTGTTGTTTCATTTCCATGTGTTCGTGAAGTCGTGTGGTATTTGTCTTTCTCTGACAGGCTTACTGCCCCCAGCAGAACATTCTCTCGCTCCGTCCACCTTGTTGCAAATGACAAGATTTCATTTCTTATGGCTAAATAATTTTCAACTCCATATACTACCTCCTTATACACTGCATAGACTACATTTTTTTATTTAAAAAAAGTTTTTTATTTTTATTATTTTTTACTAATGTCAAGTTGGTTTCCATATAACACCCAGTGTCCTCCTCCATGCTCACCTCCCCCCTCCACCCCCAACACCCACGAGTCCTCAGTTTGTTCTCAGCACTCAAGAGTCTCTCATGGTTTGCCTCCCTCCCTTTCCCCCACTATGTTTCCCCCCTTCTTCTCTCCCTTGTTCCTCCGTTAAGTTCCTCCTAATCCTCCTATACGTGCAAACATATGGTATTTGTCCTTCTCTGCCTGACTTATTTCGCTCAGCATAACACCCTCAAGGTCCATCCACATTGCTACACAGGCCAGATTTCATTGCTTCTCATTGCCATGTAGTATTCCATGGTATAGATAAACCACAACTTCTTGATCCATTCATCTGTTGATGGACACTTAGGCTCTTTCCATGTTTTAGCTATTGTGGAGAGTGCTGCTATGAACATTGGGGTACACGTGCTCCTATGCCTCAGCATTTCTGTATCCCTTGGGTAAATTCCTAGCAGTGCTATTGCTGGGTCCTAGGGGAGTTCTAGTGTTAGTTTCCTGAGGAACCTCCACACTGTTTTCCAGAGGGGCTGCACCAGTTTACACTCCCACCAACAGTGGAGGAGGGTGCCCGTTTCTCCACATCCTCGCCAGCATCTAGAGTCCTCTGATTTGCTCATTTTAGCCACTCTGACCGGCGTGAGGTGCTTTCTCAGTGTGGTTTTGATTTGTATTTCCCTGATGAGGAGGGATGCTGAGCATCGTTTCATGATCTAGTCTCATTCTTCTGCATGTTGCTGTCCGGTTCCCCCAGCACCATCTGTTAAAGAGGCTGTCTTTTTTCCATTGGATACTCTTTCCCGCTTTGTCAAAGATTAGTTGGTCATACATTTGTGGGTCCAGTTTGAGTTCTCTATTCTATTCCATTGGTCTCTGTGTCTGTTTTTGTGCCAATACCATACTGTCTGATTATTGCAGATTTGTAGTAGAGGCTAAAGTCTGGGATGGTGATGCCTCCCATTTGGGTTTTCCTCTCCAATATTACTTTGGCTCTTCGGGGTCTTTTGTGGTTCCACACAAATTTTAGGATAGTTTGTTCTAGTTTTGAGAAGAATACTGGTGCAGTTTGGATTGGGATTGAATTGAATGTGCAGATTGCTTTGGGTAGTAATGACATTTTAAATATATTGATCTTCTGAACCATGAGCATGGAATGTTGTTCCATTTTTTTGTGTCGTCTTCAATTTTCTTCATAAGTTTTCTATAGTTTTCATCATACAGATCTCCTATATGTTTGGTTAGGTTTATTCCTAGGAATTTTATGTTTTTTTGTGCAATTATGATGGGATCCATTTCTTGAGTTCTCTTTCTGTTGCTTCATTATTGGTGTATAAAAATGCAACCGATTTCTGTACGTTGATTTTGTACCCTGCAACTTTGCAGAATTCTTGGATCAGATCTAGTAGGCTTCTGGTGGATTCTGTCGGGTTTCCATGTAGAATATCATGTCGTCCACGAAAAGTGAAAGTTTGACTTCTTCTTTGCCAATTCTGATGTCTTTTATTTCCTTTTGTTGTCTGACGGCTGATGCGATGACTTCCAGCACTATGTTAAACAGCAGTGAGAGTGGACATCCCTGTCGTGTTCCTGATCTCAGGGGGAAAGCTCTCAGTTTTTCCCCGTTGAGGATGATGTTAGCTGAGGGCTTCTCATAGATGGCTTTGATGATGTTTAAGTAGCTTCCTTCTATCCCAACTTTCTCTAGAGTCTTTATTAAGAAGGGATGCTGTATGTTGTCACATGCTTTTTCTGAATCTATTGACAGGATCATGTGGTTTTTATCTTTTCTTTTGTTGATGTGATGTATCCCATTGATTGATTTGGGAATATTGAACCAGCCCTGTAACCCAGGAATGAATCCCACTTGATCTTAGTGGATAATTCTTTTTATGTGCTGTTGAATTCGATTTGCAAGTATATTGTTGAGGAGTTTTGCATCTGTACTCATCAAGGATATTGGCCTGTAGTTCTCCTTTTCTGCTGGGTCTCTGTCTGGCTTGGGAATCAAAGTGATGCTGGCTTCATTAAATGAGTCGAAGTTTCCCTTCGATTTCTATGTTTTGGAATCTCTTGAGAAGAATGGGTATTAATTCTATTTTAAGTGTCTGGTAGAATTCCCTGAGGAAGCCATCTGGCCCAGGGCTCTTATTTGTTGGGAGATTTTTGATAACTGATTTGATTTCCTCACTCGTTATGGGTCTGTTCAGGAATTTGTCCATTTCTATGTTGTCTAATTTGTTGGCATATAATTTTTCATAATATTCCCTGATGATTGCTTATATTTCTGAGGGGTTGGTTGTAATTAGTCCACTTTCATTCATTATTTTGTCTATTTGAGTGCTCTCTTTTCTTTCTGAGAAGCCTAGCTACAGGTCTGTCAATTTTGTTTATTTTTTCAAAAAACCAACTCTTGGTTTCGTTCATCTGTTCAACTGTTTCTTTGGTTTCTATATTGTTTATTTCTGCCCTGGTTTTTATTATTTCTCTTCTCCTACTGGGTTTGGGGTGCTCTTGTTGCTCTCCCTCTAGTTGCTTTAGGTGCGCTATTAGATTTTACACTTCCGCTTTTTCTAATTTCTTGAAATAGGCCTGGAGTGCATTGTACTTTCCTCTTAGGACTGCCTTCGCCGCATCCCATAGAGTTTGGATTGTTGTATTTTCAATTTCATTTGTTTCCATATATTTTTAAATTTCTTCTCTGATTGCCCAATTGGCCCATTCGTTCTTTAGTAGGGTGTTGTTTAACCTCCATGTTTTTGGAGGTTTTCCAGACTTCTTCCTGTGATTGATTTCGAGTTTCATAGCATTGTGATCTGAAAGTGTGCATGGTAGGATCTCAGTTCTTTTACATTTATTGAGGACTGCTTTATGTCCCAGTATGTGATCTGTCTTGGAGAATGTGCCATATGCAGTTGAGACGAAAGTGAATTCCATGGCCTCAGGACGTAGAGTTCTAAATATATCTGTCAGATCCATCTGGTCCCATGTGTCATTCAAGTCCATTGTGTCTTTAGTGATTTTCTGTCTAGTTGATCTATTCATTGCTGTAAATGGAGTATTAAAGTCCCCTGTTATTAGCACATTCTTGTCCATAAGATTGTTTCTGTATGTGACTGTTTTATATATTTAGGTGCTCCCATATTCGATATGTAGACATTTATAATTGTTACCTCTTCTTAATGGATAGACCCTGTAATTATTATATAATGTCTTTATTCATCCCTTGTTACTGTATTTACTTTAAAGTCAAGTTTGTCTTATATACATATAGCTACTCCAGCTTTCTTTTGACTTCCAGTAGCATGATATATATTTCTTCATCCCCTTCTTTTCAATCTGAAGGTGTCCTCAGGTCTAAAATGAGTTTCTTGTAGACAGCAGATAGATGGATTTTGGTTTTTTATCCATTCTGCTACCCTATGTCTTTTGATTGGGGCATTTAGTCCATTTACATTCAGTGTTGTTATTGAAAAATATGGGTTTAGAGTCATCTTGTCCTTTGTGGGACTTATGCTTGTGGTGGTGTCTCTGGTATCTTGCGTTCCTTAAACATTTCCCTCAGAGAGTCCCCCTCAGGATTTCTTGTAGGGGTGGTTTAGTGGTGACGAATTTTTTCAAGTTTTGTTTATTTGGAAAGACTTTTATCTCTCCTTCTATTCTGAATGACAGGCTTGGTGGATAGAGGATTCGTTAACATTTCTTATTTATTTCTGAAAGAGAGAGAGAGGGAGAGAGAGAGCATGAGCAGGCGAGGGTCAGAGAGAGAGGGAGGCACAGAATCAGAAGCAGGCTCCAGGCCCTGAGTTGGCTGTCAGCACAGAGCCTGACACAGGGCTCAAACCCACGAACCATGAGATCATGACCTGAGCTGAAGTCGGACGCTTAACTTACTGAGCCACCCAGGCATCCCTTTGGCTGCATATTTTTTTCTGTCCATCACATTGAAGATTTCCTGCCTTTCCTTTCTGGCCTGCCAAGTTTCAGTAGATAGGTCTGTAATGACTCTGGTAGGTGTCCCTGTGTATGTTAGGGGCCTTTTGTCCCTAGCTGCTTTCAGAATTCTCTCTTTGTCCTGGTATTTTTCCAGTTTCACTATGATATGTCGTGCAGAAGATCAATTCAAGACACATCTGAGGGGAGTTATCTGTGCCTCTTGGATTTCAATGTCTCTTTCCTTCCCCCAATTGTGGACATTCTTGGCTATAATTTGTTCAAGGAGTCCTCAGTGCCTTTACCGCTTTTTTCCTCTTCTTGAATTCCTATGATACAGGTATTGTTACATTTGATTGTATCACTGAGCTCTCGAACCACGTTTTATGTTCCTGGATCAGTTTATTTCTCTTTTTCTCAGCTTCCTCTTTTTCTGTAATTGTGTCTTCTAATTCACCTATTCTCCTCTGTGCCTCTTCAATCCATGCATTACACGCCTCCATTTTATTATGCACCTCATATATAGCACTTTTAAATTCATCACAACTATTTTTAAGCTCCATAGTCTTTGTAGCCATAGTTTCTCTGATGTCTTCCATGCCTTTTTCAAGCCCAGTGATTAATTTTATGACTATTGTTCTAAATTCTTGTTCAGTTACATTGCTTATATCTGTTTTGAGTAGTTCTTTAGCTGTCATTTCTTCCTGGAATTTATTTGGCGGAGAGTTCTTCCGTTTCGTCATTTTGGTTAGCTTTCTGTCTCTTGTTAGTTTTAAAAGCTGGTAAGAGTCCAATTTCATTCCTCTGCACATTGATAGCCAGTTGTCTAGCACCCTTTGTTGAAAAGACCATTGTTTCTCCAATGTCATGCTGTCCACCCTTGTCAAAATTCGGTTGACCATAGATGAAAGGGTTTATTTCAGGGGGAGGGGTTCTCAATGAAATCCCACTGATCTTTATGTATATCCTCATGACAGTATCATGATGTTTTATTTACTGTTGCTTTGTTTTGAGATTTAAAATTGGGAAGTATGAGCTTCTACTTGGATTTTTTTCGATTGTTTTATTTTGTGGTCCCTTGATTTTCCATATGACTGTTAGGATTAGCTTGTGCATTTCTTCTCAGAGGATTTTGTGAATTTTCCTGTGAATAACATTGAATCTACATGTTGCATTGTGTGCTATTGCCATAGTACTCTTTATATTGTCTTTAATTTCTTTCATTGCGTTTAGGGTTAGGGTTAGGGTTAGGGTTAGGAATACAGTTAGGGGTTAGTGGTTAGGATTAAAGGTTGCAGTTAGGGTTAGGGTTAGATGGCTCGTGTTTGCGTTAGGGTTAGAGAAAGAGGTTAGGGATAGTGTTAGGGGTTAGGGTTAGGGATAGGGGTTAGGATATGGGCTAGGTCAGGGTTAGGAATTAGGTGTTGGGGGATAGTAGTTAGGGTTAGGGCAGTGTTAGGTTTAGGGTTAGGGTTGGAGTTTGTGGTCAGGGGTTAGGGGTTAAGGTTTAAGGTTCAATTAGGGTTAAGGCTTAGGGGTAAGGGTTTGGGTTAGGGTTTAGGGTTTTGTGCTAGGGGTTAGGGTTTGGGGTTAAGGGTAGAGTTAGGTTTAGATCCAAGGATGCTCCAGGAACCTGTCACCTAGCAGTGCAGTGTTCTCCCTAGAGGATTTAACTTAGGGCACATGGGAATGTGCCAGTCAGTCTTAGTCTTCATTTTCAAGGGCCAGCCCCCTCTAGGGTTCAGGAAAATGTTGGGCCTTAAGGCACCCCTTGTGCTGCTTCATCCAGGCTTTTTAAATAGCATGATGATATTCCCAGTTCCGTGCTGATTTAGCCTACATCACTTCTAAGCCCCATGTCTGTGGCGTTCTCAGACTTTGGATTTTGGTCCCCATGGGGATAGAGCCTTGACCAGGGTTACTGTTCCGTCCAGGGGAGTCGCAAAGGCAGAAGCAACACTCATCTGGTGATCTCTCTGGAGGGCTGAAATAAAGGCCCATGTGCAGGTGCAGGTGGGGGTAAGGTTAGGGTTAGGGTTAGAACCCAGGTTGCTCCAGGTGCTGAACACCGAGCTGTGAAGTGTTCTACCCTGATGGCTGAGTTAAGAGCTTATGGGAAAGTGTCTGTCAGGCTTAGTTTTTGGGTTCAAGGGAGAGCCTCCTCTGTGGGCCAGGCTAGCAAAGGGCCTCATGACACCTTTGTGCATCTCCATTCGGGCTTTGTTAATAGCATGATGATGTTCCCACTTCCAGGCTGATGAAGCTGCACCTCTTCTAATGACATGTCCGTGATGTTCTCAGACCTAGGAATTGGGTCCCTATGGTAAGAGTGCCTTATCTAGGGCTATAGTTCTGTCCAGGGGAGTTGCCAGAGCAGAAACGATGCCAGTCCCGTGATTTCCCTGGAGGCTGAAATGAGCGCTCATGTCCAGGTGCGTGTCGGGTGTAGGGTTTTGGTTTGAGTGAGGCTTAGGGGTAGTGGTTAGGGTTAGGGTTAGAGTAAGGTCCCAGGATGCTCCACAAACTGATCACCCAGCAGTGCAGTGATCTCTCTAGAGGGCTGTGTTGAGGACGCAGGGGAAGTTGCCTGTCGGGCTTAGTGTTTGGGTTCAGGGCCCAGCCTTTTCTGGTGTTCAGGCCATGGTAATGCCTCAGGACACCCCTTGTGCAGCTCAGCGTGGGCTTTGTTAATGTCATGGTGATGTTCCACATTCCATGCTGATTAAGCTTGCCCCGTTTCTGGGCCCCACGTCCCTGTTTTTCTCAAACCTAGGAATTGTGTCCCCCTGGCAAGAGAGCCTTGTACAGGGTTAGGGTTTGGTCCAGGGGAGTTGGCAGGGTAGAGGTGACACCACCGCATGACCTCCCAGAGGGCTGAAGTGGGGGCACCTGCGCGGGTCCTGGACAGCCATAGGTTTATGGTTAGCATGAAGGTCAGTGTTAGGATTAAGGTTAGCTTTAGGGTTAGTCTTAGGGTTATGGTTAGATCCCAGGAAGCTCCAGGCACTGAATGCCCAGCAGTGCAGTGCTCTATCTGGAGGGCTGTGTTTGAGGGCGCATAGAAGGGCAGCAGTCTGGCTAGGTTTGGGGTCCAAGGCTAGCCTTCTCTTTGGGCTAGGTTAGAATTGGGCCTCAGAATACCCCTCATGCAGTTCCATCCCATCTTGGAAATGGCATGGTGATGTTCCATGTTCCATTGCCGAGTAATCCAGCACCATTTCTGGGCCCATGTTTTTGGTTTCCTGAGATCTAGGAATTGGGTCCCCATGGGGAGAGAGCCTTGGCTAGGGATAGAATTCCTTTCAGGGGAGTCACCAGGACTGAAGTGCCACCAGCCCCATGATCTCCCTGGAGGTCTGAAACGAGGGCCCATGCACGGGTATGGCTCAGGTGT
Source organism: Hyaena hyaena (assembly GCF_003009895.1). Classification (NCBI taxonomy): domain Eukaryota; kingdom Metazoa; phylum Chordata; class Mammalia; order Carnivora; family Hyaenidae; genus Hyaena; species Hyaena hyaena. Next base: position 564,450 of record NW_024081008.1, read on the forward strand.
AGGCTTAGGTTTAGAGTGAACATTAGTGGTAAGGTTAGGTTTAGCATTACGGTTAGGAGTAGAGTAAGATCCCAGAACGATCCAGGATATAATCAGCTAGCAGTGCAATGATCTCCCCCGAGGGCTGAGTTGAGGGCGTAAGGGAAGTTGATGGTCAGGCTTAGTGTTTGGGTTCAAGATCCAGCATCCTCTGTGGACCAGGCTACAGTTGCACCTCACGACACCCCTTGTGCTGCTTGATCCAGGCGATTTTGATGTCATGGTGATGTTCCACTCTCCGTCCTGATTAACCCTGTACAATTTCAGGGCACCCTGTTGGTCTGTTCACAGAACTAGTATTTGATTCCCAATGGAAAAAGCGCCTTAGTTATGGTTATGCTTCTGTCCAAGGGATTCACCAGGGCAGAAGCGACACCAGTCCTGTGATCCCACTGAGGGACGTGAGGGCGCATGCGTGGAGGTTGGGTTCCAGGGCCTGCCTCCTCGAGGGATCCGGCTACGGTGGGGCATCCAGAAACCCACGGTACCCCCATGTCTGACCCGGGTGAATATGCTGGTGATGGTCAACCTTCCATGACGGGAAAGCCTGTGATGATTCCTGGCGCTGGTCTGAGCTGGTCTCGGATACAGGACTTGGCTACCTGTGGGGCCCGAGGCGCGGCTAGGGTTAGGGCGGCGTCCGGGGGAGCGGCCAGGGCGAAGCGGCACCAGTCCCGGCTTCTCCAGGGAGGGCTGAAGTGAGAACCCGTGCCCGGGGCGGGCCTCGGCGCCGGCTTCTGGGGAGCCTGAGGGGCGGGGCTAGGGTTGGGGGGTGCTCGACGGCTAGGGTTAGGGCCCGAGCCCGGGACGCGCCAGGACCCGATCCGCTGGCAGTGCCGCGCTCCCCCCGGAGGCCTGAGTTGAGCGCGCGTGGCAGGGTGTCTGTTTGGCTTATTGTTTACCTTCCAAGTCCCTTCCCCTCAGTGGGCCCAGGTGTACTGAGGCCTACGGAAACCCGTCTTGCCACCGTTTCCTGGCTCCGGGAACGTTGTGGTGATATTCGACGCTTCATGCCGAGGAAGTCTGCGCTGCTTCTCGTCTTTGGTTCTCCGTGTTCTCGTTCCGGGGATGCGGCCCCCCATGGGGTCCAGAGCCTTGGCTACGGTTAGGGCGGCATCCGGGGGAGCGGCCAAGTTCGAAGTGGCTCCAGCACCGCGATCTCCCGGGAGGCCTGAAATGAGGGCCCTTGCGCCGCCCGGCTCAGGTGTAGGGTTCCGGTGAGCCTGAGGGGTAGTAGGTCTCGGGTTAGGGTGTGTCAGAAGACTAGTGCTAGGGTCAGGGCCTGAGCTCGGGATGCTCCCGCGCTCGAACCTCCAGCAGTGCTGTGCTCCACCCAGAGGGTTGAGTTGAGGACGCATGGCAGTGTGCCGGCCAGGCCACTTGCTTTGTTTCGGGGCCCTCCCCTCAGTGGGCCCAGCTACAGATGAGTGTGCATGGCAAGGGTCAGGGTTAGGGTTCGGGTTCGGGTTCGGGTTAAGGATAGGGTTAGGGTAAGATCTCAGGATGATCCAACTTCTAGTCTGCCAGCAGTGTAGTGATCTCCCAGGAGGGCTGAGTTGAAGGCGGAAGGGATGTTGGCTGTCAGGCTTAGTGTTGGGTTTCAAGGCCCAGCCTCCTCTGTGGCAAGGCATTGGTGGTGCCTCAGGGCACCACTTGTGCACCTATATCTGAGCTTTGTTAATGTCATAGTGTTTCACCACTTTCCATGCTGATTAAGCCACACCACTTATGGGCCCAAAGTCCCTGTTTTTCTCAAACCCAGGAATTCGGTCCCCATGGGGAGAGGGCCTTGGCGAGAGATAGGGTTCCATCCAGGGAAGTTGCCACTGCAGACATGACACCAGCACCGTGTTCTCACAGGAGGGCTGAAGTGAGGGCGCATGCGTGGGTGCAGGTCAGATGTAGGTTAACGGTTGAATGAGGGTTACTGTTAGGGTTAGGGTTAGGGTTAAGGTTACACTTAGGGTTAGGGTTAGATCCCTGGAGGCTCCAGGTGCTGAATTCCCAGCAGTGCTGTGATCGACCTGGAGGGCTGAGCTGAGGGCTCACGGGAGGTTGCAGGCCAGGCTTAGTGTTGGGTTTAAGGGCACACTTCCTCTGTGTGCCCAGCCACGGTTGGGTCCCAGGACACCACATGTGCAGCTGTTCCAGGCTTTGAGAATGTCATGGTGATGTTCCATGTTCCATGTTGATGAAGCCTTCACTGATTCTTGGTCCCTTGTCAGTAGTGTTCTCAGCTTAAGTCACCATGGGCACAGAACCTTGGCCAGGGTTCACAGAACCTTCTAGGGGAGTCACCAGGGCAGAAGCGGCACCAGTCCTGTGATCCTCTGGAGGGCTGAAATGAGGATACATGAGCAGGTGTGAGTTCGATATAGGGTTTACGTTTAGAGGTAGGGCCAATGGTAGGGGTTAGGGTTAGGCTTAGGTGTAGGGTTGTGTTAGGGTTAGGCTTAGATCCCAGGTGTCTCCAGGCACTGAACCCCCAGTAGTGCAGGGGTCTCCCCGGCGGGCTGAATTGAGGGCCTTTGGGAGGGTGCAGGTCAGCCTTCGGCTTTGGCGTCTAAGACCAGTGTCCTCTTTGGGGTAGGTTGCAGGAAGGCCTCAGTAGATCCCTAATGCAGCTCCATCCGTGTTTTGGGAATGGCATGGTATGTTTCTTGTGCCGTGCCAAGTCATCCTGCACCACTTTTGGGACCCAGGTGCATGGTTTTCTCAGACCGAGGAATTGAGTCCCCATGGGAAAGAGAGTCTTGGCTAGGGTTAGGCTTCTGTCCAAGTGAGTCACCAGGGCAGGAGCGATACCAGACCCTTGATCTCCTTGGAGGGCTGAAATGAGGGCATTGAACGGGGCCTGCTTAGGTGTAGGATTCCAGTGAGCATTAAGGGTAGGGCTAGGGTAAGAGTTAGGGTTAGGGTTAGAGTAAGATCCTAGGACCCTCCAGGAACAGATCCCCCAGCAGTGCAGTGGTTCACCCAGTGGGCTGAGTTGAGGGCGCATGGGAAGGTGCCAGCCAGGCTTAGTGTTTTGGTTAAAGGGCTAGCCACCTCTGTGGGCTTGGGCATGGTTGGGCCACAGGACTCCCCTGTGCAGCTGTTTCTGGGCATTGGGAATGTCATGGTGATGTTCCAAGCTCCATGCTGATGAAGCCTGCACCGCCTCTGCGCTTCATGTCAGTGGTGTTCTCAGCTCTAGGACTCGGGCCCCAGTGGGACAGAGCCTTAGCTAGGGTTAGGGTTCCGTCCAGGGGGGTTGCCTGGGCAGAAGCGACACTAGCCCCATGATCTCCCTGGAGGATTGAAGACCTGAGGTCGCATCCACAGGTCTGGGTCAGCTAAAGGTTAATGGTTAAGCGAGGGTTATTTTTAGGGTGAGGGTTAGCTTTATGTTTGGTCTTAGTGTTAGGTTTGGAACCCAAGAGGCTTAAGGCGCTGAATCTCTAGCAGCGCACTGCTCCACCAGGGGACTGAGTTGAGGGCGCATGGGACAGTGACAGTCTGACTTAGGCTTTGGGTTCCAAGACCAGCCTTATCTTTAGGTTAGGTTAGAGTTGGTCCTGAGGACATGACTAAAGCAGCTCCATCCGGGCTTGGAAATGGCACGGTGATGTTCCATGTTCCATGACGAGTAATTGTGCAGTGCTTCTGGGACCCATTTTCTGGTTTTCTGAGACCTAGGAAGGGGGTTCCAAAGGGGAGTGAGCCTTGCCTAGGAGTCACCAGGGCAGAAGTGACACCAGCCCCGTGATCTCCCTTGTGGTCTGAAATGAGGGCCCCTGCACGGGTGCAGCTCAGGTGCAGGGTCACGTTTAGAGTGTGGACTTAGGGGTAGGGTTAGGGTTAGGGTAAGGATGAGAGTAAGATTTTAGGATGCTCCAGGAACTGATCACCATCAGTGCAATGGTCTCCCCGGAGGGCTGAGTTGAGGGCATGGTGCAAGTTGCCAGTCCGGCTTAGTTTTTTAGTTGAAGTACCAGCCTCCTCTGTGGGCCAGGCTACACTTGTGTCTCAGGACACCCCTTGTCAGCTCCATCCCGACTTTGTTAATGTCATTTTGATACTCCAGGTTGTATGCTTATTAACCTTGCACCTCTTCAGGGCCCAATCTGGTTTTCTCACACGTAGGAATTGGGTTCCCATGGGGAAAGAGCCTTGGTTAGAGTTAGGGTTCCATCCAGGGGAGCGCCAGTGCAGAAGTGACACCAGCCCTGTGATCTCCCTGGAGGTCTGAAATGAGGGTGCATGTGCCAGTGTGGGTCAGCTGTAAGTTTATGGTTAGAGTGAGTGTTAGGTTTAGGGTTAGGGTTAGCCTTCGGGTTAGGCTTAATGTTCAGTTTGGACCCCAGGTGACTCCAGGCTCTGAAATCGCAGCAGTGCATTCCTCTACCCTTAGGGCTGAGTTGAGGGCGCATTGGAGGGTGCCATCTGGTTTAGACTTTGGGTTCCAAGGCAAGTCTTCTCCTTGGACTAGGTTACACTTGGACCTCAGGACACCCCTAATGCAGCTCCATCAGGGCTTGGAAAAGGCACGGTGATCCTCGAAATTCCATGCCAAATAATTCTGCACCACTTCTGGGCCCCATGTCTCTGTTTTTCTGAGACCAAGAAATTGATTCCCCATGAGAGACAGCCTGGCTAGGGTTAAGGTTCCATCCAGGGGAGTCGCCAGGGCAGAAATGAAAAAATCCCCGTGATCTCCCTGGAGGGCTGAAATGAGGACACAAACAGGCATGTGGCTTACGTGTAGTGTCACGTTTAGAGTGAGTGCTAGGTGTACAATTACAGTTAGATTTACAGGTTAGGGTTAGTGTAAGATACCAGAACAGTCCAGGATCTAATCAGCCAGCAGTGATTTCCCCATAGGTTGTGTTGAGGGCGCAAGGGACGTTGGAGATCATGCTTAGTGTTTGGGTTCAAGGTCCAGCCTCCTCTGTGGGTAAGGCTTTGGTAGCGCCTCATCCCACCCCTTGTGCAGCTCAATCCAGGCTTTGTTAATGTCATAGTATTGTTCGACGTTCCATGCTGATTAAGTCTTACCACTTCTGGTTTTCTCAGACCTGGGCTTTGAGTCTCCGTGGGGAGAGAGCCTTGACTAGGGTTAGGGTTCCCTCCAGTGTTGTACCCAAGGTAGAAGTAATACCAATACCATGATCTTCCTGGAGGTCTGAAATGAGGGCCCATGCACAGGTGCAGTTCACATGCCGGGTCACATTTAGAGTGAAGGTTAGGGGTAAGGTTAGGGTTAGGTTTAGGTTTAGGGTTAATATGAGAGTAAGATCAGAGGACGATCTAGGAAATGATCATTCAGCATTGCAGTGTTATCCCCGGAGGGATGAGTCGAGGGCACATGGGAAGTTGCTGGTCAGGCTTAGTATTTGGGTTCAAGCTCTGCCTCCTCTCGGGCCAGGCTACTGTTGCACCTCAGGACACCCCTTGTTCACCTCAATTCAAGTAATGATGATGTTCCATATGGATTAAGCATGTATTGCTTCTGGGCCCCATGTCCCTGGTTTTCTGAGACTAAGAAATTGGTTCCCAAAGAGGAGAGAGCCTTGGCTAGGATAAGAGTTCCATCCAGAGAAGTTGCCAGGGCAGAAGCGACTCCAGCCCCATGATCTACCTGGGGGCCTGTGATGAGGGCCCATACTCAGGTGCTAGTCAGGTGTAGGGTGTCATTTTGAGTGAGGGTTATGTGTATGATTAGGGTTATGTTTAGGGTTAGGGTTAGCATTAAAGTTCCCAGGACAATCCAGAATCTAATCAGCCACCCGTGCACTATCCCTCTGAGGAATGAGTTGAGTGAGCACGGGGAGTTGCCAGTCACGAGCAGTGTTTGGGTTCAAGGCCCAGCCTCCTTTGTTGCCCAGAGTACCAATGTGCCTCAGGACACCCCTTGTGCACCTCGATCCTGGTTTTGTTAATGTCATGGTGATGTTCCACGCTCCTTGCTGATTAAGCCTGCACCGTTTCTGGGCCCATGGTGTTCTTAGACCTAGGAATTGTATCCCCATGGTAAGAGCACCTTGGCTAGGGTTAGGGTTCCATCAAAGAGAGTCACCATGGCAGAAGCGACACCAGTCTGGTGATCTCCCTGGAGAGCTGACATGAGGGTGAATTCGCAATTGCGTGTCAGCTGTAAGGTTATGTTTAGAGTGAGGGTTAGTGTTAGGCTTAGGGTTAGGGTTCAATCCCAGGAGTCTCCAGGCACTGAACCCCCAGCAGTTCAGTGCTCTACCCGGTCAGCTGAGTTGAGGGCGCATGGGAGGATGCCCCTTTGGCTTAGTCTTTGCGTTTCAAAGTCAGCATTCTCTTTGGGCTAGGTTAGAATGTGCCCGCCAGGCTTAGTGTTTGGGTTCAAGGTCCATCCTACTCTGATTTTTTTAGTGATGTGTTTTGATTTATTTCTCCTTATTTTTGCATATTTGTGATTTTTGATATATGGTCACCATTAGGCTTTTATATAATTCATTGCTTTTAGAACTTTTTATTAAATTATGGTTATTTACCTTTGAACCCCTTATTTTCTCCTCCTCATGTTTTGGTACATGTTATATTTTATATCCATTTTTGTCAATTTCTTGACTGAATTTTTACAGAAATATTTATTTTTGCTGGCCTTGAGTTTTCTACCTCTCTTTTGCCACTTTTGGTCTCTTTTTTCCACTCAAAGAGTCCCTCTTAATATTTCTTACTGGACTGATTTAGTGGTACAAACTCCTTTAGTTTTTTTTGGAAGCTAGATCTGCTCCTATTCTGAATGATAGCCTTGCTGCATAGAGTATTCTTGGTTGACGAATTTTCCATTCAGCACTTTGAATAGGTCATGTCACTCGCTTCCGGCTTGCCAAGATTCCATTGACAAGTCTGTAGCTGTTCTTTGTTGGTTGGAGCTCTGCACAAGAGCATCCAAGAGTTCGAGGCTATGCACAGAGTGCATCGGTGGCTGGGGACATGTGGCTGGGTGAGACGTAGGAAGGTGGCCAGCAGTGCGCAGCTGGGTGTGGTGCAGATGCGCATAATGTGCTGTGGCAGCTTTGCATGCAGCAAGCTGGATGGCGTGTCTATGTGGTTTTAACAAAGTGTGCTCTGAGCCCAGCGCTGAGGCCAGCAGGCTTCGATTGGGTGAGTCCCCCAGAGAGCTCTTGGGACAGCCACACTGCTAGTGGATTAGGTAGCAAGGGTCAGTGCAGCCCAACCCCCTGGTAGGTGCTTCTGTGCTTATTCTGGGGAGTGGGCTAGAAAAGTGGTGACTGTGAGCTCCCTCATTGTTGGAGAAGTCACCCAACCAGCCAGAAATCAGCATGAACACATCTGTCTCCTGTGGCCTCTGGCATAGTGTAAACTGCCATGTTTACATTACCTCTCCACACAGGCAGCGTCCTGGCTATCACTCACCCTCCTGGATCACCCGGTGCTGAGTCAGCTGACCTCCTAAGCTCCAGGATCCAAACTCAAGGAATTCGGCCCTTCTGGTTTTGAAAGCCAAATGTTACGGGGATTAGTCTTCCCTGTTTGAGCTCCCTGGGGTCAGGGCTCATTTTCTCTGCCTTCTCTGCAGGCAGCTGTCTTCCTTTCTGACCTTCCTAACCGTTCAGGTGCAGCTTCTCTCTGTTGAGTTGTGGAGTTTGTTCTGCTAGTCTTTGGATCTCTCTCTGGCTAATGGACTTGGATGTGAATGTTATGTAGTTGAAAACATGGGGCAGGGTGAGCTCAGGGTCCTCTTACTCTACTATAGATTTTTTAAAATGTCTTAATTTTTTGGATTTTTAATAAGTGGTTACACAGACTCCTATCATCCATGCACTTTAGGATTAGAAAGGAACTTTCCCACATTTTCTTCTAGTATTTCATGTTTTGAAACTATCTTTAATGAGGTATAATTTACATAAATAGCCTTAAAGGGTATCCTTTGATGACACTTGATCTCATGGATATAACCTCATGAAGTCATAAAGTTTATTTCTAAACCTTAAATCATGATCTGTTTGTGCCTAATGTTAATGTTTCTCTTGTAAGGAATCTTTTTTTTTTTTTTTTTTTTACGTTTTCAGATGTTGTCCAGGTGTCTGAATGCCTCCATTGGGGTACCTCCGTTTCCAATAGTCTATATTCCTGTGAGTATTGCATCTGTTCTACTTTTGGACTTTATCCTCTTATTGTATCACTCTGTTCATATAATTTTGTTGTGCTACTTTAAGGATGAGGGCTTCATAATTGAATTTTCACTGAATGGCACTAGCTGCAATTCCAATTATGACACAAAGCACGGGCTTCCTGTGTTAGGCATTCAGGAGCAAGTTAGATATCCTGTCGGTACTTGAGCTGAGAATGTCACTCTGTCCTTTTGCCAGCCCTCTTTGCCACCATCAGAGACAAGAATCCCCTTTTGTTCACACAGCTACGAAAGTGAAGCCAGTAGAGAAAAGTCCACTTTCTTCCCTTCCCTTCCTTTCTTCTCTGAAACTCACTGCCACTACCTTCTGCCTGCCCCTCCCTCTGACTCAGTCTCCCAGGCCCAGTCATCCACTCCGGCCAATGTCAGGGTGACCTCCAGCTGCTGGCCTGTGCCCTGGCCATCCCTCAGTGAGGAAAGTGGAGGAGGATTCTGGAGTTCACGGTACCAATGAAGATATCTCTGGTCCCTAGAGCCCTCCTGCACATGGTGCTGTGTGGGGAGAGCTGACCTCCTGGGCCAGGGTCTGACTCCATGTGTGGCCTCCTCACATATGCCATCTCCCACAGTCACTGCTGGTCCCTCCTCCTTACCAACCAGTAGAAGTCAGCCATATCCTAGAGACACCTGTCTGTCTGACCCTGAGGCACCAGGGAGTCAGTGAATATTTCTCTGATAAATGAGCACAAACACCCCTGAAATCTAGATATAAGAAGTTCCCGCCACCCCATAAAACTCCCTTGGGCTCCCCTGCACAAAGGGTGATCTCGCTACTATCCTCCATCACCACCATTTCTGTCAGTTTGTTTCCTGTGTGTACAGAAACCCCACTGTCTGCAGTGATGGGGAGTGACGAGACTAGGTCCTCCTAGAAGCAGGTGCTGACACAGACAGAACGGTGGAGGGTTATTAAGGGACATAGAAAGGACAAAGTGTAGGGGGCAGGGTGTGTAGGGAAAGCATTCAGGCAGAGCTGACACACCTTTTAAAAATTATATAATCACTGTAGTCGGTCACTTTGCACAGTCCTCTTCAAATTTCAGAATCAGTGAGATTTAAGAGATTTTGGTTAAGTTCCCTATGATCATATGTTTTCCTACATGCATTCTGTCTTCTGTACTTTATCTGTGGCCTCAGGTGAACACTTTCATGTGTGGCTGCATGTAATGGAAAATTATCGTGTTTAGCTCTCAGATGTAGATCTCTGAATATACACATTCTCATAATTATCTTTTCTTTCTTTGTCTGGTAGGGCATGAATTTTAATAGAAAAATGAGGGTCTCTGTCTTATCGTTTCAAACAGCAATTCCTGGACTGAGGTGTTAACAGTCTTCGTTGAATGAATTTCCACGAACGTCTTTTTTTGATGATCATTGTGTGGAGATATCTTCATTGAAACTGTGAGAAGGTGAGTGAATACTTCCCAGACATTTTGCAGATGTTTTATGTATTTAATGTATTCTTTAATAATGTTCTTGAAACAAATATTACCCCTATTTCACAGCTGAGGCTCTGAGTAGGTCTCACTGAGAACTGGTATGACAGCTGAGACAGCAGGAACACGGGCAAAGACTAGGGATATTGTGAGAGAAGTTTGAGGAGATGGAAAGGGGTCCAGCAGGGGTGGCTTCTGGCCAATCCTGAATTGTAGGTTACCTCAGGCGGAAGGCCAATGAAAGCACTCAGCTGATCTAGATCTTGTCTCACTGAGGGATATGAACTTGGGCAGACAAGCATTTCCATAAGACCAAGTTAAATTTCCCATGTCTCTGGGCGTTTCCCCCCCAACAAATATCTAGAACTTTCAGAACACCCCGGGACACAATCTTTTTAGATGATTATCTAGGTGCACTTTGGCAACACTGACATCTCAGAGATGAACGCTGCATTGTGCACTGAGATTTCACTATACCTATACATGTTAGTTGTGTTCAGCTAATGCATTTTCATGCAGAGGTACTTCTCGGCCTGAGTACAGTACAATTTATAGGGTAATCTGTCCTCTGGAAGACTGGGCTGAAATTCCAGATAACAAAACACAAATGGACCTTGATTTCTGGTGTAAATATCCATGTTTTAGCTCTGCCCATGATAAAGGACACAGCAGAACTTGATCATGGGAACACAAGTGAAGGATACAGTGGGGACTTGCCACGCAGGTAATTTTGGATTTTTTTTTCTCTTCACAATGTAAGTTTTGGTGCATGTTTTCTACGATAAATATGTCACCTCGTAAAGTTCAGGATATTTATACCCAGGGCACACCTAAAGGGATTCTGGACAGCATGTTTACCAAAAAAAGATGGCATGTTGAAGGTTTGAAATTTCCTTCATTTAAGACCACTGTAAAAATGATGCATATAAAAATATAGGTTGGAGGGGCGCTTGGGTGGCTTAGTCGGTTGAGCGTCCGACTTTCGCTTAGGTCATGATCTCGCGGTTCGTGGGTTCGAGCCCCGCGTCGGGCTCTGTGCTGGCTGCCAGCTCGGAGCCTGGAGCCTGTGACTCCCTCTCTCTCTGACCCTCCCCTGCTCGCGCTGTCTCTCTCTCTCTCTCCTAGGAATAGATAAAACATTAAAAAAAAATTTAAAAAAAAAATAGGTTGGAGTGAAGGCAGTTTACATTTTCAAATTGTAAGGAGATCCACAGATTTTTCTGAATACGTTAAAACCCTTGATAGAAATAGGAAAGGAAGAAACCGCAAGAGCAATGATTCCACACTGAGGAGGCCCCAAAGGAATAAGGCGAGCCGGGGGGCTTCCAAGGGGAGTGTGGTGTCGTCCTCCTCGACTTACCCTAGGAACACAGTGGGAAGACCCTAAGGTCCTCACCCTTACACACAGTTAGCTTCTAAACTTACCACAAAGAGATGCCAGGTGGAAAACAGGGAAATCCGTAGCCTCAGGGGTAAAGGTTTTGCATTTGGAAGAAAAAAAAAAAAAAACAGCAGACATAGCATACAACACACAAGCCAGAGACAAGGGAAGGAGAGTGTGCTGTACAGAACGATGTGGGTGTCGGGAAGGACTTACAACTGAAAATGGCCACAGCATTTACCTTGTGCTTCTCAGCAGTTTGGGTACAGTCAGTATTCATGGCACTGTCGGGGGTGACACCTTCTTCTGGATCTGCTAAAGGCCCTAGAAGGGATAGAGGTAGAGGTTTATTCTGATTTGAGTAGACTGTTTGAAGGCTCTAAAGCAAAAAAATCATCTTCTCATTCCTCAGACAACTTAAACTCTTGGCCCCAGTCTCATCCCACATCACATGCAGAGGGTATCCCACATGCCTCAGGTGATGCCCAGGAAGGATGTGAAGAACCATCCCTTATAACTTGATGAGGACCCCTAAAAGCCCTGATTCAGATGTATTAATACATCACTCATCGGATGAGTATGGATGGCTGGGGGCGCGACTAGATGGACAGACGTTAGGCTGTGCCTCACAGTGCTCAGCACATGGACGGTGCACAGGCAGTTCTGCTGAACTGCTATGTCTGCTTCTCTGCAGACAGCCCCATTCCTTCTCCACAAGGGATGCCTGTACCAACCATGACAAAGATGATCTGTCGATCATGAGAGACCTGAGGAATGTGGTAATGGCGGCAGACACATTTCCCTTGCAGAGCAATGGTCTGTGGTACCACCTCTGCACTTTGGCCAAAGACCCAACACCAACAAAAATAAGAGGAGGGTGCTTTGCAGATCAACTCCTACTGCCCAGGTCATCTTACCAAGTGTTGTAGATCAAGGGGTTCAGGGTGGTCTTCAGGGCCACCAAGGTTCAGGAGGTGGATGTGCCCAGAAGCCCATCAGCGGGCCTCCAGGGTAGGGCATGCAGAATGTTCCAGTTAATGGAGGAGGTCCCCATAGAGCCACACTGCCCTGCAGGACAGAAGTGACAGCTACGTGCATCTGCCAGACAAGAGAACCAACACCAAAAGCAGCTGAAGCCCAGAGAAGAACGTGTCAGCACCTGCCACCTTCTCTGCCACCAGGATCCAGGAGAGTAGCATCAGTACCTGAATACTCTGTCCTTGCCACTGGGTACCACCTGCCGCTTGGAGCAGTAGATGCAAGAGGTGAAACTCCTGTCACCACACATCACTGCCCATGTTTGCAAAAGTCAGATGGCAAGGGTCCTGTCCTAGAGGATTCACAGAGGTAATTACAGACTGATGAAGTAGCATTCTCCAGACGGACAGACTTCCATGTCCAGGTTCACCCTGCATCCCTCCTCAGGGGTGCCTGCAGATGCTCTGTGTTTGGTATATGAAGAACACACACACAGAAAAAAATGAGTGTGAACGAACCGCTCCTCATCTGCTCCTGGAATCACAGCCACTCCTGGGGAAAGTTCTCCAGCCAGCCCCTCACTGTGACCCCTCTGCTCCTCTCCCTGAGAAAGGGGTCTTCCCTCTTAAGTGCTGTCAACGGCCTCGGGGACCTCTGGGGAGTGGAGGCTGCCTGGAATCTTGCAGGGGAAAGCTGTGAGGAAAAAGATACTTGTGAATGTCTACAAAGCTCAGGTGTGATCATCTTAATTCATGGGGAATTCTGATTTTAAGCAGACTACAGGACAGAGTTATTATGTCCAACAGAAAAAAGAGGCAGAAAATCACATAGCAGATTTAATGCAAATGTGCTTTGCTTTCTGGCATAAAACTCCTGGGATGTGTCATGGGACTGCATCAGCTCGACAGTGACTGGGGACACAACCAGAAACGGCTCATGTAAACACAATTGAAGGAGACAGTGAAGTAAATGTTAACCAACATGGCAGACTTTCTAACAGGTTAATCTCCTAGCTCCTAGCCAGAATCAAGAAAGGAAGACACGGCAGCCACAGTGTTCCCACAGAACTGAGGCCTGGAAGGGGTCACCCAGGCCAGGAGACTTCTGTTTGGAGTGTGGGGTCATCCTCCCCTCATTATTTCCAGAAATACATGTAAAAGTCTTAAGGTCCTCAGCCTCTAAGCACTTTGGGCTTCTAAACTTACTACAAAAAGACGACAGGCTGAAAACAGAGAAGCCTGCGGGCTCCTGGGCTAGTAGTGTGCCCTTGGAAAACAAAACAAGCAGACATATCACACAACACACAAAACCAGACAAAGTCCGGAGAGCATGCTGTATAGAAGGAGGAGGGTTTCCCGAAAGAGTCACCACTGAGAATGGCCTCAGCACTTACCTTGTCCTTGTCTGCATTCTTGGTGGAGTCAGAGCTGCTGTAACTCACAGAGGTCACACCAGTTTCTGGATCTGCTAAAGGCCCTGGAAGGGATAGAGGTTTTTTCTGATTTTAGTGGACTGTGCGGAATTAAAACAACAACTCATCTCATTCTTCACAAATCTTGAAATTTTCTCTACACTCAAGTCCCTGATCATAGGCAGAGGGTATCCACGTGCCTCCGGTGACCCCCACGGGTAAGGGGGAGAACCATTTCCTCACCGTAATGCGGACCCCATGGTGCGCTGGTTCATGTTTTTCATAATCAAATAAATCTGGACAGGTCAGACTCAACTAGCAATTTAGAATTCATTAGTAAAAGAGAAGTTTCTCAGTGTACATCACGGGACATCACTATTTCATTACAGATTAAGAATGAATATGAGGGGGGCACCTGGGTGGCTTAGTCGGTTAAGCGTCCGACTTTCGCTTAGGTCATGATCTCGCGGTTCATGGGTTCGGGCCCCGCGTCGGGTTCTGTGCTGACAGCCAGCTCAGAGCCTGGAGCCTGTTTCAGTCTGCGACTCCCTCTCTCTCTGACCCTCCCCTGCTCACGCTGTCTCTCTCTCTCTCTCTCCTAGAAATAAAACATTTTAAAAAAATGAATATGAGGATGCCTGTGTGGTTCAGTCAGTTACGGATCCATCTCTTGATTTCGGCTCAGATCATGATCTCATGGCTTGTGAGTTCGAACCCACCACTGGGCTTCTCACTGACCATGTGGAGCCTGCTTGGGATTCTCTCTCCATCCCTCCCAGACATACTCACTCTGTCTGAAAATAAACTTAAAAAAAGAATAAAACTAAGAATGCTGATTTGGTATATATCAGCAATGAATCCTGAAGACGGGTATGTTTCTTCAGGTGGATTGTCCAATCTTTCCACTTATCAATAAGCTGCCTTCCACATGTGAACAGTTATTATACAACTATTTCTGAATAGAAATATATTTAGATTAATATTACACTAACCAGTAAAGGAAAACACTAGGAATTTAGCAGCGAAGCTACAGAGTTGCACTGGTCACATCAGAGGACTAAGCTATATGGAACTTGAATTTAGGAAGGGAGGGCTACGGCTCACAAGAAAATAAAAATAAAGAACATTAAAAATAGTAAATAAATGACCTTCTCAAGTGAACTAAAGTCTTCACATTGAGTCAGGGGGGGAAGGAGGATGAGGCCCCTGTCCCGTCACCCCCTCTAGGCTCATCTCCTCAGGTGGGGGGATGCGGAGGGGCTGGGAGGGTCTGCAGTCAGGGGAGGGGCGTGAGCTCCGCGACCCACAGGGACAGGTGTCGCCTAGGGGAGCAGAGGAGAACACCCTCCTGTCACCCTTAGTGCTTCTGGTTCTTTCTAGGCCACATGATGATCACCCACAAGACAGGCTGCGCAGCAGAAATCAGGCTGCTGCACGTCACCACGTGCTCCTTACCTCTCCTCAGGGGGCCTGCGTCTCTGGCCTTCCAGGCACTGGTTTCTGCTTTGTGTGTCCCTCAGGAAACCTCTTTTCTTTCATCCTGTCCGGTCTTGGATACAGAAAAAGAACGGACTTCCATAAGAGTTGCAACACCACGTAGTGTACTAGACAACAAACAGCGCGGGTGTCATCCCCAAACCACCCATAAAGAGGCAAGTCAAACTACCACACCTGTGTTTCAAGTAGGCCACCTCCCTGCTCTGCTCTGACATCTCCCTCTCCCAGATCTGAGTCTTGACCTGGGGGAGAGAAACACATCCGCCTTCAGTCGTGCCAGACTGGGGGCCAAAGGAAGAGGTGGGAAAAGAAAAACCTCACCCAGTTGTGCTGAGCATTCTTCTCACGAACTGCGATCTGAAAAAGTCAACAATGAACAGCCTGTGTTTAGGGATCATGAGGGCCACTACACTCACCCTCATGAGGTGCAAAGGGTTCATTATGTCAGGCAGAACTCAGGTTACCTGGGGTCTGAAGGTGAGCTGTGTTTCGTGTTTGTTCAGCTTGTTGCCTGTGAGTTACAACTGCTCTCATCAGAGAAGCCCCAATATTGGGTATGATTTTAAATAATCTGCCCATGTTCCCATCAACCTCATATCTGTCCCCTGATACAATTATTACACATGAAATGTTTTTCACATGTTATAAATGTACAGTAGCTCAAAGCTATTGTTCCATCCTTTTTTACATACTCATTACTCCATGCTCGTAGGGTTCAGAGTTCATAAAATTCCTTCCCCTTGTCAATCTTTCCCTAATTCATCATGTGACAATTGTCTTTGATCACAAAACTCTAGGGGCACCTGGGTGGCTCAGTCCGTTAAGTGTCTGCCTTTGGCTCAGATCATGATATCATGGTTCATGGGTTCGAGCTCCGCGCCGGGCTCTGTGCTGACAGCTCAGAGCCTGGAGCCTGTTTAAGATTCTGTATCTCCCTCTCTCTCTAACCCTCCCCTGCTTATGCTGTCTCTCTCTCAGAAAAAATAAAATTAAAAAAAAGAAACTGATTCATTTTGTTCATTCTAAAAGTGACCTTCTTTTATCTGTTAATACTCTATGCATATGTCCTCTGAATTTTCGTTTAAACTACTATGTAGAGTCTAAACATTGTAAAAACGGTTAAAAACAAAAAATGAACAGAGGTTTCATGAGCTGATGGTAATGGGTAGCTGAACTCAATTGTACTTGTTTATTTCTTCCATAGCCATGTTCCCATTGTGCCTGCAGCTGATTCTTCCTTGCCTCCAGTTCAGTGTGTCTTTTTCAGCTTCCTAAGATGGGAATGATATATACACAGTCAAGATCAAGGTACAAAAATTCTGCCTTTTTACATCCCAGCTCTCTCGAAGGCCTATGCAAATATGCCTTGCCCCACCTCTCCCATAAATGCACAAACTGACAACATCAGAGAAATGAAGCGAACACCACATTTAAGTTACAGAAAATTCTACCTCTGTCCTGCCACATCTCTGCTTTCAGGGCTGTCTTTCTAGTCATCTGCTTCTACTCTTTCATCATAAAGTCATCAAATAACATTGCACTTTGTGCCTTCCCAGAGTTGGTCTTGTGTTTGAGATGGTGAAGGCTCATTACAGCAATGTGACAAACAATGTGTGACCAACTGTACCCATTAGGATGAAGCAGAGTAGTCTAACACCTCCTCTAGAATTACACCTCCATGGGGGAGCCCTGATTTTCAGTCCAAAAGCTGTACCCTGACACAGACCATCATCCTGAAAGACGGCCTTCCAGGATATGGCTTCACCAACATTGCAGCTCATGCCCAGACATCGCTAGGGGTCAGGAGGGCAACCCTGCCTCGACCTTCACATATGCTGGTGGAGGAAAAGGCCAATCTCAGAGCAGCCATATCTCCTGAAGTATAACCTGATATATACTGTCACACTGTCTGGGTTTATCTCCAGAAAACAGATTTCAGATGGAAAATTCTCAGCTTCATGGAGCCAATATACTTTAACAAGACTGAGTTCATTCATAGTGAAGGCAACAAAGAGAAATGTGTAGAAAGGCTGGTTTGCTTGTTGCCCTCAGACTATTTTGTTAATGGTGTTGACTTAAAGGGTTTCAACTTGACACTTGATGTACTCAAGAATCACATGCAGAATTGAAAATATCTTAGAAACGGAGATGAAAGCACTAGACAGAGAAAAGCACATGCATTTCCTTCTGGCCTCTCCGGCAGTCCTTCAGCAAACGCTTTCTCGAGTGGTTGTAATGTAGTGGCTCTGCTGTAAGAGGCTGAGGATAGAAAGGTGGTCACTGTACCCACTCCCAGAAAAAGCTACAAATTAACAAAAACAAGATGCCAGTGAGACCGAGCAGACTTCAGCTCAGGTCATGATCTCGTGGTTTGTGAGTTCAAGCCCCGTGTCAGGCTCTGTGCTGACAGCTCAGAGCCAAGAGCCTGCTTTAAATTCTGTGTCTCCCTCTCTCTCTGCTCCTCCCTTGCTCACACTCTGTCTCTCTCAAAAATGAATATAAACACGAGGCACCTGGGTGGCTTAGTCGGTTAAGCGTCCGACTTCCACTTAGGTCATGATCTCGCGGTTCGTGGGTTCGAGCCCCGCGTCGGGCTCTGTGCTGACTGCCAGCTCAGAGCCTGGAGCCTGTTTCAGTCTGTGACTCCCTCTCTCGCTGACCCTCCCCTGCTTACGCTGTCTCTCTCTCTCTCTCCTAGAAATAAATGAAACATTAAAAAAAATTTTTTTAAATGAATAAACATTACGAGAAAAGAACCATATCACCATTTCAAAGCAGACAGAAAAAAATTGATAAAGAACAGCATTCATTTATGATTTAAAAAAAGCCAAAAATGTAGGTTTAAAGGGAACATACACAACAAAAAAAGGTCATTTATGAAAACCCCACAGTTAACATCATCCTTAATGGGGGAAATCTGAGAGCTTTTCCTCTAAGGTCAGGAACAAGATTAGGATGTTTACTCTCACCACTTCTATTAAACACAGTGCTGGAAGTCCAAACCACAGCGATCACACAAAAAAAATAAGTAAATAAAAGGAATCCAAATCAGGAAAATATAAAACTTTTGCACTTTGCAGATTACATGCACTATACATAGGAAATCCTAAAGATTCCACCCAATAACTGCTAGAACTGATAAATGAATTCAGCAATGTCACAGGATACAAAATCATTGTACAGAATAATGTTGTATTTCTAGACAACAATAATGAAACAATAGAAAGAGAAATTAACAAGAGTCCCATATATAATTGCACACCAAATAGTAAGATACCTGTGAACAAATCTAACCAAAGTGCTTAGCAACCTATACTCTTTAAAACACTCATGAAAGAAATTCAAGATGACACAGAAATGGAAGGATATTCCATGCTCATGGATTGGAAGCACAAATATTGTGAAAATGTCGATACTACCCAAAGTAATTGATAAAATTAATGTGATCTCCATCAACATACCACCTGCATTTTTCAAACAAATAGAATCATCCTTATATTTGTATGGAACCACAAAAGACCCCATTCTTCAGAGTACACATCTTTTATGTGAAATGATAATTATGGATGGCATTTTTCCTCTGGATCTTCTGCCCCAAAACACATAACCCCAGTATAGTCTTTTGAAAACATAAGTCATATACCAATCAAGGATCATTCTATGAAAGTACCTCTCAAAACTTTGCAGGTCATGAAAAATATGGAAAATCTAAAAATCGCCGTGGTCAAGTGGAGTCCAAGGAGACAGGATGACTGATGATAATGTGCCAGCTGGGAGGAGTCTGGAATAGAAGAGGTGAAAACCTAAGAAATCGGAGTCAAAATATAAACTTTAGTTAATAATGCCATGTCTCTTCTGGATATTGACTGGGAAAATGTATCAACTGATATTAATAACCAGAAAACAGTCAGACATATGTGGAGACTCAGTACTATCTTTTCAATTTTTTTGGTAACTAGAAACCCATTATGAATGGAAAGATTATTACTAATCATGGTTTTATTTTTTCAACACATAATATTATATAGTCCTAGTATTAGTTACTAGTGATAGACATTTACCTATTCTTAGTGTTCATACTATTGTTTTATTTAAATAACAGCATTAATGTTACAGAAAACAATAATACACAATGATTTATAATTCATAGAAACATTTTTTTCTTTAAACATATTTTAAAGATAATAACACATGTGTATTACATGGTTAAGTGGTTTTCTGATCTTAAGTGAGTATGTCATCGAATGGATTTCCATAAAGGTGATTATCCTAGATAATGAACCATACTCAGATTTTACAGGATGAACTTCACATCATGCCTGAACATTTTTTTAAAAATGTAGAAACGGCCGGATGGATCACTGAGACTGGCTCACTTATTCTAAAGAATCCTTGCTTTAATATTTTCATATATATTTTTTGCAGAAATACAAGAGATTCAAACGTTTCCAATTCAAAAAGATATTCAAAGATTAGAAGAATGATAGTGAGTTCAAGGGTTTTCAGAAGGAAAAAGATATGACCATAAAGCGACAGTCACAGGCAAGCAACTTTATTTGGGCCATGTTGACAGGTTGCATGAATGGATATCCATCGCAGCACGTGACTGCCAAAGGCTAAGACCCGGAAGTACAAGGAGGCAAGATAATCTTCTAGGAAGAAGTGACTTGGAAAGGGTGATTTTGTGCCTAAGTGATGGCTCAGCAGCCTGGCTGGGGATTCCTAAGTCAAAGATTTCAAATGGCCAGCAGTAATTTAGACTCAAAAGATCTTAGTAACAGATCAAAGTAACTTAGACCCATAGAGATCTTAGAACCACAGAATTGATCTTCATCTATGATTAGTAGATGATGATAGTTTCACAGGATAGGAAAATCAGGCCAGCAGTAGATGGATAAAATGTTATTTAGGGCTATATATATTTTTTAATGTTTTATTTATTTATTTTGAGGAGAGAGAGAGACAGCATGAGCAGGGGAGGGTCAGAGAGAGAGGGAGTGACAGACTCTGAAACAGGCTCCAGGCTCTGAGCTGGCAGTCAGCACAGAGCCCGACGCGGGGCTCGAACCCATGAACCGTGAGATCATGACCTGAGCGAAAGTCGGACGCTTAACTGACTAAGCCACCCGGGCGCCCCAGGGCTATATTTTTAATAAAAAATGGATGTGTAAAAATTAGGATTTGGAAATAAGAAAAAAAACAGGCCCACCATGGAGTTACTTCTGTTAAGGCCCATGTCACCAAACCTAGTTTCATTCCTATGGGAATGTAACCTTTAACTAGTCAGCAAAGAATATCCTAGTAAATGCTAGAAATTTTACTGATAGACCCCTTCATTTCCCCTCAAGGAGGCAGTCTTGCCTAAATAAGGCATTTCATGCCACTAGTTCATTAACTTTTAACTTTTTATCTTTTTTAAGTTTTTGTATTTTGAGAGAGNACAAATAGAATCATCCTTATATTTGTATGGAACCACAAAAGACCCCATTCTTCAGAGTACACATCTTTTATGTGAAATGATAATTATGGATGGCATTTTTCCTCTGGATCTTCTGCCCCAAAACACATAACCCCAGTATAGTCTTTTGAAAACATAAGTCATATACCAATCAAGGATCATTCTATGAAAGTACCTCTCAAAACTTTGCAGGTCATGAAAAATATGGAAAATCTAAAAATCGCCGTGGTCAAGTGGAGTCCAAGGAGACAGGATGACTGATGATAATGTGCCAGCTGGGAGGAGTCTGGAATAGAAGAGGTGAAAACCTAAGAAATCGGAGTCAAAATATAAACTTTAGTTAATAATGCCATGTCTCTTCTGGATATTGACTGGGAAAATGTATCAACTGATATTAATAACCAGAAAACAGTCAGACATATGTGGAGACTCAGTACTATCTTTTCAATTTTTTTGGTAACTAGAAACCCATTATGAATGGAAAGATTATTACTAATCATGGTTTTATTTTTTCAACACATAATATTATATAGTCCTAGTATTAGTTACTAGTGATAGACATTTACCTATTCTTAGTGTTCATACTATTGTTTTATTTAAATAACAGCATTAATGTTACAGAAAACAATAATACACAATGATTTATAATTCATAGAAACATTTTTTTCTTTAAACATATTTTAAAGATAATAACACATGTGTATTACATGGTTAAGTGGTTTTCTGATCTTAAGTGAGTATGTCATCGAATGGATTTCCATAAAGGTGATTATCCTAGATAATGAACCATACTCAGATTTTACAGGATGAACTTCACATCATGCCTGAACATTTTTTTAAAAATGTAGAAACGGCCGGATGGATCACTGAGACTGGCTCACTTATTCTAAAGAATCCTTGCTTTAATATTTTCATATATATTTTTTGCAGAAATACAAGAGATTCAAACGTTTCCAATTCAAAAAGATATTCAAAGATTAGAAGAATGATAGTGAGTTCAAGGGTTTTCAGAAGGAAAAAGATATGACCATAAAGCGACAGTCACAGGCAAGCAACTTTATTTGGGCCATGTTGACAGGTTGCATGAATGGATATCCATCGCAGCACGTGACTGCCAAAGGCTAAGACCCGGAAGTACAAGGAGGCAAGATAATCTTCTAGGAAGAAGTGACTTGGAAAGGGTGATTTTGTGCCTAAGTGATGGCTCAGCAGCCTGGCTGGGGATTCCTAAGTCAAAGATTTCAAATGGCCAGCAGTAATTTAGACTCAAAAGATCTTAGTAACAGATCAAAGTAACTTAGACCCATAGAGATCTTAGAACCACAGAATTGATCTTCATCTATGATTAGTAGATGATGATAGTTTCACAGGATAGGAAAATCAGGCCAGCAGTAGATGGATAAAATGTTATTTAGGGCTATATATATTTTTTAATGTTTTATTTATTTATTTTGAGGAGAGAGAGAGACAGCATGAGCAGGGGAGGGTCAGAGAGAGAGGGAGTGACAGACTCTGAAACAGGCTCCAGGCTCTGAGCTGGCAGTCAGCACAGAGCCCGACGCGGGGCTCGAACCCATGAACCGTGAGATCATGACCTGAGCGAAAGTCGGACGCTTAACTGACTAAGCCACCCGGGCGCCCCAGGGCTATATTTTTAATAAAAAATGGATGTGTAAAAATTAGGATTTGGAAATAAGAAAAAAAACAGGCCCACCATGGAGTTACTTCTGTTAAGGCCCATGTCACCAAACCTAGTTTCATTCCTATGGGAATGTAACCTTTAACTAGTCAGCAAAGAATATCCTAGTAAATGCTAGAAATTTTACTGATAGACCCCTTCATTTCCCCTCAAGGAGGCAGTCTTGCCTAAATAAGGCATTTCATGCCACTAGTTCATTAACTTTTAACTTTTTATCTTTTTTAAGTTTTTGTATTTTGAGAGAGACTGAAAGAGAGCACATGCAAGGAAGGGTCAGTGAGGGAGGGAGAGAGAGAGAATCCCATGACAACGAGGTTATGATCTGAGCCAGTATCAAGAGTCAGACACTTAGCCAAACCACGTGGGCACCCCAAGAATGTGGAGTTTTAACAGTTAGCAAGCTCGGCTGGGATACAGCCCTGAGGGCACTGCCCCACTCCTGGAGAGAAGGCAGGCCAACTACTTACAGGCAGATGGCATAGAAACAGTGATCTGTATGTACAACACCTGGTGCATACAGTAGGGAGATTATACACTCTTCTTGGGGCGCATCCCTGAGAGAAAGGGTTAACAAAGATGCCTCTCTAGGGACAAAAGAGCTGGGTGGTGCCATTTCCCTCCTCTGCCCCCCAGGATAAACACAGAGCCACCTGCTGGAAACAATGCAATTCCCACACTGGCTGCTTTGTACCCCCCTGCGCTCTGGTGAGACTGCCTTTCTAAGTTGAGCTTGGCTCAATCCCAATGGAGCGGGCCCCTTCCCCAGAAGACCAGCAGAAGCCCCTGACCACACCACCTCTCTTGACCAGACAGTTCTGCAGGGACTCAATTCTAGTGGCAGTTGTTTCAAATCTCATTTAACAAGCCGATCGGAGCACACTTAGTTAAAACTCACCACATTCTGACCAGGGACCCACTGTCCATATCAAACAAGGGCAGCCTCTGCAGACAACTTGCCCGAAGGATAGTGCAGCCAGAACACAAAACTGCATGCAACACACCCCAGAGACACTCCTTGAAGTGTCAGGCACTGGATACTAGATGACCTCCTCTTCATAAAGCCATTAATTTCACAGGCAGGTAACATAATGACCTTTTGTCACACACAGAAGGCAGATACTCAGACAAAATGCCAAGACAGAGCAATGTATCCCAAATGAAAGAACAAGATAAGGTCATGGCCAGAGAAATGGAAGGAACACTTCCAAATGCATCTTACGAGATCATCATTGCCTTGGGTCCAAACTGGACAATAACCCCACTAAAATGGAGAGCCACAGACCAATTTCCCTGATAAACCTGGATGCAAAAATTCTCAACAAAAATTAGCAAACCAGATCCAACAATACATAAAAAGAATTAGTCACCACAATGAAGTGGGATTTATTCCTGGGATGCAGTGCGGATTCAATATCTGCAAATCAGCTGATGTGATACATCACATTAATAAAAGAAAGAATAAGAACTACAATTCTCTAAATTGATGCATAAAAAGCATTTGACAAAATACAGCATCATTTCTTGATTAAAAAGAAAAAAAAAACCAGGGGCGCCTGCATGGCTCAGTCGGTTGAGCATCTGACTTCGGCTCAGGTCATGATCTCACTGCTGGTGGGTTCAAACCCCGCGTCGGGCTCTGTGCCGACAGCTCAGAGCCTGGAGCTTGCTTTAGATTCTGCGTCTCCCTCTCTCTCTGCCCGTGTTCCACTTGCACTCTATCTCTCTCAAAAATGAATAAGTATTAAAAAATTAAAAAAAAAAAAAACACTCACTCTCAAAAAAGGAGGGATACAAGGATCTTGCCTCAACATCGTAACATCCATATACAAAAGTCCCTTAGCTAATACCATCTTAAATGGGGAAAAACAGAGCTTTCTCCCTAAGGCCAGGAACATGACCAGGATGTCCACTATCACCACTATTTTTCAACATACTGTTGGAAGCTGTAGCCTCAGCAATCAGACAACAAAAAGAAATACAAGGCGTCCAAAAATGCAAGGAGGAAGTCAAACTTTAACTCTTCGCAGACATGATACGCTCTGTGAAGAATCCAAAAGACTTCACCAAAAAACTGCTAGGACTGATATAGAAATTCAGGGAAGGCTCAGGATATAAACTACATATACAGCAGTTGGTTGCATTTCTAGACATCAGTAATGAAGCAGCAGAAAGAGAAATCAAGGAATTGATCTCATATACAATTGCACTGAATACCATAAAATGCCTAGGGATAAACCTTACCAAAGAGGTAAAAGATCAATACACTGAAAACAACAGAAAAATCTATCAAAAAAAAAAAATTGAAGAAGGCACAAAGAAATGGGGAAAACATTCCATACTCATGGATTAGAAGAACAAATATTGTTAAAATGGCAACACTACCCAAAGCAATCCACACACTTAATGCAATCCCTATCAAAATGACACCAGAATTCTTCACAGAGCTAGAGCAAACAAGCCTAAAATTTGTATGGATCGAAAAGGCCCTGAATAGCCAAAGTAATGTTGAAAATGAAAAGCAAAGCTGGAGACAACACAATTCTGGACTCTATGGTGTGCTGCAAGGCTGTAATCATCAACACAGTATGATATGGGCACAAAAACAGACACATCGATCAATGGAACGGAATGGGGAACCAAGAAATGGGCCCTCTAACATATGGCCAACTAATCTTTGACAAAGCAGGAAAGAATATCCAATGGAAAAAAGAGCATCTTCAGCAAATGGTACTGGGAAAACTGGACAGCAGGAAGAAGGATGAACCTGAACCACGTTCTTACACCATACACAAAAATAAACTCAAATTGGATGAAAGATTTAAATGTAAGACAGGAAACCATCAAAATCCTAGAGAAGAATAGAGGCAACAACCTCTTTGATTCTGGCCATGGCAACTTCTTACTTGACATGTCTCCAGAAGCAAGGGAAACAAAAATAAGAATGAACATTGGGACCTCATTGAGATAAAAAGCTTCTGCACAGCAGAGGACACAATCAGTAAAACTAAGAGACATCTGATGGAATGGGAGAAGATGTTTGCAAGTGACATATCATATAAAGGGTTAGTATACAAAACCTATAAAGAACTTACCAAACTCAACACTCAAAAGCCAAATAATCCAGTGAAGAAATGGGTAAAAGACATGCATAGACACTTTAACAAAGATGACATCCATTTTGCTGAGAATGAAAAGATACTCAACCTCACTCCTTATCACTGTAATACTAATCAGAACCACAAGGAGATATCCCCTCACACCTCTTAGAATGGGTAAAATTAACAACTCAGGAAATGACACATGTTGGCAAAGATGTGGAGAAAGGGAACTCTTCTGCAGTGCTGGTGGGATTGCAAACCGGTATAACCACTCTTGAAAATAGCATGGAGATTCGTCAGAAAACATAAAATAGAGCTACATTATGACAGAGCAATTGCACCACTAAGTATTTATCCAAGGGATACACAAATGCTGAGCCAAAAGGGCACATGCACTCTGTTTTATAGCAGCATTATCAACAATAGCTAAAGTATGCAGAGAACCCAAATGACCAGCGACTAATGAATGGAAAAAGAAGATGTGGTATATTTATACAATGGAATATCACTCAGCAGTCAAAAAGAATGAAGTCTTGCTATTTGCAACAACGTGGATGGAACTAGATTGTATTATGTTAAGCAAAAGACGTCAAAGACACATATCATATGATTTCTCTCACCTGTGGAATTTAAGAAATAAAACAGATGAACATAGTAGAAGGGAAGCAAAAATAAGATAAAAACAGAGAGGGAGTTAAACTATAAGAGGCTCTTAAAACAAACAATAAACTTAAGTTTCCTGGAGGGTTACTGAATAGAGGGATAGGCTAAACGGGTCATGAGCATTAGGGCGCTTGGGACAAACACTGGGTATTTTATGTAATTGATGGATCATTAAATTCTACTCCTGGAAATGTATTCCACTATAAGGTGACTAACTTGGGCTTAAATTAGAAAAATAAAGAAATATTAAATAAATAAATGTAATAACATTCATAAGAAAAAAGTATTTAAGTGGGACTCTGAGTGGAAAAGAAAGTTCCAAAGTGTTAAGGACAAAAAAGGATCAGAGAAAACATGAAGAAACAATGGAAAACAACTAATAAATTGGAGCTAAATATATATCTATCAATAATTACACTGAATGTAAATGGACTAAGTGCTCCCGTCAAAAGACATCAGGCAGGGAGTCAGAATGGACAGACAGATCAAAACAACAACAGAAATAACAAAAAACAAAAAACAAGATCTATCTAGACGCTTTCCACAAAGCCTTATTTTGGACCTAAAGTCACATGCAGATTTAAAGTGAAGGAATAAAGAAATATTTATCATGCCAATAATGTCAAACAAAAGCCACTAGTAATACTTATATCAGACCAAATAGACTTTAAACAAGGCTGTTTTTTTTGTACCCTGTGTGTAAATACCTAATTGTGAAATTGCATACTCCCAATGTTTGTAGCAGCATTACCAACAAGAGCCAAACTATGGAGAAAGCCCAAATATCCATCAACTGATGAAGGTATAAAGAAGTTGTGGCGGGGGCGCCTGGGTGGCTTAGTCGGTTAAGCGTCCAACTTTCGCTTAGGTCATGATCTCGCGGTTCGTGGGTTCGAGCCTCGCATCGGGCTCTGTACTGACTGCCAGCTCAGAGCCTGGAGCCTGTTTCAGTCTGTGACTCCCTCTCTCTCTGACCCTCCCCTGCTCACACTGTCTCTCTCTCTCTCTCCTAGAAATAAATAAAAAACATTTTTAAAAAAATTAAAAAAAAAAGTTGTGGCATACGTACACACACACACATACACACACACACACACACACGTACAATGGAATATTACTCAGCTGTCAAAATGAATGAATCTTGCCATTTGCAATGATGTGGATGCAGCTAGAATGTATTATGCTAAGCAAAATATGTCAACCAGAGAAAGACAAATATATGATTTCACTCATGTAGAATTTGAGAAGCAACAAAGATGAAAACATGATGGGGGGAGACAGAAGAATGGGAAACAAACAACAAGAGACTCTCAATGATAGAGAACAAATTGAGCTTGGATGGAGGGAGATGGGTGGGGATGGGCTAGATGCAGGATGGATATTAAGGAGGGCACTTGTTATGATGAGCGCTGGGTGTTTTATATAAGTGATGAACCACTGAATTCTACTCCTGAAACTGAGAATGTGCTGTATGTCAACTAAAACTTAAAATTGTAACAAGAGATGAAGACAGACACTATCTCATAATAAAGGGGACAATCAAACAATAAGATCGAACAAATGTAAACTTTTATGTACCCAATATGCAAGCACCAAATATATAAAACAATTAACAACAAACTTAAAGGAACTCATTTATAATAATATAACGAGAATAGAGTTTAAAATCCTACTCTAATCTATGGACAGATGCTGTAAAAAGAAAACAAGGGAACAATGCCTTTGAATGACACACTGGACCATAGGGACTTAACAGATATATTCAGAACACTCCATACTAAAATAGCAGAATACACATTCTTTTCTGGTGCACACGGGACTGTTGGGAGCCTCACCAGCCTCGCTGGGTGGCAGTCACAGCGAGGAAATGGCAGCGTTTGCACAGCTCCTGCCATAAGAAGAGAAACTGGAATCTCCTTCTGCTACTACTGGCTCATGTTGGAAATGAGGCTGCTGGTATTGACCAGGCCTCACAATATTCCAAAGCAGACCAATATTCTCCACACAGATACCTCATAAGGAAAAGCATATTCCTGCCTATTCAAATGAGATTTTAGATGAAAACACTGTAGATGATTCTCAAAAGGCTCTTCCTATGAGCCTTGCAGAACCAAGACTTAGATAATAAAGGGGGTTAAGAATACAAGAGTTACAACTGAGCCTGGCCCCAGACAAAGAGCCTAATTTAGAGTTAAGGAACCGATAAGGGCAGAACTTAAGTTAATGCTTATACCTTTTCTAACTGGTGATCTATGACAGTCCCTTCCTTAAGGACTTTCCACAAATACCCTCCCTCACACTGGCAGCTGGGATGAGGATAGATAAGAGTAGCTAAAACATAACCCAAAAACAAAGGCCGACACATTTAGGGCCTCCATGGTGTTTACACATTTAGCATCCGGTCAAAAAGGTTTCCACAAACAACTTATTAACCAGTTTAAAAACATTCGTCCTCTTGTGAGCCAGACAGAATGACTCCCAGCCCATCTATACACATAACCTATGACCTAATCTTAGTGTTATTAACTTAGAATAAATATGTATGTCATCCTGTTTTTCACTAAGAATGCCCTGTTATTTCCTTAGTTGTAAGATCTGCAAGAATACTGTAAAACCTGCTTCTGTACACTTTCCAAAGCATCTTATCACAAAGAGTTATCCATTGTAAAAATTCCTTTTTATGATGTCATGTCATCGTTTGAGCTATAAATAGACACCAAGACCGCCAGGACAGAGATGCCTGACTGGTGATCAGAAAGAATCTCAGAGCTCTCTCACTCTCTCTCTCACTGACACTGTCCATCCTTCAGGGACCCCTGGACCGACTGTAGCGGGTCTCCAGCATGGGACATTGTCGAGAATCGATCACACACTAGGTCAAAAGTCAGGCCTCAAGAAGTATCAGACGAAGCATCTTTCCTGACCACAAAGCTAGGAAACTTGAAGTCAACCACACACACGTGCGTGCGTGCAAAAGAAAGACCACAAATAAGTGGAGGTTGAACAATGTACTACTAAATGAATGGGTCAATCAGCAGATCGATGAGAAAATACCCTGAAACAAATGAAAATGAAAACACACTGGCACAAAACTTTGGAATGCGGCAAAAGCAGTCCTAAGACAGAAGTATATAGCAATACAATCCTACCTTAAAAAACAAGAAAGATCTCAAACAATCCAAACTTACAACTAAAGGAATGAGAAAAAGAACACTCCAAGCCTAAGGACAGCAGAAGGAAGGAAATAATGCAGTTTAAAGCAGAAATAAGTGATATATAAACTTAAAAAAACAACAACACTAGAGCAAACCAATGAAACTAGGGCTGTTTCTTTGAAAACTAATAAACTTGAAAACCTCCTAGTGAGACTTATCACAAAGAAGAGAGAAATAACTCAAATAAATAAAATCACAACTAAGAGAGAAGAAATAACAACACCACAGAAATACAGGTAGAAGATAACATTATGAAAAACTATATGCAAACATATTGGACATCCTGAGAGAAATGGATAAATTCCTAGAAACACATAAACTACCAAAACGGAAACAGGAAGGTATAGAAAATCTGAAAGCAGAAAGAAATTGAATCAGTAATACAAAAACTATCTCCCCCGAAACAAGAGTTCAGGGCCAGATGGCTTCACTGAAGAAATCTATCAAACAATTAAGGAAGAGGTAATATCCATTCTT
The DNA here is from genome assembly GCF_003009895.1 of Hyaena hyaena. Lineage (NCBI taxonomy): Eukaryota > Metazoa > Chordata > Mammalia > Carnivora > Hyaenidae > Hyaena > Hyaena hyaena. The sequence goes on from NW_024081008.1 coordinate 593,975, forward strand.
CTCAAATGATCTCACGAAATAAAAAAGTAGGAAAAGTTCCAAATTCATTCTATGGGGCCACCATTACCCTGAAACCAAAACCAGATAGACTCCACTAAAAACGAAAACTACAGGGGTGTCTGGGTGGCTCAGTCAATTGAGTGTCCAACTGTTAATTATGGATTAGGTGATTGTATTGTGGTTTGTGGGTTCTAGCCCCACATTGGATTCTGGGCTGATAGTGCGGAGCATGGTCAGGATACTCTCCCTCCCCATCTCTGCCCTTCTCTCACTTTTATGTTCTAAGTAAATAAACATTAAAAATATGTTTAAAATTTTTTAAAATAAAACTGCAGGTCAATACCCTGGTGAGCATGTATACAGAAATTTTCATTAAAATATCTTCAAATTAAATTCAAAAATACATTAATAGAATCATTTACCATAATCAAATGGGACCTACTCCTGGGCTGCAAGGGTGGTTCCACATTCACAGATCAATCAACATGATGCACCACAGAAATAGAAGAAAGGAGAAGAGTAGGATGCTTTCAGCAGATGCAAAAAAAGCATTTAACAAAATGTCACATCCATTCATGAGAAAACCCCTCAGCAAAGTAGATGGAGACTCACCATACCTGCACATAATAAAGGTCATCTATGAAAAACCCACAACTAATCTCATCCTCAATGGGAAAAACTTGAAAGCTTTTCCTCTAAGGTCAGGAAAAAGCAGGATGAACCCTTCTCACCACTGTTATTTCACATAGTACTGGAAATCCTATCCACAGCAATCCAACAACAAAAAGAAACAAAAGGCATCCAAATCGGCGAGGAAGATGTAGAACTTTTGCTATTTGTAAGTGACGTGATGCTCTATACAGAAAACTTAATGACTCCCTTAAAAATTGTTTTTTTTTTAAATTTTTTTAATGTTTTATTTATTTCTAGGGGAGAGAGAGAGAGAGAGAGACAGAGTGAGCAGGGGAGGGTCAGAGAGAGAGGGAGTCACAGACTCTGAAACAGGCTCCAGGCTCTGAGCTGGCAGGCAGCACAGGGCCCGACGCGGGGCTCGAACCCATGAATCGCGAGATCATGACCTAAGCGAAAGTCGGACGCTTAACCAACTAAGCCACCCAGGCACCCCAAAAATTGTTGAATGGATATACGAACTCAGCAAGTGACCATATACAAAAAGCAATATACAGAAATCTGCTGCATTTCTATAGACCAATCGTGAATTAACAGAAAGAGAAATTAAAGAATCAATCCCATTGACAAGTGCACCCAATACCATAAGATACTAAGAATAAACCTAACCATAGAGGTGAAAGACTTGTACTCTAAAGGCTCTGAAACACTGATGAAGGAAATGGAGGAGGACAAAAGAAATGGAAATACATCCCATGCTCTTTGATGTGAAGAACAAATACTGTTAAAATGTGTAAACTACCCAAAAGAATCTACACATTTAATGAAATCCCTATCAAACTAACAAAACATCTGTCACAGAACTATAACAAATAATTCTAACTTTTGTATGAAACCACAAAAGACCCAAAACAGCCAAAAGAAACTTGAAAAAGAAAACCAAAGCTGAATACATCACAATTCCAGATGTTCGGTTATATTACAAAGCTGTAGTGATCAGAACAGTATAAAAAAAAAAAAAAAAAAAAAATAGACGTATAGATGAATAGAATGGAAACCCAGAAATGAACTCACATCTATATGGTCAATAATCCTCAACAAAGCAGGAAAGAATATCCAATGGAAAAAGATAGTCTTGGGGTGCATAGGTGGCTCAGTACTGAAGTGTCTAATCTTGGATTCAACTCAGGACATGACCTCAGGGTTCATGAGTTCAAACCTCAAGTTGGGCTCTGTGCTGAAAGTGCAAAGCATGTTGGGTGTCTCACTCTCTCCATTTCTCTCTGCCCCTCTTTGGCATGCTTGCTCGCTCGCTCTCTCTCTCAAAAATAAATAAATATACTTTAAAAAGTCTCCTCACCTAAGGTTTTGGGAAAACGAGACGGCAACATGCAAACAGCAACAACTAGAAAAACGCACCACTTACAAGATACACAAAACTAAATTTCAAATGGATAAAGACCTATGTGTGAAACCTGAAGCCATAAAAACCCCAGAAGAGAACACAAGTAGTAACTTCTTTGACACTGACTGTACAAACTTCTTTGTAGATATGTCTTCTGACATAAGGGAAACAAAAGCAAAAATAATGGAACTTCATAAAAATAAAAAGCTTCTGTCACAAAGGAAACAGTCAAGAAAACTAAAACGCAGACAAAAACCTGTCCATCTCAGGACCCGCATAGGAGGAGAAGATGTTACCCAGGTGTCTGAATGCCTGTATTGGGGTACCTCCTTTTTGATAGTCTATATTCCTGGTTACCTCAAGAATGAAGCCAAAGTACACATGGTGGAGAGTCCCGAATACCACTACAAGTAGGAAAATAAAATAACCAAGGTCTCAACAAGAGAGACCAAGAGATACCATCCAAAGAACATTTTCTAAATGGACAGGCCCTGGACAGTCAAAGAGCCTTCTTTGGTACAGCAGCACTCATAGGTGCAGAGTGCATAACAAGCTTTTAAAACTAACAAGAGATAGAAAGCTAACCCAAAGGACGAAACGGAAGAGGTCTCCTCCAAAGAAATACCAGGAAGAATTGACAGCTAAAGAACTGCTCAAAACAGATCTATGCAAAATAACTGAACAAGAATTTAGAACAATAGTCATAAAAATAATCGCTGGGCTTGAAAAAGGCATGCTACAAAGACTATGGAGCTTCAAAATAGTTGTGATGAATTAAAAAATGCTATAAATAAGATGCAAAATAAAATGGAGGCATCCAATGCACAGATTGAAGAAGCAGAAAGAAGAATAAGTGATTTAGAAGACACAATTATAGAAAAAGAGGAAGCTGAGAAAAAGAGATAAAGTGATCCAGGAACACAAAAGGAGAGTTCGAGAGCTCAGCGATACAATCAAATGGAATAATATCCATATCATAGGAATCCCAGAAGAGGGAGAGAGAGAGAAAGGCGCTGAAGGAGTCCTTGAAAAATTATAGCTGAGAACTTCTCCAATCTGGGGAAGGAAACAGACGTTGAAATCCAAGAGGCACAGAGAACTCCCCTCAGACGTAACTTGAATCGATCTTCTGCACGATACATCATCATGACTGACAAAATATAAGGACAAAGAGAATTCTGAAAGCAGCTAGAGAGAAAAGGGCCCTAACATACAAAGGGAGACCTATCAGAGTGGTGACACACCTATCTACTGAAACTTGGCAGGCCAGAAAGGAATGGCAGGAAATCTTCAACGTGATGAACCGAAAAAAAAATATGCAACCAAGAATCCTCTATCCAGCAAACCTGTCATTCAGAATAGAAGGAGAGATAAAAAATCTTTCCAAATATACAAAAATTGAAAGAATTCGTCACCATTAAACCAGCCCTACAAGAAATCCTGAGGGGGACTCTCTGAGGGAAATGTTTAAGGAACCCAAGATACCTGAAACACCATCACAAGCACAAAGAACACGATGTCTCTAAACCCATATTTTTCAATAATAACACTGAATATAAATGGACTAAATGCCCCAATCAAAAGACATACGGTAGCAGAATGGATAAAAAACCAAAATCCATCTATTTGCTGTCTACAAGAAACTCATTTTGGACTGGAGGAAACCTTCAGATTGAAATTAAGGGGATGGAGAAGTATCTATCTTGCTACTGGAAGTAAAAATAAAAAGCTGGAGTAGCTATACGTATATCAGACAAACTGGACTTTAAAGTAAAGACAGTAACAAGGGATGAAGAAAGGCATTACATAATAATTACAGGGTCTATCCATCAGGAAGAGCTAACAATTATAAATGTCTACGCACCAAATATGGGACACCTAAATATATAAAACAATTAATCACAAACGGAAACACTCTTATCGATAAGAACGTGCTAATAGCAGGGGACTTTAATACTCCACCTACAGCAATGGATAGATCAACTAGACAGAAAATCAATAAAGACACAATGGACTTGAATGACACATTGGACCAGATGGATCTAACAGATATATTTAGAACTCTACGTCCTGAGGCCATGGAATTCACTTTCGTCTCAACTGCACGTGGCACATTCTCCAAGACAGATCACATACTGGGACATAAAGCAGCCCTCAATAAATATAAAAGAATTGAGATCCTACCATGCACACTTTCAGATCACAATGCTATGAAACTCGAAATCAATCACAGGAAGAAGTCTGGAAAACCTCCAGAAACATGGAGGTTAAACAACATCCTACTAAAGAACGAATGGGCATCAGGAAGTTAGAGAAGAAATTAAAAAATATATGGAAACGAATGAAACTGAGAATACAACAATCCAAACTCTATGGGATGCAGCAAAGGCAGTCCTAAGAGGAAAGTACATTGCACTCCAGGCCTATTTCAAGAAACAGAAAAAGTTCAAGTGCAAAATCTAACAGCGCATCTAAAGCAACTAGAGGGAGAGCAACAAGAGCACCCCAAACCCAGTAGGAGAAGAGAAATAATAAAAACCAGGGCAGAAATAAACAATATAGAAACCAAAGAAACAGCTGAACAGATCAATGAAACCAAGAGTTGGTTTTTTGAAAAAATAAACAAAATTGACAAACCTCTAGCCAGGCTTCTCAAAAAGAAGAGAGCACCCAAATAGACAAAATCATGAATGATAATGGACTGATTACAACCGACCCCGCAGAAATACAAGCAATCAGGGGCGCCTGGTTGGCTGGCTGTTAAGCGTCCGACTTCGGCTCAGGACATGATCTCATGGTTCGTGAGTTCAAGCCCCACATCAGGCTCTGTGCTGACAGCTCAGAACCTGGAGCCTGCATCCCATTCTGTGTCTCCCTCTCTCTGACCCTCCCCCCCCCTCGTGTTCTGTTTATCTGTCTAAATAATAAATAAAACATTAAAAAATATTAGAAAAAAAAGAAATACAAGCAATCATCAGGAAATACTATGAAAAACTATATGCCAACAAATTGCACAATTGAGAAGAAACGGACAAATTCCAAAACACACTCACTACCTAAATTCACAAGGGAAGAGATAGAAAACCTGAACAGACCCATAACTAGTGAGGAAATGGAATCAGTTATCAAAAATCTCCCAACGAATAAGAGCCCTGGGCCAGATGGTTTCCCTGGGGAATTCTACCAGACACTTAAAACAGAATTAATACCCATGCTTCTGAAACTATTCCAAAAAAATAGAAATCGAAGGAAAACTTCCAGACTCATTTTATGAAGCTAGTATAACTTCGATTCCCAAGTCAGACAGAGACCCAGCAAAAAAAAGAGAACTATAGGCCAATATCCTTGATGAATACAGATGCAAAAATCCTCAACGGTGATACTTGCAAATCGAATTCAACAGCACATTAAAAGAATTATCCACCAAGATCAACTGGGATTCATTCCTGGATTACAGGGCTGGTTCAATATTTGCAAATCAATCAATGTGATACAGCAACAAAACAAAAGAGAGAAACCATATGATCCTGTCTATAGATGCAGAAAAAGCATTTGACAAGATACAGCATCCCTTCTTAATAAAGACCGAATTGAGAAATTCGGGATAGAAGGAACTTATTTAAAGATCATAAAAGCCATCTATGAGAAGCCCTCAGCTAACATCATCCTCAACGGGGAAAAACTGAGAGCTTTCCCCCTGAGATCAGGAACACGACAGTGATGTCCACTCTCACCACTGCTGTTTAACATAGTGCTGGAAGTCCTTGCATCAGCCATCAGACAACAAAAGGAAATTAAAGGCACCAGAATTGGCAAAGAAAAAGTCAAACTCACTTTTCGCAGACGACATGATACTCTACATAGAAAACCCGATACACTCCACCAGGAGCCTACTAGAACTGATCCATGAATTCAGCAAAGTTGCAAGGTACAAAATCAATGTACAGAAATCGGTTGCATGTTTATACACCAACAACGAAGCAACGAAGGAGAAATCAAGAAATGGATCCCATTCACAATTGCACAAAAACCCATAAAACACCTAGGAGTAAGCCTAACCAAGAACATAAGAGATCTGTATGATGAAAACTATAGAAAACTTATGAAGGAAATTGAAGAAGACACAAAGAAATGGAAAAACATTCCATGCTCATGGGTCGGAAGAATAAATATTGTTAAAATGTCATTACTACCCAAAGCAATCTACACATTCAATGCAATCCCAATCAAAATTGCACCAGCATACTTCTCAAAACTAGAACAAACTATCCTAAAATCTGTATGGAACCACAAAAGACCCTGATTAGCCAAAGCAATATTGAAGAAGAAAACCCAAACAGGAGGCATCACCATCCCCGACTTTAGCCTCTACTACCAAGTTGTCATCATCAAGACAGTATGGTCTTGGCACAAAAACAGACACATAGACCAATGGAATAGAATTGAGAACTCAAAATTGGACCCAAAAGTGTATAGCCATCTCATCTTTGACAAAGCAGGAAAGAGTATCCAATGGAAAAACGATAACCTCTTTAACGGATGGTGCTGGGAGAACTGGACAGCAACATGCAGAAGAATGAAACTAGATCATTTTCTCACACCACACATAAAAATAAATTCAAAATGGATAAAGGACCTGAATGTGAGACGGGAAACCATCAAAACCCTAGAGGAGAAAGCAGGAAAAAACCTCCTTGACCTCCACCGAAACTTCTTACTTGACCCATCCCCAAAGGCAAGGGAATCAAGAGCAAAAATCAACTATTGGGACCTCATCAAGATTAAAAGCTTCTGCACAGCAAAGGAAATAATCCATAAAACTAATAAGCAACCGACAGAATAGGAAAAGATAGGACATATCAGATAAAGGGTTAGTATCCAAAATCTATATGGAACTCAACAAACTCCACACCCAAAAAACAAAACAATCCAGTGAAGAAATGGGCAGAAGATATGAACAGACACTTCTCCAAAGAGGACATCCAGATGGCCAACAGACACATGAAACGATGCTCAGCATCCCTCCTCATCAGGGAAATACAAATCAAAACCACACTGAGATACCACCTCACGCCGGTCAGAGTGGCTAAAATGAGCAAATCAGAGGACTCTAGATGCTGGCGAGGATGTGGAGAAACGGGCACCCTCCTACACTGTTGGTGGGAATGTAAACTGGTGCAGCCCCTCTGGAAAACAGTGTGGAGGTTCCTCAAAAAATTAATAGAACTCCCCTAGGACCCAGCAATAGCACTGCTAGGAATTTACCCAAGGGATACAGGAGTGCTGAGGCATAGGGGCACATGGACCCAATGTTCATAGCAGCACTCTCAACAATAGCTAAAACATGGAAAGAGCCTAAGTGTCCATCAACGGATGAATGGATCAAGAAGATGTGGTTTATCTACATGACGGAATACTACATGGCAATGAGAAAGAATGAAATCTGGCCTGTGTAGCAACATGGATGGACCTTGAGGGTGTTATGCTGAGCGAAATAAGTCAGGCAGAGAAGGACAGCTACCATATGTTTGCACGTATAGGTGGATTAGGAGGAACTTAATGGAGGACTGTGGAGGGGGGAGAAGGGGGGAAATAGGGGGGGAGAGGGAGGG
>NW_024081008.1:602622-643157 GCF_003009895.1 Hyaena hyaena
TGTCATTTGCAACAAGGTGGACGGAGCGAGAGAATGTTCTGCTGGGGGCAGTAAGCCTGTCAGAGAAAGACAAATACCACACGACTTCACGAACACATGGAAATGAAACAACACAAAGGAGACAGTGACAGACAGACTTAACGAGGCGGCAAACCAGCGTTTCCACGGGGGGCGGGGGAGGGCCGGGGGTGAGACAGGTGGCGGGGATGAGGGAGCGCGCTTGTGACGAGCACGGGACGATGCGCGGGTGCTGCTCTATGTTGTACACCTGAAACTATTATCACACTGCAGCTTTACTAGCTGGGACTCACATTAGAAAATAAGCTTTATTACACCGACCCACCAGGTTTTCTCTAGTTTTCAATTACTTCATTATGTTGGGGAAAGAACCATTAAATTTGTTAAGAGCATGTGTGATGTGGGGGCAGTTTGTGCCCTTACCTCGGTCTCTGGTTCCAGCAGGAGTCGGAAGGGGGGTCCCAGCTCATTGTTCTAGAAGGTCCTGAGAGTGAGCATTTCACATCCTGACTGACTGCAGCTCCCCTTCTTCTGAATTGCTCAGGATTTCTCCCCAGAATCGAGCCCGGACCCGGAACAAACCATCGGGTGCACCTATGGCGTGGTGTCGGGGGACCCCTGCACCCACGGACCCTTTAGTGAACTACGTCCTGTCCAAACACCGTCAGGGAAGGTGAGGGACGAACCGGCGGCGGCGCAGGACACGCAAGGGACCGAGCGGCCCCCCGACCAGCGCCTCCTCAGCGCTCCGCCCGCAGGGCAGCTCCTCTCTGGTGACCCGGGAGACTCCAAGAGGCTGCAAACCTCCCGAGGTCTCTCCTGGGGGTTGGGGTCGGGGGGGTGCGGAACCTGCTGGAAACGCAGCTCTGTTCTCCGTCCTGAGGCAGCTGCAGAGGCCCCGAGTCCTCTGGAGGCCAGAGAAGCCCTTCCTGCTCGCAGGTGCCCGGGGTCAGAAAAGCCGGTGGGGCGCCCTCTGCCGGCCGTCACTGTGCACGCAGAGGAACGCGCCCCTCCCGGTGTGTGGTGCTCGCGCGCCCTCTGCTGGCCACCGTGGGAATTCCTGTAATGGTGAAGGTCATGGCCGCTCAGCGGAGCCACTGAAGGTGCTCTGGGCAACTAAGCCTGCTCTCTGGATTGTGAGGATCTTCGTGACAGGGCCCGGGCCACAAAGAAATCTTTTCCTTCTCCTTTCTTGTGAGTGAAGAATGAAACCGAATTTACTAATGTAATGACATCATCTGTAATGATTAAGCAATGTTCACAGAAAACTGGACCGCCAATTTACACATGAACAACAGGTAATTGTGTTTATCACCAAAATACTTAGACTAGATAAAAAATTGACACCTTTGAGAGAGAGAGAGATACTGGCTTCCAGCTATGGCATGAATAAGTCATATAGATATAAGGTACAGCCAATGGAAGAGAGTCAATCCTGTAATAAGAGCGTTGCATGCTTTCACATGATAGGTGCACCTGTGGTTAAGCACAACATAATTTATAGACATATGGAATGACTAGGATGTATGCCTAAGACTAATACAACAAATTTGTGAGCAATCTTTCAATTAAAAATTGACATCCTTTACACTATTTTTAATTTCTCTTTCTTTGCCATTAAGAAAGCATTCCTGGGGTGTCTGGGTGACTTTATTGGTTAAGCATAAGCATGCGACTGCAACTCAGGCCATGATATTGCTGTCCATGAGTTTGAGTCCTGCATCGGCCTCTGTGCTGACAGCTCAGAGCCTGGAGACTGCTTCAGATTCTGTGCCTCCCTCTCTTTCCATTCTCCCTTGCTCAAGCTCTCTCAAACAAGAAAAAGTAAACATTAAAAAATTTGTAAAAATCATTCCTAGCTTAGAATATGTGAAATTCGTTTATACCATATTCTCTACCACCACCATCCTGATGTTGAGAACTTATCTGAAAAGTCACCAAGAATGTCATTGATGACACGTATGTGACAAGGTCGGAATGCGACTTACAGGGAGCTAAACCTCTGTTATGAATTTACTGTATGTACATTTGGCTAATATTTTCAATGAAATGTATTTAGGGATGCAGATGGATGAACTACTGTCCATCAGGCAGATAGGTCAATTTCCTGTAAGACCATTATGCCTTCAATTACTAATTGCCATCTCTTCAGAATTAAAACAAAGTTAGGAGAAGAAAGTGTCTTCTAGTTCAGTGTAAAAGAAGACTATGGTGTTTTAAAGGGTTCACCTACCGTCTGGCATCCTCAGATTGGCTGTGGACATGAGGATAGCAACCTACTATCTTGATGCACATTTCTAGTTCCAGAGGGACAATATGGACCTTATTGTCAAACACATTTAACCAATCTCAGCAGTCTACCTCTGCCAGGTCCAGGCTGCAGGACCTGGGGGCAGCACAATGCCTGATGCTGGGTTCAGGCCATGAGGAAGGCCAGCCAGTGTTGGGGAAATGCACAAGGCTGGGGCACTGAGGGAGATGGTTCAGGGTCACCTGCCCACAGGGTAGGCTCTGGTGTTTACCTCCAAAGAGCAGCACACTCTCCCTCAAGACATCCCTCCCCATGACAGAACGTGAGGCTGAGCTCGACAGGTCCAGGAGAAATGAGGGGGACCCATCTTTTCAAATGCAATGGCCTCTGCAGACCTGGGCCCCCGGGATGTTGGAGTCTGGGAGTCACAGAACTCTGACGCCCATGATGCCAGCCTTTTCTGCCCCAACACTCAGAGCCACTTACTACATCCCCTCTCCCCTGGCCCATGTCACCCTGTCCACATACCTGGACCAGGTCCCTGCTTTCCTCCTTCCATTTCCTCTTTGTCTCTGTTTCTCTCAAACCCTATCTCTCTCTGTTTCTTCTTTTCACTTACAATGACTTGCCCAATTCCCCCATCACTCACTCAGTCTCTCTCCCTGCCTGGCTCTTTCTCCACTGCTCCCCATGCTTCGGGCCATCTGCTCTGCACATGCAGCCCTGTCCAGGTGCCCAGGGAACCCCTGTCTCACCCCCTCTCCTGTCTTGTTTTGTCCCAGGCCCTGATCACAATGGATGAGAGTCCCCCAGACAGCAGCTGCTCATGCTGACACTATAGCAATGCTGGCAGCATGTGGACAGCCAGACATTTACCCTTGGTGGCCCAGCCATGACCCAAAAGCTGCTGGACGGCTGGCTGCTTCCCTAAACTGAGAGGGAAAAGGGGCCTGCAGGGTTCAGGGTCCCTGGGGCCAAGTGCACTGGATTGACTGGTGTAGAAGGAGCCGTATGCTTACACCCAATCTCCTGGGTGGTGTCGAAGGGACCTATCTCATACCATTGACCTCTGCCCTCCCCATCCCTCAATAAGACAACAGGGGGGAGATTTGGGGGACATCATATGACTCACCCAAAAATTGCTGCCATTTGGCCCCTCGGAGGCCACCTGGATTGGTGCTATTTGGGGCAGCTGGTAAGGTGGAGAAGGGCACAAGAGGTGGATTCATGCAGGGCCTCCTTCCTGGTGTCCTGAATCCACTCCTCACATCACAGTAGACCCTTTCCTGGAGACAGATGCCTGCCCTCCTCTTCAGCACAAACCCCATAAACTAGCAGGCGCCATGTGCTCATGAGGATCTATCCACAGAATAAACCACCACCACCAGAGCTGCTGTCGGATGCGTCCAGCTCCCCAGATGGAACGACGGGTCCCTTCCAGGCAACACAACCCCAAAGAATGACCTATCTTCTTCCGCCAATACTACACACTCTACCTGTTTTTAACTGCGTGTACAGGAACCCCAAAGTGTGCACTTGATGGGGAATGAGTGTCGATTTTCCTGGAAGCAGACACCGACACAGAGGCACAACTGTGACAGGTATATCAGGGGACACTAGGAAAGACAAAGTGGGGGGGCAGGGTGAGCGGGGGAAGCGTTTGGACCAAGGGGCCGATTAGGCACTGTCTCTAAATATATCATCACCACAGCTGGTCTTCAAATTTGAAACTGATTGTCCTCCATGTCAGAGAGATTTTGAGTTAATGGAATGGGATCTTCTGTTCTCCATGCGTTTTGTCTTGACCATACATTTGTGGCCTCGGATGAACACTGAATTGTGTGGCTGCATCTGTGTGTCTACCTGTAATGGAAGAGGATTCTCTTCAGATCTTAGCTGTAGATCCCTGAATGTACACATTCTCATATTTATCTTTTCCTTCTTTGTAAAGTAGGACCTCAATTTTAATAGAAAAAATGCAAGGGTCATTGTCGTAACTTTTGAAACAGCGATTGCCAATCTCCCAGCCTCAGTTTGATGAAATTGAATGAACATCTGTTGATGATCTTCTGTGTGCAGATACATTCATTTCCACACAGAAAGGGTGAGTGCCCACTCATCCCGTACATGTTACACATTCCTCATGTGCTTAATCCCCTCTTCATCGCACTGACCTCAGAAACCAACATTGTCCCACCTCTCAGACGACAAAGCTGAGGCTCTGAGATGGCCCCACTGAGAGCTGGTATTAGGGCTGAGAACACCGTCCGTGCCTCCGGATATTGTGAGGGAAGGTCGAGAGATGCAAACCTGCAGGCCGGGTGGGGACAGCAGATGCAGGGGTGCGGAGACGGGAGTCCAGCAGGGGCGGGTCCTGGTCAACCCTGAATTCCCCGCTAAGAGACTGGCTCGGGCTGGAGGCCAAGGAAGCAGCTCAGCTGATCTACAAACTTTCTTCACATTTAGTCCCACAGAGGCACACAAACTTAGGCAGACAAGCATCTCATAAGAACCGAGTTAAACTATGAATCTCAGGGCATTCTTTCACAGATCCAGAACCTTCAGAAAACCAAGGGAAACAACAGTCTTTATTTAGATAATGAACTAGGTGCACTTTAGCCACAATGACATTCCAGAGATGATAACTGAACTGTGCTTGAGCCCATGTAGCAGCTCTGTGTGCACCTCACGCCGCCCTCACGCTCCCTGCCCAGGTTGGGCCCCGCCAGAAATGGCCTCCAACTCCATCTCACTGAGTCCAACACTCTCCCCCCTGCACCATCTCAGGTCTTCCTTCTCGTCCACAGTCTCCAGTTCATTCCCATGAGATTCACGCCTCCGGCTCTCGTACTTGAGAACCCATTCCTGGAGCTTCCACTACTACAGATCAGAAGCTCCGTGTTATTTAAAGCACGTAACTCTCTCCCTGTGAGGACACCTGAAGCCCCCGACAGGAAGGGTGTCCCTCATCTCTCACAGAGCCAGGAACAAGGACTCCGTACAAGGCACATCTGCAGAACTGATATGCCAGCTTTTCTATAAAAAGACTCTTTCCTTCTCCACAAGTGACTCCTGAAGCCCAGCTCAGTAAGAGAAACTGACGCAGCCCAACATCTGTATGTCCTGAGAAACTGAGGAATCTTAACAGTGTCCTCGGCCAGCAGCACCCTTGCACTGCAAAGCCTGGGAGCCCATCTCTACCTCTTCTCAAAGACTCAACAAGACACAAGCCGACATGCTGAGCAAGTGAACTCATACTGTTGAGATCATCCTACAAATCGTCGAGGGGGAGGTGGTAGGTGGCTCACAGAGCCCATGGGCGGTGATAAAAGGGGGTGCGTGGGGAGGGGCTGCAGGTGGTCCTGGTAAAGGAGGAGGTGCTCTTGCATCCCTGTGGGCCTGCAGAAGAGAAGGGACGGGTATGTTGGTACAGAAGCAGAGTGCCCACCGGGAGCTAAACCCAGTATGGTGGTGACAGCACCTGACCCCTTGCTCAGCCACAGGTTCTAGGAGAACAGAGCATCGGTGCCCCAAAACGCGACCCTCCCACGAGGTTCCACCTGCAGCCTGAAGGCACCAGAGGCCACGGGGAGAAACTACTGTCACCACACGTCACCGCCCATGGTAGCAAATGCAGAAAGCCAAGGCGTCCTGTTCGAGAAGATTGACGGCAGTAACGCCAGTCTAGTAAAGGAGCACGTTCCAGAGAGGCGGGCGTCTATGTCCAGGACCCCTGGGGCCCTCCTGCGCCACATGTGCAGACTTTTTATTTGCACACTGAGAACAGACAGAACGTGAAGGAATGAAAAGCCCAGCACCAGCACCACACAGAGATTCAGAGCCACCCCAGGGTCAAAGCGCAGATTCCGGCTCATGTCGTTCCTCGCTTTGCTTCCCTCCCTGACAAAGGCATCTTGTCTGCAAGACCACAGAGACCTCTGAGGAGATGGGGAATCCCAGAGTCCTCCAAGGGGACTGGAAACGGCTTTTCTGAGAGAAACATGTTACCTGTGCACGTTCATTGGTCTCAGGTGTGTTTATCTTAACTCACAGATAATTCTGATTTTAAGTACAATAGGGACGGCAGAGCTATTTTGTCCCACTGTAAAAGGGAGGTGGAAATTCTACATAAACGAATGAACACAAACGTATCTTGATTTCAGGTGTAAAGTATCATGAGACACAGTACCTGTTACAACAGCTCTCGGACAAGAGCACCGGCTCATATAAACACAACTGAATGACCGTGTGAGGCGCCGTCCCTGCAGGGAACCCCGATTCCCTCCCTTCATGACTGCAGTTCCAGATACATTTTCTAGTACACAGGCCACTTCTGATAATTCAGAGTGTTTTCGCCTACAGGGCAACTGGAGAAATTCTCTATCGCACATTTACCAACACAGAGGGGACAGTGATGGATTCTGAAATCTATCTAAGAACAGTCAGCACTGCACAAAGCACACAATATAAAGTCAGAAAGAGTTTTCATCTTTTCCAGTCATGGGGCTGATAGCAGACATTCTGAACAAGTTCATCCCTTACACTGAAACAGGAGAAAATGAAAATAATAACAATAATCTCGTGTAAAGTAGGTGCGGAAGGAGTCAGCCACATCAGGGGACTTGAGTGTGCAGTGAAGTGTCGTCCTCCTCAAGTTATTTATACAAACACAAAGTGAGGGCCATGCGGCCCTCAGCCTCCACGCACTTGTGGCTTCCAGAGGTGCCAACCAACATGATGATCTTAACATGGAGAAGCCTGGGGGCTTTTGAGGAAGAAGTAAAGAAAACAGTAAAGACACCATAGGACATAGAAAACCAGATAAGGCCAGATAGAAGTTTCCAGAAATCATTACAACTGAAAAGGGCAACTGATTTTACCTTGTCTTTCTGTTAGAGACACAACCCATGTTCCCCATGGGAGCGGCGCCATGGCCTGGGTCTCATAAAGCCCAGAGGCGGATGGAGGTTGATTCTGACTTGCACAGACTGTGCAGAAACACAATGTGTACTAGGCTTTCCAAACAAACACTAGACAATGTGTCACAAAGAAGCATTGTCCAGAGAACATACCCCACAGTCAGTCCCTGTATCATTACCAACAGTCAATCCAGTTTGGGCCAAAGTGAAAGGCCAGACACAAAGAAATGAAGTATGAAGAGAGCAGTGGAAGGTGGAAATATTTCAGAGTAACTATCTTGGTTTTCGAGACAATGGGACTGTGACTGGATGACAAAGAAAAAGTGAGGAAAGTGTAAAATCTTTCAAGCCAAACAGCTCAAATGAATGACTTTTCTTTATGGAAGATAAACATTGTCACCAGGTTCACTTAATTCTCTGCTCTGCATTAAGAGGAGCAGAACTGTTCAACATGGCTAGAAACCTGTAGTGCTCTCTCCCAGCAGCACTGAACAATATAAAAATTAAGCCGAGGTTATGAAAACAAATTCTGCCCAACTCCTAAATATAAGAAGCAGTGAACAGCACAGAAGGCTGAGGGGCTCAATTCACTCAATGACCAAAGGGCTCAAACACCAGAATTCTTTATTTTATTTATTTATTTTTTTTAAATATTTTTATTTATTTCTAGGAGAGAGAGAGAGACAGCGTGAGCAGGGGAGGGTCAGAGAGAGAGGGAGTCACAGACTGAAACAGGCTCCAGGCTCTGAGCTGGCAGTCAGCACAGAGCCCGACGCGGGGCTCGAACCCACGAACCGCGAGATCATGACCTAAGCGAAAGTCGGACGCTTAACCGACTAAGCCACCCAGGCGCCCCAATTTATTTTATTTTTTTAATAGTTTATTGTCAAGTTGGTTTCCGTATAACACCCAGTGCTCATCCCCACCACCCCCTTCCCCTCCCCCCACCCCTACCTGCCCTCAGTTTGTTCTCAGCATTCAAGAATCTCTCGTGGTTTGCTTCCCTCCCTCTCCCCCACGTCCCTTAGCTTCGACCAGTCACGGCGAGTTAAGTGGCAGAGCTTCATCCATTAGGACACAGTAAGCAATTAGTAAATGCTTGGTAAGTAAACAGATGAAGCTCTGCCCAAATGTTGGGACCTAATTCCAGACCTCAAAGAGCTCACAGTCTAGTAGGATAAAGTCACAACAGAATTAGCTAATTTATGTGTATCTTTGGATATTCCTAGCTAATAGGCTGTAGTGCCAGGTGATTCTTGTAAGATTTAAATGAGATATATGCTTGGAAAACTGCGACTAATTTAGAACAGGTAGCTTTTGCTTAGAGAACGCAGCACTCTTTCCAGTGAAAGTGACAGAAATCCAGCTCAAGCTGATTCAGTTTGGAAGAAATTCATTCTCTTAGGTCACTGAAAGCCTCACTTCAGGTGTGGCTGGATCCAGGAACTCCACCAATAGCATCAGAACAAAATGCACTGTCTCCATCCTGCCTTCCTGCACAATAGCTTCATTCCACGGAAGGTTTTCCACCTTGTGACACAATGGCTTCCATCAATTCCGGGAGTACATCCTATCTTCCTTACAATGTTATCAGCAAGTTATTTTTCTCTCCAGGACAGAAACAAACTGGTGAACCCAGTTCTTACTGGGTCAACTGCCCTGTCTTGAACCCATCACTGTGCTCAAAACAACTCTGAAGGAAAATAACAAAGGATGAGCTCCACCCAAAATGGACAGGAGAAATGGCTCCCCAAAAGAAAAATAAGGGTGGTGTTGCCCAAAAACGAGGCAATTTGAGGCAGGTAATAGTTATCTATGATTATTCAGTACTGTAATTAAATTGAGGTGACCAACTAACTCATCTCTAATTTCCTTCTAGTGCCAAAACTCTATAAATTCATTCGCTCATTTAGCATTACACATTGAGCACATACTATGTGGCAGACCCTATTCCAGGCACTGAAGACAGAACGATGAACAAAGTAGGTGAAATTTAAGAATGTATATCACACATGGTACATATATGTTGAAACAAAATGAATATTCTAGTTGACATAGAATTGATAATTTTATGACTTAAGATCATGTTTGTATCTATAAAGGAGCTATTAAGGACAGAAGCAAGAATTTTCAGGACCACATTATATGAAAATTTCAATAATTATATGTATGTATGTAAGTCATATGTAAAAACAACAACAAATACATGTTTTAAAGAAACATACCAGAATCTGAACCTAGCCACCTGTCAGCTGATTAGAGAACAAAAATGTTCACAGGGAACAATTTTTTAAAACATGTTTGGAGGCGCCTGGGTGGCTCAGTCGGTTGAGCGTCTGGCTTTGGCTCGGGTCATGATCTCACAGTTCGTTGGTTCAAGCCCTGCGTCGGGCTCTGTGCTGACAGCTCAGAGCCTGGAGCCTGTCTTCAGATTCTGTGTCTCCCTCTCTCTGTGACCCGCCCCTGCCCATGCTGTCTCTTTCTCAAAAATAAATAAAAATACATTAAAATTTTTTTTTTAAAACATGTTTGTACAATGAGTTTGTTGGCTATTATCAGAGAATTGTTTGACTGATGACCTTTGACTCTGAATACATGTGCTAACATTTTTAAAGTAATGCTTCTGAAGAACGAGGCACTTCCTCCATTTGTTTGCTCAATAAACGAAGTCAAATATCACATGCTGCCCTTATACAACTTCCAATACATGGGCTTTTGACAAGTCAATATTTTGTTAAAAATGTTAAGAATATCTGAATATTCCAAAGAGCTCCTTTGGATGCTCCTTAGGTAAGGCATCAAACTAAACTAGCACTGTACCAATAGCTATTGCCTATCCCTACCCTTCATATCTTTAAGTCCATTTCGGAGAACTGACAAGTAAATATGTATTTGTGATCAGTTATTGTGTCCTAAATATTCACTAATATTTTAAAGACAACATTAATCAGATAAGTTTCATTGTTGTATAACTTGAAGAAAACCCACACTTTTTCCTGGTCCTCACTTTCATTATTTGTAAAAGGCAAAGAATGGACTCAGTATAATCTCTATGAAGTGATATATGCATATATATGCGTATACCTACATACAGACACACACACACACACACACACACACACACACACATCTCTGTATCCCTAGCACCAAGCCCCAGTATTTATTCAATAAAGACACATTCAGTGAGCAGACCATTTAAGGAATAATCAATCATTCCCCAAACTGCAAATCCATGTTTTCATTCTCAACTTACTGGAGGCAGACAGAAAGAGATAGACAGACAGACAGACAGACAGAGAGAATAAGGACAATGGAATGAATTTTTCATAAAACTAACCTTCATTTGATTCAGGAATTGTATTTTATTTTGAGAAGTATTTCTTACTTACATGTTTGGTGTTAAAATGCCCGTATCATTTATGAAATGATGGTGATGGTATTTTAAAGTTACTTTTTACAAAATGTCCTCTCTTGGCAAAAGTGGAAGTTAGTACATTCTGTTGATCCCCCAGTTCTTCAGTTTCTTTAAAGTTTTTAATCATCTTTGAAACCAATAGTGTAGTGAACCAAAGGCAGGAATGATTCCTGAAGTTCTCTCAAGCTCTTTTCTTGCTGGGTGGTTTGACCCTTAGAACTGCATCCTGGGAGTGACGCAGCACCATGGACAGATCTCCCGATGTGGGGCCCATCTGGGCGGACAAAGGGCTAGATTTACAGGAAGAGAATACCGTACTGTCTCTGCTTTGAGCATGGCAGTCTTCACGGGAGCACACAACTCTAGGCCTAATACCTAAATGAATGAGTTTAAGTCTCCATTGCGTAAAATATTCAGCTGATGATTGCACTCGTTTCATTAACTGCATTCTCAGAATAAATTGATGGGCTTTCCCTTTCACCTTGTAATTAACTTTGTTGAGAATTCTTACTGGGGTTTTCAGGCAGCTTCCTAAAACCTTTGATAAATTATTTGAATATATGTACTACGGGATTAAACTATGTTGTTTAATTTTATATTGGCTGTTATTTTTAAAAGAAGAAACAGTTCAACTCTAATCTTGAAGAACAACATGCTGATTGAACTGAAAATAGTACCTTGAAAAGGATCTGTACTCAACTCTTGACAGCTAATCCTGAAATTTCGACCCTTCCATGTCAGATGTGGCATTTTTGGTTTCCTGCCAAAAGCAGTGTGACCCTAGCCGAACAAAATCCCCTTCTCCCATTAGATAATTTGTATAAAACTAATCAAACCTGTGAGAAAGACCTGTATTCTAAGACTGATAGATCCCCCCTCAATCAAAGGTGAGGAAAATCAGTATATGAAATGTTTCTAGTTTTTTTTCACTATCATTCCTGGGAAGTTGTTAGCTCATATTTCTCTCAGAACAAAGTATCAATTTTCTCAAGAAAATGTCCTAATTTCTTCACTCCCCTTTGGGCCCATGCATTTTGAGGAGGTGTCCTTCATGCACCCATAACATCCTGCCCTTACACCGACCATGCTTCTTTGCAATGACCTGTTTACTCTACGGTCTCATAAACTCTAAGAGGACAGTTCCTATTTTTGTCTTATTCATCTGTATACCTCCAATTCCTAGCACGTTCCCTGGCTCTTAGCAGGATTTTAAGTATTGTCAGTTAAATGTCAGTTGCTTCGATGGAAATACTAATGACAAGAAATCAGACAAATTGGCTAAATCTGAGTCCTCCAAGACAGAAATGGTGAGGTTATCTCAACTGGCCCATTTTCAAAGATTGGTGTAGTCTAATACAGTGAATGTTAGCAGACACCAATACATAAGGAAATGAAAGAGAAGAAGAGACCTAATTTGGAGCATCACCAGGTGTGGGTCCATGGGAAAGGCACAAGAAGGGACATGAATAGAGTACAAAACTTGCAGCCAGACAGAGATGGGTTCCTGTTTGAACCCACACATAGGACCTGAACTCCTTATCAAACGTTTCTGTGGTCTTCAGCAGGTTACTTAAACTCTCTGCGCCACAGTTTTCTCATCTGTAATATGTGGGTGCAAGATCTTTTTCAATTATTTCATGGGGTTACTGTGAGAAGTAAAATGCATGCAGGTGACAGGAGCAGAACAAACATTATTCTGTTTAATTACTCCTTTTATGTCCACACAAAGTGTCAAAAACATAGGAGGCATGTTGCATCATTTAATCCTGAGACATAAATAGAAACTCTCTCCCAAAGAAACTGCGTCCAAGAATAGCCTTCCCCTAGTATGGAAGGAACAGAACTTGGCATCTCTTAAACAAAACCAGACACTGTGATGGACACTTAGGCTTTCTTTGCAAACAGTCCTACAGCTGGTTTGAAGCACCTTGGAAAAGCAATGCAAATCTACTTGGGCAATGCCATGTGGCCAGCATGAGTAGCGATTTTTGAAAATAGCCCAGGAGATGGCTTACAGAAAGTGGTAAGGTTTTTTTTTTTTTTTTCTTTTCTTTTCCTTTAAGGGCTCTGTTTCTGTGTTGCTCGCACACACACATACACACCCTCATGAATACATAATCTCATTTTCTGGGTGAAAATACAAGGTGAGTTTGAGACCATGCAGATTCCTATGGGCCTGGTCTGCCAGTGTAAATAAAATATTAAAACCAATAATCCTAACAGAACAAAAGCTTATGTCTTTCAACAGGAATAGAAGAAAAACATGACAGAAACAAATGGTGAAGAATAGGACAGCTGCTCCATCAGAACTATTTCTTTGGGAAGAAATTGACAGATTATTCAGTTCACATTGGCATCAAAAACATTAGTAGTAACACACACACACACACACACTGTGTCACCAACTGACACACACAGGACAAACATTTTCACTCTGAGATGTCAACTGCATGATGAATTCATGCTGGTGTGTATCATCACCGCCTCATTAATGGACCACATTAGCATGAATGGTCACTCATTCACAAACGATAAGAGAAACGGCCAACATTTAGGCTACCAGCCACTATACTAAGTTCACTTTATGTGTTCATGCATTTAGTCCTTGCAAACAATCTTGTGTTTTGCTCCTTTTATAGAATGGAAAACTGAGGTTCAGAAAATGAAATGAATTTTCCCAAGATTACATAGCCAACAGGCGATAGAGCAGATGCCCAGTTACATCTACCTCCCAAGCCCATGTCCCCCGCTGCCTCACTGCACTATCTCAAAGACATATTGGACACGTTTAGTAGGGATCAACCACACGTGAGAGACCCTTCCATAACACTGAATAAATACTTCAAGAGAAAACCAGAACTCTTGATCTCAAACCACACAAAATGGATTCAAGCCATTGCACTGAACCTATAAATGTGTTTAGTTAATCCACTACAAATCCAACCCCTAACTCTACCTACCTTCATCACTTACTGACTCACGTGCCCAAACCATAACAGTCAGAGATCTTCCGATGGAAGAGTTTTACTATGCCCCATTGTGGAAAAGAAGGCTCACATTTCAGAAGTAAGAGTGCTGGTAGCGATGGCTTCTTTGAAAAGAGTTAGAGCCTCACAAGAGTGGGAATTCAAGTTCCCTCAAACTCAAAGTCCCAAGGGTCCTGCTAACAGGTTCCAATGGCTAGAGGTTCATTCATGCATGCATGTGTTTGTTCATTCAACAAATCCCTAATGAACACTGCACACTGTGTCATTTCACTGAAGATACGGGGGTGAATAAAACAAGCACAACCCCTGCCCCCACCCCAACAAAGCTGAAAACAACAATCTCCACCCCACTTCTCAAGCACGGCCTTCTGGAGAACCAGCCCCACCACCTCCATGAGAGGGGCTGAGATACTCTCCCCCCACTCAACTGATTGAACCAGGGGCACACAGCTGGTCCAGGGAAGCCAGGCCACTGGGTGGTCAGAAGCTAATCCTGTTTTCTTTCTCTGCATAATAGAAACTAAAAGACATATCAGGTAAAGACAAAAGTGATCCTTTACTCACTCCACCTACTAAAATTCTGAAGGTAGCCCTCATTCCTACCCTTCCTGAGCCTGGATGTTCACCAGAAGATACCCCATGTGTATCCAACAAAGTTCAGGCTATGCAGTCAGACAGACCTGGGGATGAACCCTATTCTTCTATTAACTCTGACACCATGGACATGTTCTTTCGCTTTTAATTTTTATTATGGATATTTCAAATACACACCAAGATAGAATGGATTCCCATGTATTTGGCCACCAAATTAATAATAATAAATAATAATAATATTTATTATTAGTAGTAGTAAGCAATAATAATGTTTTCCCTCTTTTGTTTCACCTACCATTCCCCACAATTTTATTTTTTTTTATTTTTTATTTATTTCTAGGAGAGAGAGAGAGAGACAGCGTGAGCAGGGGAGGGTCAGAGAGAGAGGGAGTCACAGACTGAAACAGGCTCCAGGCTCTGAGCTGGCAGTCAGCACAGAGCCCGATGCGGGGCTCGAACCCACGAACCGCGAGATCATGACCTAAGCGAAAGTCGGACGCCCAACCGACTAAGCCACCCAGGCGCCCCTCCCCACAATTTTATATTTTCCTGGCAATTTTTAAAGTAAATCTCAGTCATCATGTTGGGTGAGTTCCTTAGTTTCTATAAATCTGTGTTCTCCTTCATGAGACTGGAATAATGATACCCCATCCATAGACGTTTTCATTCACAAAAACGGAGGGGGCTGCTGCAGGTCAGCCCGGGTCCCTCGGTGTGGGGTGCCGCTGTGACAATACAAAGCACGTGCTCTTGTGCACTTTACACTGTAGTGGAAGCGGCACAAATAAGGAGGCAGACACTTTCAGAAGGAACAAAAGTTATGAAGAAAATGATGGGGAAAGAGGAGCACTAGTTAACGTGGGGGCCAAAGGGAGACAAGGAAGTCCTCTCCAACGAGGTGGCTTTGGACGTACGATGTCAAAGGGTAGAGGCTTGGAAGGAGGGTTCTGTAGGCAGGGAGCACAGTAAGAGCAAGGGTCCTGGGGCAGGGATGGGCAAGGCTATTCAAGAGTTGTTTTCAGTACAAAATGAGCTAATGCGTCCAGAGGTTTAACAGAGAATGACTGGCAAATAGCAAGTGCTCAGTAATGTTACTTACTGCTCCTCCTAAGGCAAGACTCGTCACCAGACCTACACTGGAGCGTTCTGGAAGTAGCTCTCTTTCCTACAGTGCCAATGGATCTGTGGGTTCACTTCACATTTCCTTCAACCACTTCAACTCCTGCGGGGGGAGACTTTTCCCCCTTCTGCAAATACCTGTACCCAAAGGAGAGCTCACGTAGTGTCATGGTTAAAACACAGACCTTGAGGTCTGAGTGGTCTGGTTTAAATCCCAGCTCCACCGTTTAGTAGCCGTGTGAACTCTGGAGAAGTCATTTCACCTCTCTGAGCTCCAGTTTCCCCACCTTTATGATGGTGGAAATCACAGTACTAACCTAATAAGGTTTTGAACATTCAGTGTGGAGGGGTTAGCATGCTGCCTATATCAGTTACTGTTAACATTTCACCATCTGACACATTTTTACTTTTATACATCTGATTAGGAAATTCCCCTGATTTTTAAAAGATATCTGGGGATATCCCTCCCAGTGTCTCCAAAAGTCAAGTGTAGGACATCTGGGCGTCTTGGTAAATATAGGAAACGAATGGAAATCCATTTGGCCCTAGATATGAGCTGCACAACATCTTCAGAAGCTGAAGCACGGTCTCCTTTTTATCTGGTTCCTTATAAACCTGCTGAGAAATGGTCCTGGAGGTGGGGGGAGGTCAGGGGAGAGCTCAGGGTGGATGGGAGCCTCGTCTTTCTGATGGATTCTGTGTCCAGAAACATCAAGCCAGCATTTCTCCATTTGGCCTGAGAGGTCACCTGCTAAGTAAATATTGTAACATCAACCCAATTCCAAAGACAGGTTGCATGTTTGGGTGGAACACTCAGAGGGGACTCTGTCCTATGAGCCTATGTGAGAACACGGTCAAGACATCAACTGGTTCTATTCCAACACTGACCAATTTTATGTGGATGCTTTTATAGACTCTGAGAGACACTTTTTTCTACTGTGGCAATAAAGGCTTTGTAATTGCTGCTGACTTATTTACTGTTGTTTTCAGTCCTTACCACATCGTTAAATAATACTGTATACCCAACATTCTTCCACCAAGCTGGCTGTACGAAATACAATGTAGTATCCTGGGACAGAAGAGAGACATAAGAAGAGGAACCAGTAAAATCCAAACACTATCCAAAGTTTAGCGAAAAAGAATGTACTAATGTTGATGTCTGAGTTTCGACAGGTGTACCACAGTAATGAAAGATGTTACAGAACTCTGGGTGTTATCTCTACAATTTCCCTGTAAATATAAAATTATTTCAAAATTAAAAGTATTTACATGTTTTAAAAAGTATACTGCTAACACAGATGAGCTGTGAAACATCAATCTGGGCTCTCTCTTGTATCCACAACCTTCAGTCACATCTCCCATCCTTTTTTTTTTTTTTAATGCTTATTTTTGAGAGACAGAGACAGAGTGTGAGTGGGGAAGAGGCAGAGAGAGAGGGAGACACAGAATCCGAAGACGGTTCCAGACTCCAAGCTGTCAGCACAGAGCCTGATGTGGGACTCAAACTCACAAACCGCAAGATCATGACCTGAGCCGAAGTAGGAGGCCTCACCAACTGAGCCACCCAGGCCCCCCTCACATCTCCCACCCTTAAGACCAAAGGGAGCCTGTGTTTACTCTGCACTCCCAAAAAGCATGGGGAGTGTGCCTGGCAGGCTGGGGGGATGGGCTGGGGGAGACAGAGGCACATTCATAGCACTTGAGGACAAAATGTGCCTTCGAAAGGAAACTGGAATTATACAGAAGCTGAGGGGCATTTGTGAAAAATCACTATCTCATGTGAATCGACATCCTGTTCAAAGAGGTCGAGGCCTTTTTGATTCTCAGACTAAATATTTTCAGGCAATGTCACTGAATGCCTGGAAAGAACATGAACAGCATCAGCTGAAAAAAATTCATCTTCAGATGCCAAGGCAAGTCTTGCGTCTCACAGGAAAAATCAACCCTAGCAAATTTATAAAGGGAAGTTGACAACACTTCCCCACATTGAAGCTGTCTCTCCCCACCCACCCCAATTTGCCTTTACCCTAGTCCGTGTCCACTCTCTTCTCTCTAAATATCCAGATTTCTGCAGAGTTTTGATTCTCTTAGCTTGACCAAAGCATAATGGAAAGAAATGAAAGGGGTCTGGCATTAGTTTCAAGATGAGGAAGGAGGGGCACCTAGGTGGTTCAGTCGGTTAAGTGTCCAACTTCAGCCAGGTCATGATCTCACAGTTCATCGGTTCAAGCCCCACATCGGGCTCTGTGCTGACAGCTCAGAGCCTGGAGCTGCTGCAGATTCTGTGTCTCCCTCTCTCTCTGCCCCTCCCCTGCTCGCACTCTGTCTGTCTCTCTCAAAAATAAATAAGCATTTAAAAAAAAAGATGAGAAAAGAGAAATAGATGGAGATGAGTATTCTCTGAAAGCTATGTGAGGGGCTTACTGAATAGAGATAAAAATAACATTCAAGTCTGGGTTATCAAATTCCCAGTCAAATCTAGCAACTTGAACGTTTAGTGAAGAATACCCCAACAATGGCATGATGGGCCCGTCTTGGTATATCCAAATGGATGCATCTTTCTTTCCATTTTTGGTAAGGGTAAATCTTCATTGCTCACAATGTCCAGAGAAGGGTTCAATTCCCAATAGGCACATTCTAATTGTGGCACCAAGAGCTGGCCTAACTTCTCAGTTGAATGGATTCCTTCTCTCCTAGTTCTCTATAGGTCAAAATGGGCTCTGGTGAATGCCTGGCCTCTTGAACCCTTAATAATTGATAAATATCAGTCATTTAGGCCAATCCTCTCAAAGAACTCCCCAAATCATTCCCTCTTCTAACCATGTAACAATTCAACCACGGGGGCACACAATTCAACCACAGCAGTGACCTTCACAATTAGATGTAAACTTAGTAAAGCAGCTCAGTGTTTGCACACAGAGCAGAGAAGAGGTAAGTGTCAGACGTCACATCTAAGGCCAGACCTCACCACCACATTGTCTCCTCTTCACCCACGCTTCGCCATGTCTTTACTGAGATAGGATTATCCTTGAACGACATATACGATTGTAGGTATAATGGCATAGGCATGCATCTTCGACACGAGTAGTATTTTGACCCCAAACATCATTCTGTTTCTCCCGCTGTGCACAACGTGAGAGGCAGCCCAAATGCTAGTGTGAATCTCCTTTACCCAGTGGTTCCGTGGTGAGCGGCCGAATATCAGTCCTGCATATTCACTTCCCGAAATGGCCACCTAAACGGTCACCACCTCCCTGCCTCCAAACACAACAAGTAGGCTTCCTCATCCACGCCACCTCTTGGACCAGGGAGAGCTACTCAGGGTACACACCCACAGGTGACACTGCCATGGTTTAGGGTACATCCACATGCTCTTAACAAACCAGAACCCTCTGAGTCCATATCCAGGGAGACAGAGAAGGAAGGGGAGCTGTTTGAGTGAGTCCAGCCTGCCTGCTGAAATTTATACACACACACACACACACACACACACACACACACACACCTGCATAGCACAGTTTCTCAAATAGTGTCTGCCAAGCAGTGGCAATAGCATCACCTGGGAGCATGTTAAAAGGCAAATTTTCAGATGCCCCAGACCCACTGCCTCAGAGACCCCAGGGGAAGCCAACTGTGTTTTCAGGCGCACATTCCAGGGTGCTAGGCTTACAGAGGCCCCAAGCTTGGGGACTGAGTCGTTGCTCAGGGGGCAAGGAGACAATGGCCCAAAACCCATGGCTGGTGAGAAGTGTCAGATGTGAATACAGATAAAACAGCAAGAGTGCCGCGTGAATTAGAGGAAAAGATTGAGCGTGCCAAGACACAAGAGAATAACAACAGCTCCCATTCATTCATTCATTTATTCATTCACTCAACAAACAGCCATTGCCCACTATGTGCCAGGCACTAGTAAAGCTCTGGGAACACAGCCAGTGTGCAAGACACACAAGATCACGGTCTTCCTGGAGCTTGGATTCTAGGGGACAGGATAAAAAATACATGCGTGTTAAGTAAATAAAAAAGTGTAACGTGATCAAGTGACACGGGAACATGGCAGCGTTATTCACAACAGCCCCAAAGTGGAAACAACCCAAATCAGCTACTGAATGGACACACAGAATGTGTGATACGCAGTGGCGTATGATTCGGCCACGAAAAGGAAGGAGGCATTAACACCTACTACAACATGGATGGAACCAGGAAACTTGAGGCTCCTGCAAAGGGCCCAAAAAGCCACAGGGTACATGGTTCTGCTTCCATCAAGTGTTCAGAACAGGCTAATCCCTAGAGACACAAGGCAGACCAGAGGTGGCCACGGGCTGGAGACAGGGGGGACTGCGGAGTGGCTGTGGGGTGTATACGGACCAAGAAAGTGTTCTGGAATCAGATAGTAGTGACAGTTGCTTGAACTCTGTGAATACATCAAAAATCACTTACTTGTACACTTTTCCAAAATTCTAACTAAACAGAAAGAGAGAAAGTGATCAGTAAAGGCTTTCCTGAGGAGTTGACATTTGGGATGAGCCCTGAATGGTAAGAAGGACTTGGTTGTGTAAAGATGATGGAAAGAAGCTTCCTGCAGAGGGAGCAGCCAGTGCAAAGACCCTGTGGCAGGAAAGTGTTCAGATATTTGAGGTACAAGCCAAAAGGCCAATGAAGTTGGAAGGTAGCCAATAAGGAAGAGCATTCAAGGTGAGGATTATCCTACCCAATTTATGGAGCAAAAACACTCTCCAAGGTCACCAGCACATCACTGCAGGGACTGAGATACAAACCTGAGTGTCTCTGAAATCCGAGTTCAGCCTCCTTCCTCACTCTGTGCTGTAAGCACAATCTGAAACTCAAGGCGGCTACAGGAAAGGGAACTTGGAGGTAAAGCAGGCCCTCCAAACCTGATTTGCCTTTTCCACTTCTAAACAGGTTCTTCATCATGAGCTTCAGGGGATCTCTGGACCCCTTGGGAATTGAATGGAAATTTTCTTTGTGCATTTTTCTCAAGCAAGAAGCTGTAGTATTCACCAGATTCTCCTGGAGTCCCCCTGGCCCCCAGAATGCCTAATTATTTGGGGTTTCAAGAGGTTAGCAAAGTAAGTTATCAGGACAGCAACCACGAACTTGGTCAGCGCTGCTTACTACAGATCCCCTGGGCTCCTCCGGAAGCCTGAAATTCCTGAAAATTTAGCCCAAAAGGCAAGGATGCTTTTCCCCAAGACAGCCCTTAACAGGGTGTACAATTGAGATGAGAGTTTTTTATTTTTTATTTTTTAAGGTTTATTCATTTTTCAGAGACAGAGAGAGACAGAGGATGAGTGGTGGAAGGGCAAATGGGGGGTTGGGGAGACACAGAATCAGAAGTAGTCTCCAGGCTCTGAGCTGTCAGCACAGAGCCCAGCGTGGGGCTTGAACTCATGGACCGTGAGATCATGACCTGAGCCAAAGTCGGACGCTCGAACAACTGAGCCACCCAGGCACCCCTGGAGATGAGAGTTCTTAAGAGGCCTCCATATCCTGGATAAGTAGTCTTCAAAGTAGAGTCCACTCATTCTATGGACCACATCAGACAATTCGGCATAAGGACAGGAAACCCGAGAACTCCTGTGTATGCCCTTTAGTCGTAAATGTGAGGAATCAATGCAATGTGTGTATGGATGCTGGCACCCCCACTGCACATGCCCACGTCAGACAGAATCAGGAAGCTCAGACCAAGAACAGTGACTGGCAGCGGCACCATCACTGGGCTACATTGCCCATATTACAGCTATGTGCCCCCCTAAGGAGATATGCAGGTAAATATCTAGGTTAAACGAGGCTAACCATCACTAAGCAGGCACATGGCTTAAAAATATCCCCCAGAACAAAACCACGGGCTGAAGAAAATACTGGTAGAGGAAGTACAAGAAAACAATGGAGCTGACTCTCCCGTTCTCTTCAACAGCTAGCTTGTCACAAGGCTAAAGACAATGATGTTCCATTTGGATCAAAGCAAAGTCAGCTGAAAATAATCAAAACTCTCATGAAAAATATTCAAAATATGGACTGTCTATTAATGGTAAGTTTCATCCTCAACATATATCATGCTTTGACGTTACATAATGATTGCATGATGTCATCGTGCTTACCAACAAATTTTAAAATAATATTTACTACAGCTTCAGCTCAGTTTAAAATTGTTTTTTTATGGATGCTTTATAATGTACCTAATAACTGTTTGCTGGTCCGTGCACATAATTATTAGTACAGCAAATGTGCATGCCTTAGGGTACATACGAAAAAACATGTTAAAATACGTGTCCAAAAAGCTTCATACATAACACAATGGAAATCACAAACTATGTGCTAGAAACCAAACAAATTCTCAAGGATTTGCCATCCAGTTGTGGCACATAGTTCGGGTACTTCTCAAACCATGTGCATTCATGCTACCTAGGGGTCTTGTCAACACGTAGATTCTATTTCAGTAAGTCTGAGGCAGGGCATGAGATTCTTCTGCTCAAGCTCCCAAGTAATGAAAATGAGGCTGCTCCACAGGACACACTCTGAGTAGTAAGTTCCTAAAAAAACCAGAATGGCGAATTTTAAGCGTCCACTTGGCTGGGACACGGGGTGCCCATATATCCGCTCACATATCATTCTGGAAGCGTCTGAGAATGTGTGCTCGGATGAGATGAACAGGGACATTCAACAGACTGAGTAAATTGCCCTCCATCGTCCGGGTGGGCCTCGTCTAATCAGTTAAAAGCATGCACAGAACAAAAGGCTGACCCTCTCCTGAGTAAAAGGGAATTTTCCTGCCTGACAGGTTTCCCACAGGTTGTTTCTCTGGAGAACCCTCACTATCACAGGTACTTTACTAAAGAAGCTATACTTACTCTTGATATCCCTTGACCGAGTCCAGAACAATTATGCTGAAACATGGCCATTTTGGCAGGCAAAGATGAATTAATATCGGCAATTTCTTAAGGTTCAACTCAGTGTCGATTTCCTTCTAGATGTACTTGTATGTTTCTTGTCTCGGGCGAGGTGACTGTTAGTTCTTTGAGTGCAGGGAATGTGTCTGTACTGTCACTGTTCTCTTACAGCTCTCACAACAGTGCTACGTATGCCATAGGGGCTCAATAAACACCTATTAAATGAAGACGGGAATGGGTGAATGAATGGATGCATGAATGAATGAATGAATTAAAGAGGAGATACTTTCTTTTGTAAACTATGATGTCAGAATTCCTCTGCACCAGATACCGTTCTAGGCACTGAGGATACAACAGTAGAAGAGATTTGGTGTCCCGCACTCCTTGCTGTGGACAGTAATGCAGAGACAGATAATCAACTAGCAAACCAGTAAATTAATAAGTTAATTTTCGGCTGTAATGTGAAATGAAGCAAGTAACACCAAGCGATGGGCTGGAGCGGGCAAGGGCAGTGGTCACTGAGCCTGGGTCATCAGGGACGGTTTCCCAGAGAAGGCGACATTAGAGCTGAGACCTCAATGACAGGGAACCAGTCAGTATGTGAGGTCTGAAGGGGGAGCATTAGAGCTAAGCCAACACAACAGCTCCCAGCTGGCAATGAGCTTGGCATATTTGAGGAACGAAGAGAGAATACAGTTTTCCTTCACTTTCCAATTACAGTGACCAAATAAAAGACCCCAACATTCCCAAACAGAGCTCAGAATCTCCGCATCTTGCTTCAATGTTTCCAGGAGTCCCAAGGTCTAAACTAAGTTCTGACAGGTACACACTTGAATAGGATTCCTGAGCATGTCCTCTTATACCAGAAGCATCTTTGAGTTTTTCAAGAACGCAAGAGCCAGGGGCAGGAGGTAACTTTCTGGAGTGGTGGTTACACGGTCCAGGCAAAGCTCCTCAAACCACACTTCAACTTAAAATGGGTGCTTTTTATTGTGTAAATTATACTCCACTGCATGTGATTGCTAAAATGCAAGGACTCCAACGCCCAGAGAGAAGGAACCTGCCATGGAAAAGAAGAGACTTCTTTTAGAAGACTTCTCCATGATCAACAAGATGTGCTGCCAGGGTTTCTCCAGCCTGGGGAGCTGGGCGAAGCCAGCGGGGAACCGCAGATGTGCAGGAAAAAGGGGAGCTAGGCAGGAGAGAGAAAAGGCAAAAGAAGGGAAGGCATTTATCACCTGATGCCACTTCTTTAAAAGGGACTCCGTCTCTTCCGGAGCATGTTTGAAAAACACACAGGACACTGTGCTATGTAATTTGCCGCTTGGATTTCTGATTCTGTTAGAAGGTGGGCAAAATAATGACACGTGCTCCCTACGGGCTTCAAGTGTACGGAGCTTCAAACACGCACTCCCGCCCCCGAGGTCGTTTCTCCTCAAGGCCTCCTCCAAGGGCGGAGGCAGGAAGCGTTCGTGGTCTTGATCTTACAGTGGCTCCTTGAACTGGGCCCACTGTGTGTGTTGCCGCACGCAGAACAGCAAGCGCTTCCGTGTGGTCTGAGAACACGGAGGTCCTGCACGTGTCCGCTCCAAGGCCGTGCAGCCTAGCGGTCAAGGACCCGTGCCCTGGGCTTGAAGTCTGACTCCTCCTCTCCCCGGGGCCTTGTTCATCCTCACGGAAAATAATCTGTGCCTCTTTTTTTTTTTTTTAATTTTTTTTAAAATGTTTTTTTATTTATTTCTAGGAGAGAGAGAGAGACAGCGTGAGCAGGGGAGGGTCAGAGAGAGAGGGAGTCACAGACTGAAACAGGCTCCAGGCTCTGAGCTGGCAGTCAGCACAGAGCCCGACGCGGGGCTCGAACCCACGAACCGCGAGATCATGACCCAAGCGAAAGTCAGACGCTTAACCGACTAAGCCACCCAGGCGCCCCAATCTGTGCCTCTTAAAGGCACACTGTCAGGAAGCCTGCCTCACTGGGGCATGGCCTGAAATTGAACAACGATTTCTACCCAAGCTCACGGCCAAGCAGCAGGCTGGACAAGCACCCTTTAATATCGCCCAGGCCAACACGATGCAAGGCATTCGACGTGGCCACTGGGTCTTCTCTCCTGTTCGCAGCCTGTCACCCTCTGCTGCTTATCTCGGAAGGAGTTAGGAGACTTGACAAATGTCACGCAGCTAAAAAGATAGAACAGAGCAAGGGCTAGGTACTGAGTTCCAGACTACAACATTCACCCCCATGGCAGGTACGGGGTAGAATATTCCAATAAGGGTGACAGCAAAGGGGTAAACGTTGCTGAGCAGTGACCATAAAGAGGTCTTGTGCTAAGGGCCTCCCAAGTCCACACTTGGCGAAACCCTCACACAAGCCTAGATCATAGGGATCACCATGGACTCCTTTTATAGACAAGGATCTAAACCTCAGAGAGGGGGAGTAACTTTCCCAAGGACACAACGCTCTTAAGCGGCCGGGCTGGATGGGATCTCTGGCCATCTGCCTTGAGGTCGGCCTGACTGCATCTCCAGGGACTGCAGAGACCAGCACTAAGTGAGTGGGGTGGCGGTGGTGATGGAGGCGAACCTGAGAGCTTCCTAAAGAGGGACGTCACCAACGGGTAGCAACCAACAGCTTCCCTGGAAAAATGCACGTCCGGCGTTGTCGGAACCACCGATTTCTCAAGAGAAGACAGAAATCTGGATTCCTATGCGAAATCTTCTTGGTTCTAAGTTGGTTTTAAAATACAATATAGGGGCGCCTGGGTGGCTCAGTTGGTTAAGTGTCTGACTTCGACTCAGGTCATGACCTCAAAGTTCGTGGGTTCGAGTCCCGTGTCAGGCTCTGTGCTGACAGCTCAGAGACTAGAGCCTGATTCTGTGTCTCCCTCTCTCTCTGACCCTCCCCTGCTCATTCTCTCTCTGTCTCTCTCTCTCTCAGAAATAAATAAAACATTTAAAAATTTTAAAAAACACACAATATAGAACAGGGGCTGAAAAAATTTCACAGCCAGATGCAGTGAGCCTTGACTGGATCTGAGTTTGGAAGCCTAAGCTCCAGAGGACATTTTTGGCATGATCGGATCATGGCTATTCAATAATATTACAGAGTTTCCGTCCTTCTTGAGTGTGATCTTGGGATCGTGTTGTGTGGGAGAAGGTCCTTGTTCTTAGGGGATCTACGCTGAAGTATTTAGGGATGAAGTGCCATGTCTGCAATTTGATTCTAAGTGTTTCAGCCAAGAAACAAAGGAAAAAGAAAGGGAGGGAGGAAGGGAGAGAGAAAATGAAAATATAGTGTGTAATAAAGCAAATCGGACAAAATACTAATAATTGTGTGGCCTAGATAAATAGCTCTCAAGTAGGGGTGATTCTACCCCCAGATGACATGTAGCTATGCCTGAGCACATTTTTTTTTTCCTGCCACAGCTGGGATGTAAGGTGGGTGCTACTGGCGCCTAATGGGTAGAGTCGAGGCATGCTGCCAGACACCCTACAACGCACAGAACAGCCCGCCCACAGCCAAGAAGGAGCCGGTCCCAAATGATGGCAGGCATATCAGAAGCGACAAACCCTAAACACATTTTTATCCTTCTTTCAAGGTTTTTTTTTTTTATGTGTAAAATGTTTTCACAGTAAAAAAAGACAGAGAGAGAGAGAGACTTAAACATAAAAATAAGAATACATAAATGACAGTACCTTGCAGCCCAAACAAAACATGTCTGCGTGGTTGGGTAACCACAGCTGGCCACTGTGTGCAGTCACTCGCTCCATCCATAGTGGCTGCGTGGAACGCTGCTGTGGCTGGTGAATGAGGGTCTCTGAAGTTCTTCCAATATTGTGGGCAAGGCTCTGGCAGCTCCTGGAATTCCTGACCTTCTCCTGCTTTCAGGTCCCAGTCAGCCCGGAAGGGAGCAGGTGACATGCCCAGGACCCTGTGTCTGGAAACCGCCCTCATGGAGGCCTCTGTGGGGATACCGCAAGTGCACGGGGCACCAGGAGCAGCCGGTGACGTGGGGGTGTTTTCCGATGAAATGAGAAAGAACTCCTCCCCTCAGTGACCCGCACAGCCCAAGACAAAAGAAATTAAGAGGCTGTGGCTGAGATGTTAATTTCGCACGGAAGCTCTCAGGTGGCCGGGTGTACCCCACCCAGGTACCCCCTGACCTGGGACTGGGACTTGACATGATTAACTGCATACACAGTGCAACAGGCATCTGGACGATCCTTGGAGCAGCCCCAGCACCACAAATACACAAAGCAGAAATACGTGCAGAAAACACACAACGAAATGCAAATAAGACAGTGGCACTGGATTAACGCATCCGTCCCTAAGACTGTCAATTAGTCCCAAACTCAAGAACGGTCTTCCTCAAGAACATCAAGGCCACCTTTGGCCAGCCATTCAGAGAGGCTGTTCCCTGTGGGTTTCTGGGGCTCATCTCAGACTTTTATTGACCCAGAATCTTCCCAGACAGAACACAAGAATGTGCAGTCGAGGAAGACCCCCAACCCCCCCACCCAGTGCTCACTCAACCTGAAAACACAGTTGAAACCAGGGTGTGGGGACTGCAGTTTTATACCTGTGACCTTGGAGAGGCCACCCGACCTGAGCTGTGATTTTCTCATCTCTAAGTGGGAATGGATAGCACCTGTCTCTTAAGGCAGCAGTGCACACTAAAGGAGTGTACACACACACACACACACACACACACACACACACCCAGCGTGGTGCCTGGCAAATGGTCCTCCCTTTTCCGTAACAGTGATTGGCCCACACACTGGGAAAGCTAGAGAGCTTTACAAAAGTGCAGAGACTCAGCAGATGCTGATCTCATTTGTTGAGGGCTGGGTCCCTACCAACAGGGTTTTTTTCTTAAAAGCACTCCGCGGGGTCCTAAACAGCAACTGGGACTGAAAACCACATGGTGGAAATGCCAGTAAAAATCACCTATGCTTTCTCTTCATTAGAATGTACTTGCACTGCATTCTGGAATTCCCACAGTGTGAACCAGGAGAGCCTCAGCTCTGTTACCAGAGGCCTGGGTGCCCCACGATTCCACCCCCAAGCAGCCCTTCCGTGGCGCCTGCAGAAGTGGCTGCAACCCACGAAGCTGGGGGGATTCTTTTTCTCCAGACAGAGCTGCAAGGCGGCAGGAAAGGCATGGGGGTCCCTCCTGGGCCCTCAGGTCAGCGGTGGAGCCACTCAGCAGGATACCCAGACACACAGGGCCTGAAGGTCACGCATCGCCTTCTCCTGCCACCACGGGCCAAAGGGACCTCCCACCCTTAGCTCTGCTTGCTGGCACCTCCACCCCCCGTCTCCCGCCTTTCCTACCCTCCTCCGCTCCCCACCCAAGCACCCAGGAGGGCGCCTGTAAGCCCCGGTTGCAAGGGAAAGGCTCAGCGGACACTTCAGCAGAGGGATTAGCCAGAATCGGCAAGGCAGCCAACCTGCCCCTGGGGGACTCTCCCTACTAAGGAGATACCTGCCACCTGCTGCAGTCCTGCCTGCGTACTTGACCTTCACCTTAACACAGACCCAGAGAAGCTGCAGGGCCTGGAGGGCCCGCCTGCGGGGCGACAGCGCATCTTGACGCAGGCGGTGGGCGCGCAGCGTGTTACTGGCTCAGTTGGTCAGGGCTTCCTGAATCCCCTGGAGGCACTTTTTTGTGCCCCAAGACCCCAACACCCACCCACAGCTCCCTGCTGCCCTAACCAAGAGGAGCTTCCTTACCTCTTGCCCCAAATCCCTCTCCTCTGGAAAAAAAAATCATCGGATTTTTTCTATATATACTCTGTGTATAAACAGAAAATAATGACTAGTGAGGTGGTAATGTTTCTTCGCCTATTTTTGGTGGGTCTCTTTGTTCAGAATTTTTTAGGCAGGTGCAGGGAGCCTAGCACCTGCATCCACAGGCACACCTGGGCCCCCGCTGGCGGCGTGGGGACAGTGTGTTTCCGGGGGGGGGGGGTGCATAGCGACCCGGTTGCCCACACTTGGCGAGAAGACCGAGCCCGCTAGCGCCCAGCCATCCGGCTCTTCCAAGACCACCAGTCTCTCTTCAGCCGCCCCGCCCCCCGCCAACCCGGGCCCCCTGCGGCCTGCGGGCTGTCCCAGGGTCTGTGTCTTCTTCCTCCAGAGCTACTGGGTAGTGCGAATCAATTTAGACGCTTTTTTAAAAATCAAAAGGAGAACAGCTCCATCGGTCCCTAAATGCCTTCTCCCGTCGGCCGCGACTCGCTGGCGCCGGGACCCGCATAAAGAGTAAGGCCGCCAGGAAAGCTGAGGAATCAGGGGCGCCCGGGCGGGGGCAGGGGGGCGGGGCGCCCTAGGAGCCCAAGCCCCCCGGCAACGCGCATACCGAGCCAGGGGAGACCCCGGCCCCCATCGGGGAGAGGTGGCCACAGCGAAAAGGAGGCGAAGAGCCCGGGTAGGGGGGAGGCGCCGAGATCCCAATTCCAGGGACTCGGCAGCTCAGGGAGGGGGGGAGAGAGGCGGGCGCTAAGGCGAGGCTTTTTCTCTCGCCCTGCGCTCTCCCTCCACCTCGCCTCTTCTTCGCGGGCCTCACGAGGTGCAGGCGGGACACACTCCTTACCCCCCTCACGCACGCCCCCCGTCCCCTTCAGCCGCCTGCCCTGTGTACCTAGAGCTAGGATCTGGACTCCGGGGCGCAGACCCCTCCCCCAAACCCAAGACTCGGGGGCCAAGGCTCCCGGGCCTTGTGTGTCTCAGACCCGCTTCAATCCCAGGCGAGCGGGTGAAGGGGGCGGAGACCACCCCCCACGTACACACGCGCTCCGTCCACACGTGCGCAGAGCCCAGCGCCCCCTCTCTGCGCTCGGAGCCGAAGCTGGCTTCCCGGGCGACGTCCCCCAGCGGAGACGCACGAGGTGGGGGGGCGCCATGGCCCGGGGAACGGGGGAGGGGAGGCGGCGGGGCGGCGCGGGGGAGGCAGCCCACCTGGACTGGCGCTCGCTCTGCTGCCGGGGCGCTGTCTCCAGCCCCAGCCTGGGGAGGCTGCCCACGGGCACCGCGGCGGCCGCCAGCCCGCACAGGCTGCGCCTGTCCTGCGGGAGGTCGTGCAGGGCGCCGTGCTTGCGCGCAGGGGACGTGCCGTGTGGAGCGTCGGCGGGGTGT
This sequence comes from Hyaena hyaena, assembly GCF_003009895.1. Taxonomy (NCBI): domain Eukaryota; kingdom Metazoa; phylum Chordata; class Mammalia; order Carnivora; family Hyaenidae; genus Hyaena; species Hyaena hyaena. The sequence continues at coordinate 631,969 of NW_024081008.1, forward strand.
CGTCGCCGGTGCCGGTGCTCTGGTTCGGTCGCCGCTCCCTAACCCTGCAGCAGAACCGGAAGCCACGAGTCCCGCCGCAGAGGATGAAGTCGCCCGACTGCAGTTGAGCGGCGGGTCCCGCCGGCCCACGACATCGAAGTAGCCCGGGCAGAAGTCCGGGGTGGGGGTGGGGGGGCGCGTCCGAGACCCGCGCGCCCTCGCGGGCCTCCCGGAGCGGTGGCCCTGCGCCGGCGCACGCGCGCCCAGCTCGCGGAGCGCGCGGCGGAGGAGCAGCCGGAGGACTCGGCCGCCCCGCCGCCGCCGCACACGCAGGGGCCGCGGGGCGGTGTGGCCGGCTGCCGCCGCTCTCCGCCCAGCCCGCCTTCGCCTCCAGCGCGCCGCGCTCGCGGGGCCGGCCGGGCGGGGGCGCGTCGGGCCGGGAGAGGCGGTCTGTGCGCGCCTCGCCGCGCGGCGCCCGCTCGCGGATCCCTCTCACCTGCCCCGCTCGCCATTGCGCTGGAGAGAGCGGAGCCGCACGTGCGGAATCGAGGGGGACGCGGGAGGGAAGCGCGGGAACTGGAGAGGGGCGGGGGCGCGGGAGGGGGGACTCTGGCGGGCGGCCGCCACCTGGGCCGACGACACCCTGGGTTTCCGCCCCAGGCGGGAGGCGGGACGCACACCGTTCCCCGCGCGGAGCGCTCCGCCCCTGGCTTTCGCAGGCGTGCGTGCCTAGGACTTGCTGCTGGAATCTGCCACAGGGAGGGGGGGGCTCGGGGCGTTAGGGACAGACTCAGTGGCTTCCCCTCCATGGCCGACTGGGGCACAGTCTCATCAGGTTTGCCCCTCCAGGGTGCATGGGGCCGCCTCGCCCGTCCCTCCCCCGCCTGCACCCCCAGCCGGGCGCTCAGGGTTCTACTCCCGGGCACGTGCCTAGGACCGGGGCTGAGCTGGGAAGGCGGGGTGGCAAGCCCCTGCCCCGGGATAGGCACCCCCGGAAGAGGGCCATGGGATGAGCTGAATCAAAAAAGCACAGGGGTAGGGAGAGGCAGCCGACCAGGTCTAGGCCGGGGCACGTCCCACTTCCCTGAAGGTCTTTCCTAGGAACTCTCCTAGCCCCAGCACCTGCCATTTTCTGTCCCTCCGGGACCCGGTGGCATTCCCCGCGTCCCACCTCAGCAGCGCCACTGCTCGCCCAGACCTGGGGCAGCGCAAGGCCTGGACACCCTGCCGCGCCTGGAGCGCGCGCGTGGGTCTCCGGAGAAGGCTGGCCTCTGCGCTCACGGAGGCCCCCAGGCGTCCTCACTGGATGCGGCGCGGTCCCGCCTTGCTTCCTCGGCCTCCAGCTGCCGGTGCTTGTCAGCGTTTCCAAATCTTCCCTCTCACGCTGCCGTCCTTCGGCCCTCACTTCTCCCACTTCTTTCCTCTGCTTGAATTTGACTCCAGTAGCCCCCCCGAACAGGATTTGCGCCAAAGCCGCTACCCTGAATGTAGATCCACACGCCCCTGCGTTGTGTTGCTTTAGTTACATTCACTGAGTATACACTTGGCAGGAGGCTGGGTGATCTGCCAAGAAGTGATGTCCCCACCATCCCAACTCCACTGGGTTTCAGTCGGGGTCTTCTCTGGGCATTTTCAAAGCACCAAAAAGTTGGGCCACGTATCGAATGACATAGCGCGTTCTCCTTAACTGAAAAAGCATGGTGGGGAGGGAGGTGGTTATTGGACTCTATTGCAAGTTTTCTCAGAATGACAGGGAGCTTGGCTAGTTATGCCTTCTCTTGGAAGAATGTCACCTACTGTCTTCCGAAAGACTAGCATACAACGTGCAACTTCAGCAAAAAAGGAACCAGGCAGACACTGGTCCAGCATATCAGGAGGATGCCAGCCCTAGCCGACCTGTGGGATTACGGGCTATATGTTCCAAACCCACCTGGACAAGGTGTGATTCTTTAGTCTAAATTCATCGGATCCATCAGAATGAGATTCCCAAAATAGGGTGGTGCGGCACGGCTGTCGACCCACATCCGTCACCACTGTGTGAACCTCTACAAACACGAGCACTGGTGTGTGGGAGCTAATGATAGCTGACATTTATTTGATGCTTACAGCATAGCCACTAAGCTTGTCTTTTCTAAAATCACTTTCTCACAGATGCTCAAAGCAGTGTCTAGCATCTCGCAGACAATCTGGGAATAGTTGCTAATCCACTTGAGTGACTGATCGCCTTTAACTCTGTCTCCAGGTGATATTACCAGCCCCACACAACAGGGGCAGAAACTGAGGCCCAAAGAAATTAAATCAGATGCTCACAGTAGCGCAGCAAAGAATACTACACAAATGGCATTTGACCCAAGAAATGTGATTCCTGGTCTATGGTGTAACCATTGCGGGTAGTGGCTTCCTAAAATAGGCCACCAGACTCCCTGTCCATCTGACACTGTTTTATATGTTTGGTTTTTGCCCGTCTGCACACATTGAAATGGTAAACTCCAGAGCAGAGAGGGGCCTTGACTCCTGCAGCGTCTCCCAGCACCTACAGCAGCGAGAAGCATGAGAAACCCTCCAAAAATATTTACAGGCAGTTTTGATGAACTTACTAAGCTCTCTTACCAAGACCGTTGGTGTTAAGCCACGGGAGGAAAGGAACGTGTACAACATGAACGGACAATGGAGCCTCTGCTGTCGGGACCACGCAGAGAGATCAGGGTATTTCTAGGCACGAAATCAGAATGGGAAAGGATTGTTCCAGCAGACCTGCCAAGGTCCAGGAAGCGGGGGCTCAGAGAGGTTAAGGGCTTTGTCCCAAGGTGACGTGGTCAGCAGATGGGAAAGCCAGGGCTGGGTGCAGGATACCAGACTCCTAACCTCTGCTTTCCTGCCTGCCCACCCCCAGCGCACCCCAGGGAGGTGCCTCCCAGTGAGCATGGGGCCCAGGAGCCCAGGGCAATATCCTGGTGGAAGAATAGGTCACAGACACCTTCCTGCAAGAGTTTGGGGTGTTCAGACACTTCTAAATTTGATCTGAAACAAGAGAAAAAAGATGGGCATGGAGGAGGGCACTTGTGGGGATGAGCACTGGGTGTTATATGGAAACCAACTTGACAATAAACTATTGGTAAAATTAAAATTAAAAGAGACTAAATCTAAACAGAAAAGTCCATTTTAGAATCTGTCTCCAATCCGTAAAATATTGTCTGTCACCAGGACATTTGAGTCCGGTCCTCAAAGGAGACTCACTCTGGCTGCTCTTCCTCGCTTGAATGAGCAGAGACTGCCCCCTGTGGATCACAAGGAGAGCTCAGGGAGCCTGTATCTGAAGACCTGATAGACCCACCACCCTTCTTGGCTTCGTTGCCAGATCCCAAACTTTAAACCTGCTGCCCCTGTGAGCTTCACCCAAACCAAACTCCCTTGCTGCTCCAGCCTACCCCTCTGGAATATTGCCCACACCTGTCTCCCAAGCCTTTGAACAATATGTACAAGGCGGGGGGGGGGGGGAGGTCAGGTTCATTTTACTCTTTAGAGGAAGAAAGCCACTTTCCTCTGGGTATGTCACTTCAGTAAATAGAGTCACTGCCTCCTAATAGATGTGTGATTCCTGAGAACATGTCCCCATTTAGAACACGTGGTTGAGAAAGCATTTCTTTCAGGGTTCCTGGTGGGGAGGGTGTGTGTGTGTGTGTGTGTTTGGGGGGGTTACTAACTTCCTCATTGAAACACCTGTCAAGTTCACGGAAGATGGACCATCATCCTCAAAGACCACCCCCACCATTACCCAAATGAATTCTTGCAAATGTGCTGAAATTAAAATGCAGCTCTTAATGAAAGTGCTTTCTATGAAAGAGATGATGACATTATTGGTTACAACACAGGCACTTATATAAGGGAGAATCTTGTTTGCTCCAGGCTTAATGATGTCAGTCTGCAGCAGTCTGCAAGGAAACTGCAAGCGTACCCCCCAACAGTTAGGGGGAAGGAGCGATGTTACACAGGAGGTTTGCTCACCAGGGCTTGGAGCCCCTGTCTGTCTAGATGCAACTCCACAAATTAGACTATTTGTGTTGTGGCCCTTACCGGAAAGCGTTGATTGTTAATAGTCCTCATCAGGTGGTTTTTAGGGTTGCAGAAAGGTTCTTAGGAACTATTCGCCTTGAGAAAAAAGAACAGAGATGGCACAGAAGCTGTTGGTTTGAAAGCGTAAGAGCTACCTGGGGGCTGAGGGGAGGGAGGCGAGATCAAAACTGGATGCCCATATACGGAGGGCAAGGAGAGACCAAAGAAGGAGACAGCTGTCTCCAGATGGGTGGGTGGCGGGGGTAATAAGCAAGGGGTCGTACAAGGCCCGCCCTGGGCCCTGCAAGACAAGTTGATCTCTGCACCTGCCTGCCAGAACCTGACACGTGAATATTACACAGAGCCCGCAGCGGGGTCAGTCGTATATCGTCCAGACGGTTTTCACAGCACGTTGCTCTCTCAAAGCTGCATCCTTAAAGCAGACTCATAGTGCTAATGGAGAAAATAAAGGAAAAACTCCTTGAGGTCATATAGGTCGTAATGGCGAACTGCCTAAACTGCCTAGGCCACGTGCTCCCCACACCAACTTCCTCCCCCCCCACCCCCCCGCATAGAGGTGACCTCAAGTCACCCTACCCCTGTACATTCAATCAGCTTTAAACACCTCTGCCGGTATGGGTGGGCTTCTTTTAACTTTATGAGCAAACGACCACCTTTGTTCGGGGCTCAGCCTCCGGGAACGATCCCACTGAGCCCGCCGGGGTTATTAAGCTGTGTTCTCCCCGCACTCCGCGAGCCGCTTGAGTTTTCTCCGGTCTCGGCCTAATTTTCCTCGACAGTGCCGGGACAGTGGCCGGAATATACATTGCAAGGACAGGGGAGGGGGTGATGAGCCTCTGATTACCCACCTCTAGCTCGGGGGTCAACTAGAGGTCACGTCCCCTTGATGACTTTCTCCAACAGAAGGCAAAATGTGGCTAGCACCTTGCCAGCGGAGGCAAGGCTCTGATTTGATACATTTGATTCTGTTTTCTGAAAAGACGAAGGAAACTACGGGAGAAGTGAAGTGGGTCTGAAGTTTGGTTCCCTCAGACTACAAGTAATAGGTGAGACGATTTTTGGTGGTACCCAAATACGGTTCTTAAAAATAATTTTATATTTATTTTAATATGTGTCGGAAAAAAATAATGACACGTCGAACACTCGGCTTCATGGGCAGAAACATTTAAGGTGCATATCCATTTAAAGTCTATTTAAGAAGAAGAATAAAACATTATAGTTTTTTATTAATAAAATACAAATAAAGAAAATAAGATGAAGTGTCTGCTTTTTAGGAAACGTGAGTTTTGGTAGGAGGACAGGGTTTCTCAGCTTCAATGTTACTGACATTTTCCTTAATGTTTATTTTTTAGTTTTGAGAGAGATACAGACCCTGAGCAGAGGAGGGGCAGAGAGAGAGGGAGACACAGAATCCGAAGCAGGCTCCAGGCTCTGAGCTGTCAGCACAGAGCCTGACTCGGGGCTCGAACTCAATAGGCAGAGCCACCCAGTGGCTCAGTGCTATTGACACTTTTGCCCCAGTGCTATTGACATCTTAGAGTGGATCATCCTGTGATGGGGGGTGGAAGCTGATGTGGGGGCTGTCCTGTGCATCGTAGAAGGTTCAGGAGCATTCCTGGACTCTACCCACTAGATGCGAGTAGCACCTCCCAACTGCCACAACCAAACACTGCTGACAAGCAGATAATGCAAAATCGATTGAGAACTGCCGATTCTCGCCTATGTTTAAATCCTAATTCTTTCTCATATGAGGTTTATGACATCAAATGAGTCACTTAACCTCTCTAAGCCTCAGTTTCCCCATCTATAAGATGTAGATATGAATGGTGTTTTCCCGGGCCACCTGGGTGGCTCAATCGGTTAAGACTCTCTGACTTGATTTTGGCTCAGGTCATGATCTCATGATTCAATTGTTCAAGCCCCATGTGTCAGTGCAGTGCCTGCTTGGAATTCTTTCTCTGCCCCTCCCCCATGATCTCTAAATAAATAAATAAATAGAGAATAACTTTTAAAAAAAGAATGGTGCTTTCCCGAGGAATATTAGAAACACTGCATATCTTTTGTAGAGCCCTTAGCACAGTGAAATGGAACTTTGGCAGTGCTTAGTAAAGGGTCACTCTTAGGATAGGAATCCTGAAGGAGCCTAGCAGGTGTCGGGCGCTGCCCTGAGCACTGGGGAGGCAGAAGGCTGAGACAAATCCTTGCTCTCCAGGATCTCAGATCTCCAGGGCAGGATAGAAGATAGAGGCAGCACAGGCTTCCAGGGCAGGCTTCACAGCGTCCCATGCTCAGGAGGGCACCCGCTTGTCTGCTGCTGCTGTTGCCTTGAAACTCTTGAATGATTTCTGAACATGGGGCCTCACCAATTCTGCAGCCAGTCCTCGATGGATGCAACTCCGGCAGAATGAGAAGTCAAGCGTATGGGAACTCAGAGGAGGATGTTTCAATCCACCTACACAGACAAAGGCTCCTCAAAGGTGTTGACATCCCAGCAGCCCTAGGTTGCATGTATGTAAGCATTCTCAGCAACGTAGCAAGAATTGTTTTTCTATGTAGGCTTTCAGCCTAACATGGAGTCCAACGTTGGTTTTGAACTGGCAACCCTGAAAGCAATACCTGAGCTGAGGTCAAGTTTAACCAATGAAGCCACCCAGGCACCCCCATAGCAAGAAGAATTTTGGTAGATTCTCTTTAAAAATAGAACTCAGGGCGTCTGGGTGACTCAGTCGTTTAAGTATCCGACTCCTGACCTTGGCTCAGGTTATGATCTCGCAGTTCCTGAGATTGAGCCCCTCGTGGGGCTCTGCCCTGACAGCGTGGAGCCTGCTTGGGATTCTATCTCTCCCTCTCTCTGCCCCTTAACCACTTGTGCTCACTCTCTTTCACTCTCTCTCTCTCTCAAAATAAACTAAAAGAAAGAGAAAGAAAGAAAGAAAGAAAGAAAGAAAGAAAGAAAGAAAGAAAAGAAAGAGAGAGAGACAAAGAAAGGAAGGAAGGAAGAAAGGAAGGAACGAAGGAACGAAGGGAAAAAAGGGACATGCATGCAGGGATGTGTGGATGACTATAGCTATTTTTTTTTTTTATATCAACTGTCTTAGTCCATTTGGGCTGCTGTAACAAAATGCCATACACTGTAAATGTTTGTAAATAGTAGAAATCTATTTCTCGCAGTTCTGGAAGCGGGCAAGATCAAGACACTAGCATGGACACATTCTGATGACAGCTCTCTTCCTGGCTCATAGCTGGCATCTTTTCACTATGCCCACACATGGCGGAAGGGGTGACGGAGCTCTGTGGGGTCTCTTATAAGAAGGGTGATTCCATTCGTGAAGACCCCATCCTCATGACCTAACCACCTCCCACAGGCTCTACCTTCTAATATCATCATATTGGTCATTAGGATTTCCAGATGGGAATTTTGAGAAGACACAAACATTTAGAGGATAGCGCCAACTGACCAAACAGTTCAAATGTCATTACTACCAACCATGGTTGAATGAAAATCTTATCATCAAAACTGCTGCCCCAACAGTATTCCAGGAGAAACTTCTACACATGTGTTTTACTGTTAGTAAAGTAGCAGCAGTCACATAAAGTCCCTCCCATCGTGTAGCTCCACTAGCATAAAATCATTTACTTTGAACCATGTGGAGGCCATATGGAGCCATAGAGGAAAGAGCCAAAGGATGGAGTGAGGTAGTTTATGGCCACGCCTGGGAAGTGGCATACAGCATCCCCACCATATTCCATTGGCGGAACTCAGTCACATGGTCCCAACGGAAGCACAAAGGAGTCTGGGAAATGTAGTGTTCCTACTGCTCAGAGGAGGACAGAGAGCCGGTGAGTGTGGCACCAGTCCTTTCCTTGATGGATGATTGTCATGCATGTAACTGGGAAGGAAGGCATCCTATGGGAACCAGGGGAGGGTCTAATGTATTTAATGTATCCTTGGATTTAGGAAGGCAGGGTGGTAGGCTATATAATGGCCCCCAAAGGTATCCAAGTCCTAATCCCTGGAACTGGAAACTTAGTACCTGACAGAAAGGACTTTGTAGATGTGATTAAGGATCTCGAGACAGAGAAATTATCCTGGATTATCCAAGGGGGCCCTTACTGTGATCATGAGTGTTCTTCTAAGAGGTAGGTGGAGCGAGATTTGAGCAGGGAAGAGAAGAAGGAGACAGGAAGGCAGAAGCAGAGGTTGGAGTGATGTTCTCTGAAGATAGAGAAAGGGTCCACAAGCCCCAGAAGCTGAAAAGCTGAGAAAAGCAAGGAGATTCTCTCGTGGAGCCTCCAGAGGGAATCAGTCTGCCAACACCTTGATTTTAGCCTGTGAGACTCAATTTGGACTTCTGGCCTCCACAAGTAGAAGAGAATAAAGTTTTCTTGCTTTAAAACACTGAATCAGTGGTCGTTTATGACAACAGCAAGAGGAAACTAACACGAGCAGCAATGCCTATGCTGAGTTCCAGATAAGGATCACTTCTTAGCGAGCTAGGCAAAAAGACAGGAAGCCAGGGCCAGCCATGGAAGTTGAGGGTGAAGGGTAGCAAGGTTCAGATCCAAGAGGAGAGGGAGTGGAGTGGGGGGCAGTGAATTGAAACCTGAGGGCACCAGGAAGCCATTGAAGATGGAGTGACCTGACCAAGACTTGCATTTTTGCAGGATGACTGTGCCTTCTCTGTGGAGAGCAGATCAGGGGAACCATTGCTGGAGGCAGGAGACAGTCATTTCCTTTGTTCCAGGGAAAAAGTAGAAAGGCAATAGTTCAGGTCCTGGCAATACGTAGTGGGATCAACAGGACTTGGTGATGGCACGCCTCTGATAAGAGATATCCACTCTGTCACAAACATCAGCTGCACCAGCTCTGACAGTCAGTGGTACCTCCTTAGCCAGGTACCCAGAATAGAGACAAAATAGGGAAATCGAAAGGAACAGGGAAGGTGCCTGTGAAGACTGAGTGCTGTCCATTGGATGCCTTCTTCCAAATCCTACAGTCGTCAGGACCATCATGTCCTTTCTAATTTGAGTGGAATAGTTGGAGCACCTTCCCCATAGAAAGGGAATCCAGCATTAACCTTCATCACCATCCATGCCACGATCAAGGGATTTCTATTTCTCCTAATCTCTTCTGACTCTGATTTCCTGCTTCTGCTTGTACAGCTATGCTGATGTGCGCTCCACAGAGATGTCCCCAACCGATGGGTGAGCTGGGGCTGAAATCCAACCTGCACTGTCCTGGCCAAGTCATCTACTCTTGTGTATACAGAAAATGATTTGATGCTCGGCATGGCCAGAATTTGGACCTTTTGAGGAGAAAAGACTGGTCAGGTGGGGGATCTGGCTCTTGATATTGGCTCCAGTAGTGATCTCTCCATTTGTGGTATCGAGCACTGTTCAGGACTCTGCACAGACAGCTCGAAGACTGCTTGAGATTCTCTTTCCTCTCTGTCCCTCCCCCAACTCTATCTCAAAATGAATCAATAACAATATCCAGAACTCAGTTTAAGCATTACTGCCTTACATACATATTTAATATTTGTTTATATTCTAAAAATATTGTGAATTATAATAAATCATAATTCATATTATGATACATCAAAATGTGTTTTATAAAAATATATAATAACTATACTGTCATTTATTTAGTAAAATATCTGAAAATATATTTGATAAATGTATTTATTATATGAATGTATTTATATAAATAACACAAATATTAAACTTAGAAGGAAATACATATTTATAATATACAATATACATTTAATATATATAAATACAAACTGTGTATGTATATATAATATATCAAATGATCTTCAGTTAAGATATAATTATTTTAAAAGCAAGGCAGAAATACAAGCACACTTTAATATCTTTTTTATTTTTCATTTATTTTTTTAGATTTCTTTTTTTCTTAGTTTATTTTCAAGTTGGTTTCCATATAGCACCCAGTGCTCATCCCCACAAGTGCCCTCCTCTATGCCCATCACCCCCTTTCCCCTCTCCTCCACCCCCATCAGCCTTCACTTTGTCCTTAGCATTCAAGAGTCCCTCATGGTTTGCCTCCCTCCCTCTCCCCAACTATTTTTCTCCTCCCCCATGGTCTTCTGTTAAGTTCCTCCTAATCCTCCTATACATGTGCAAACATATGGTATTTGTCCTTCTCTGCCTGACTTATTTCGCTCAGCATAACACCCTCAAGTTTCATCCACGCTGCTACACATGGCCAGATTTCATTGTTTCTCATTGCCATGGAGTATTCCATCGTGTAGATAAACCACATCTTCTTGATCCATTTGTCCATTAATGGACACTTAGGCTCTTTCCATGTTTTGGCTATTGTTGAGAGTGCTGCTATGAACATTGGGGTCCATGTGCCCCTATGCCTCAGCACTCCTGTATCCCTTGGGTAAATTCCTAGCAGTGCTATTGCTGGGTCCTAGGGGAGTTCTATTGTTAGTTTCCTGAAGAACCTCCACACTGTTTTCCAGAGGGGCTGTACCCGTTTACATTCCCACCAACAGTGTAGGAGGGTGCCCGTTTCTCCACATCCTCGCCAGCATCTAGAGTCCTCTGATTTGCTTATTTTAGCCACTCTGACTGGCGTGAGGTGGTATCTCAGTGTGGTTTTGATTTGTATTTCCATGATGATGAGGGACGCTGACCACTGTTTCATGTGTCTGTCGGCCATCTGGATGTCCTCTTTGGACAAGTGTTTGTTCATGTCTTTTGCCCATTTTTTCACTGGACTATTTGTTTTTCAAGAGTGGAGTTTGGTGAGTTCCTTATAAATTTTGGATACTAGCCCTTTATCCAATATTTCATTTGCACCTATCTTTTCTGATTCCATCAGTTGCCTATTAGTTTTATTGTTTCTTTTGCCATGCAGAGGTTGTTGTCTTGATGAGGTCCCATTAGTTCATTTTTGCTCTTGATTCCCTTGCCTTTGGGGATGTGTCAAGTAAGAAATTTCTGCAGTTGAGGTCAAGGAGGTTGTTTCCGGCTTTCTCCTCCAGGGTTTTGATGGTTTCCTGTCTCACATTCAGGTCCTTTATCCATTTTGAGTTTATTTTTGTGCATGGTGTGAGAAAATGATCTAGTTTCATTCTTCTGCATGTTGCTGTCCAGTTCTCCCA
>NW_024081008.1:644757-648283 GCF_003009895.1 Hyaena hyaena
AGAGAGAGGGAGCCACAGACTGAAACAGGCTCCAGGCTCTGAGCTGGCAGTCAGCACAGAGCCCGACGCGGGGCTCGAACCCACGAACCGCGAGATCATGACCTAAGCGAAAGTCGGACGCTTAACCGACTAAGCCACCCAGGCGCCCCATGTTTTTTGTGTTTTTTTTTTAAACCATCTACATGCTTCAACTAGTCCAGCAAAGTAATTGATTAAAGTGTTTTTAGGGGTGCCTGGGTGGCTCAGTCAGTTAAGCCTCCGACTTCAGCTCAGGTCATGATCTCACACTTGTGAGTTCAACCCCCCAGTCAGTCTCTGTGCTGACAGCTGGAAGCCTGGAGCCTGCTTCTGGTTCTGTATCTCCCTGTCTCCCTGCTCCTCCCCTGCTCTCTCTTTCTCTGTCTCTCTCTCTCAAAAATAAATAAACAAAAATTTTTTAAAATAATAAAGTGTTTTTAAAAGCAAAGAAAATGAGAAAGTGCACTGAATGAAGGGTAGATGAAAAAGAAAAGAGCATCAAACAGCTCAACAACCACCACGTGAGTTCTACTCTCAGCACCTCCTTGATGGATCCTTGACCTTGACTAAACCAGAATTCATTGCTCTCTAAGGTACTGACTCCAAAAACCGTCTGCAATCTTTGCTGACAGAGCTAATTGCTCAGGGGAAACTTCTTTTCAAATTAAAGCAATAATTGTCCTAGCTTCCCACAGCAGCCTATGATGTTACCATCATAATATGAAATGGCTTTTTCTTTATTAGAGTTATCATTGGAATCTGGCACCTTAAAAGATATAAAACGAATCATAAATCACATACTTGAAAATCATGTAAAATAAGATGATTTTTTTTTTTTTTTTTACAAGAGGCACATTTGGTCACCTAATCAACCCCACAACCTCTGCAGAGAAAAGTCCTCCATAGCCTGGCCAGAGATGGACGCAGATGCCTGACCCAGGAGGATTCAGTCAATTATAATGCTACCTAAAGCCAATTAGATTTGTCCTCAAGAATTTGAGATAAGAAGACACAGACAGGGCGTGGGGAGGATGGAGAGTCCCATTACCTTAATGCTTAGGAACCACACAAATTTGCATGAGGCAGGAATTGTACAATCTTCCTCTTGCTGTATGCCCAGTGCTTACCACCACTCTGGCACATACTAGATGCTCCTAACAGTTGAGGGGTGTTGGGATGGCTCAGCCAGGTGACCATATGACTCTTGATTTCGGCTCAGGCCATGATCCCAGGGCCATGGGATGGAACCCCACATTGAGCATGGAGCCTACTCGGGATTCTCTCCTCTCTCCTTCTGCCCTCCTATTCTGCTCCCTCTCTTTCAAATTATATATCTCTATCTCTATTTCTGTCTCTGTCTCTGTCTCTGTATGACTAGTTGCAAGAAAAACTAATCACCAGAGGAATAGTCCATAAACTCTGACAACTGTAGACTCCCTGGTACCAACCAGTTCCTTTTCCTTTGAGAGACCTAGATTCCTAGATTTTCTTGGGTTTTGTGGGATTTTGATCTTTCTTTAAAAAACCATTTCCACCTAAGCCAATTTGAGCAGATTTTGGGTTCTTTCATCCAAAAGAGCCCTAAAACAGGTATTCTTTGTTTTCTCAGAATACAATTTTCCCCTGAGATTACTTTTTTAAAATTAAGCCCATCAAAATTCATAGTAACACGTTCCATGGTTCAATTCCCCGCAGCAAACGTGTATTGAGCTAGAAGCTATGTGAGACCTGAAAGATGAGTGGGGCTGAGTCCTTGCCACCCGGACATACATTCAGATGGAGAAAGGCAGACATACAGTTAAGTCCTTCAAAGAGCAGATTATCTGAAAGAGAAGGTTTAAACAATGCACTCTGGGTCTAAGTGGGAGAAAGAGATCAATATTGGGGAAGACCTCACAGAGTAGATGACCCTAAAGATGGGTTTGAAGAATAAGCAGAATGTCCCAGGGAAAAGGTATTTGGGGCAGAGAGAACACTTTGAACAAAGGCACAGAGCCTGGGAACACTGGTGTTTGGTTGCCGAGCAATGAGCGACATGGTAGAATGAAGCGGAAGACCAGACTAGTAGGCCAAGATGAGAATAGGAGACTGAGCTGCCGGAGGCCGCCTCCAGCAGGTCCGGGGGTCCCTGAAGGATGGACGGTGTCGGCGAGAGAGAGAGAGAGCCCCGAGATTCTTTCTGATCACCAGGCAGGCATCTCTGTCCTGTCGGTTTTGGGGTCTTTATTTAAAGGTTCAATGACAACATGAGATCAGAAAAAGGAATTTTTACAATGGGAAGCCTTTTGTGAATTACCCCAATCACAGTGAGGTTGAATTTTACAACTAAGGAATTAACAGGATGTTCTTAATGAAAAATGGGATGACATATAGATGTTAAGTAGTAAATAGTCAGGCTAGGAGTCATTCTGTTTGGCTCTCAAGAGGATGAATGTTTTTGAACTGGTTTGTTTGTGGAAACCTATTTGATGCTGAATGTGTGAACACCATGGGGGCCCTAAATGTGTTAGCCTTTTGCTTTTGAGTTGTGTTAGCTACTCTTATCTGTCCTCATCCCAGCCAAGGGAGGGTGTTTGCAGAAGGTAGGCCTTGGGGAAGGGATGGCCATACATCACCAGTTAGAAGTAGGTGTTAAGTGTTAAGTTCTGCCCCCATTTGTTCCTAACTCTAAATTAGGCTCTTTGTCTCGGGGCCAGGCTCAGTTGTCTTTGATCTGCAAGGCCCAAATCACCCACAGAGCTCTCATCTAAACTCTCTTTTGTAAAGGCAGGAATATGCTTTTCCTTATGTGGTATCTGTGTTTGGAATATTGGTCTGACATGGAATATTGTGAGGCCTGGTCACTACCAGCAGGCTCAATTCCAACATGAGCCAGTAGTAACAGAAGGAGATACCAGTTTTCGTGTCTCATGGCAGGAGCTGTGCAAACACTGCCATTTCCTCGCTGTGACTGCCATCCACAGAGGCCGGTGCGGCTCCCAGCACTGAACCACTTTGGGTTTTGTTTGTGTTTGTGTGTCATTGTTTTTTTTTTTTACCAGGATCCCAGCTCAGTGTTTTAAATTATTCATGCCAATAGGGATTTTTTTTTTTTTAAAGAGTAGCACATTGGGTAAGTCTCCAAGCACTGAAAGGAACCCTCGATGTTCTAGATACTCTACACCACCAAAGAAAGTTGATCAGAACTCTAATCTCAGTGGCGAGCATGTTCTCTACTTCAAGTGTGTGTTGTTCCCACCCCTCCCCCCAAACATCCCGTAAGCAGTGAACGCTCACTCAGTACAAAGGTCATTAAAAATGATTATCTTTGGGGCGCCTGGGTGGCTTAGTCGGTTAAGCGTCCGACTTTCGCTTGGGACATGATCTCGCGGTTCGTGGGTTCGAGCCCCGCGTCGGGCTCTGTGCTGACTGCCAGCTCAGAGCCTGGAGCCTGTTTCAGTCTGTGACTCCCTCTCTCTCTGACCCTCCCCTGCTCACGCTGTCTCTCTCTCTCTCCTAGAAATAAATA
>NW_024081008.1:649221-660028 GCF_003009895.1 Hyaena hyaena
GATGTCCTCTTTGGAGAAGTGTCTGTTCATATCTTCTGCCCATTTCTTCACTGGGTTGTTTGTTTTTCGGGCGTGTAGTTTGGTGAGTTCCTTATAGATTCTGGATATTAACCCTTTATCTGATATGTCATTTGCAACTATCTTTTCCCATTCCGTTGGTTGCCTATTAATTTTCCAGGTTGTTTCCTTGGCTGTGCAGAAGCTTTTAATCTTGATGAGGTCCTAATCATTTATTTTGAGCAAGGTCATATTCTGAGGCAGATTGTACCCATGAAGATAAAACTTGGCAGGTGAGTGCCACTTTATATACAGGGGCCAATTCAAGGAATGTGATTTGATAGATAGATAGATAGATAGATAGATAGATAGCTGATAGATAGCTTTTTTTTTTCATTTTAGATTAAAATAACTGAAGAAATGAGCCTGTAGGTGAGAGTATATGTTAGTATGACCATTTATAGGGCTCCATGTTTTAAAATGTTGAATGCAGGGTGCCTAGGTGGCTTGGTAGGTTAAGTATCCAACTCTTGGTTTCAGCTCAGGTCATGATGTCACAGTTTTGTGGATTTGGCCCCACATTGGACTCCACACTGTCAGTGCAGAGCCTGCTTGGGATTCTCCATCTCGCTCGCTCTGTCCCCCTACCCCATTTACACTGCCTCCGTCTTTCTCAAAATAAATAAGTAAACTTTAAAAATAAATAAATGAAAATGAAATGGTGAATGCATGAACCTTGGTATCAGCAATTCTCCTTTGAGGGGTCTGTTCTTGTGCACAATATAATCACCTTCTACTCAAGATGGGAGACAAAAAAAGCTAATGTGCTGCAACATTGTGTTAGTGAAAAATTGGAAACCAACCTAAATGTCCCACGAGAAAAACTACCTAAACAAAAAGAAGAGGAAATAAATAGGAGAAACCATTAGAATGTGGTCACCCCTAGGCAGTGCTATTTAAAGGGGAGACTTTCCATTTTATCTTTTGTTTTTTTAAGTTTATTTGTTTACTTTGAGAGAGAGAGAGAGAATGAGAGAGAGCGCGCGCACAAGTGGTGGAAGGGGCAGAAAGAACGGGCAAGAGAGAATCCCAAGCAGGCTCTGCACTGTCAGCACAGAGCCTCACTCAGGGTTCAAACTCACCAACCAGGAGAACTTGACCTGACCCAAAATCAACAGTCAGATGCTTAACTCATGGAGCCATGCAGATGCCCCTGGCTTTTCACTTCTTATATGATTTCTTGTGGCATGCCTTACTTTTGTAATGTTAATAAATCCCCAAGTTTTCTTTAATCAAATATGGCTTTATTGAGTTCCACGGAAAATAGGTATATTCTTCAACTAGAAGTTTACTCATTTTATTGAATGGATCAATGTTAACGGGAAAAAAACCCCCAACAAAGTCTATGCCTATTTTATGCACATTGGGGCACACAAAAAATATTATCAGCTGTGTATGTTCGAGAACTGGCAACCTAAAGATACTTCCTAATCTTGCATTCTCAATTTAGATCACAGCTGTGGATTAATAAAATCCACACAAATTATTAGAGTTGTTAAGTTGGCAATAAAATCAGTGTTGTCGGGCCAGGTACTGCTGGTGCCCCACCCAGATCCCCTTGGATGCCTTTGACCGTCTCTTGTGTTCCTCGCCTGACTGGATGCGCCTTTGCTTCCAGGAACAGGCACAATTAAGTCTGTAAAGGGAGGAACATCAAGCCAGTGGATGTTCTGGATACCTGGGTGTTCTGAGCCGGAAGTGCTCTGAGGTTGACGTCTCTCCTAGAAGCCTTTGGTCAATGACGTCTGAGTTCAGAAGTAAGAAATTCCAGCTCTCCTGCTTGGGTCAGAACAACATGAAAAGCATACTTTACCCTCCAGAGTCCCTGGCCAGACTAGGCTGAAGTTACTGGCTGTGGAGCTTTGCCTAAATCACACTTTTGCTTGGTTTCTCGTCTATTCCCTGTGGGTGTCTCTTGCAAAGACTTCCTTAATGAATTAATTACACACGAATCCTCATCCCTGGGTCTCCTGAAGAACTCAGACTCCGATGATTTTTTGCACGTTTAGGCTCAAAACTGGAAACGGAATGCACAAACATCGTTGATCCAAGACTACCTTCAGAAAAGCCAAGTTTCAAGTTTTTATAAAACAGGATGATTCAAATCATGGCTGATGTAATGACAGTTTCTCAAAGCCTCAGCTCAACTATTGACTACTCAGAATCTGTAATGGGCTAACAATTCTGTCTATTGAAAGATGCACTATCTTCTCATGCCTGTGTGTACCAGACCAGCAGGTTCTATTTCAGAAATTAATTAACTTCTCCTAGTTACATATCTCCTTGGAATTATTAACATATGGAAAACCAATGAAAACTCTGTGGAGCCTTTTATTTTTTGCACCTCTCTGGGTTAAAAGAGTGAAATTGCTGTTGTATTTCTATGCAAAATAATCTTGCAGCTCTAAAGGGAGAGATTTTATTTCTCTTTTGGAGGACCTTGCTAGGTTATTCTGGAGATGAAATGTGGGAAATACAGAACCTAGCTCAGGGGTATGGCTCCTGACAGGTACCCAGTCAGTCAACTTCCCTCATTCTGAAGGAATGAGGCTTCTGAAGCTATGGCCCAGGAAGATATTCTAATTTTGTGATTCCCAAAGTGTGGCTCTACATTGGAAACACCTAGAGTGCTTACCAAATGCAGATTTCTGGGCTCCATCCCTCTGAATTAGAATCTCTGGAGATGCCCTAGATATCAGCATTTTTTAAAGCCCTTGTCTGAATTTTATGCATTCTAAAATTTCAGTCTCAGTATCTGTGACTCAGTGGTTTCCAACTAGAGAGATCATGAGAATATGAGTGCATTACTAGGTATCATTTCAACTTAAAATGACTGAGAATCAAGTGAAACTAACATAAGCCAAGGAAAAAGTGGACTGAGTTATCAATTCACAAAATAAAAAGTCCAGGCCTTTAGTTTAGATTTAGGCTTTGCTAGACCCAGGGACTCGACTCAACTGCTGCCTTCAAGTTTTTCTCTTTCTTCCATTTGGTTTCTTTCATGAGCTTCACAGGTGATCAAATGATAGCCACCAGCAGCTCTGTGCTGACCATCTTTCCACTAGCGATCCTCAAAGACAGGAGTGTATCTCCCTCCTGGTAGTTTTAGCAAAAGTCCCAGGGAGACATCTGATTGGTCTAGCTTAGGTCACATGCCCATCTTTGAAAGTATCAGTACCCAGAAGGATGCAGCACTCTGATAGGTAAGGCCTGAGTCATATGTCCATCTCTGGAGCAAAGCTATCAATGTCAAGTCCACCTAAAATATATAAATGAGTTTCCCTTAGAGAAATAAGTACCGTATTGCCAGAAGTTTTGCCAGAGGACTGATCTCATGTTCACTAAAACCAGAATCTGTATTCTTTAAAAATTTTCCAAATGGTTCCACTGATCCAATATTTTGCAGTGCTGAACCAAACTCAGGGATGCATTTACCTTAAAATAACTTGGGAAGTCTCAGAACCACTGATCTGTCCTCACTGAGGAGTCTAAGGCTTGCCTCTCCTGGCTGGGGAGATTCAAAAGTGAGGGACTCAGGGTGAGACGCTGGTCTTTCTGCTTCAGCTGGGGGTTCCTCTTCCGCAAACCATGTCAGCCAGAGGATGCAAAGCCTGAACTGTTACCACTTAACAGAGAGCAAAGAGATTGGCATCAGAAGAAGCTCTAGGAAACATGGCTGCTTCTCCTCTAGGGAGACAACAGGTTGGTGTAACATTCACCCAGCAGATGTGCAGACAGGAAGAGGGAGCAAATGGCAGACTTGTTGAAAAGGGGAAATCCAATTGCAATGCAGATGATTTCTTGCTGAGAACGTAGCGTACAACAGTTAGTCCTGTGAGATTTCTCCCCTGATACCGTTAACAGGAGAGAATCTTCGTGAACTGAAAAAAGAAAACCGAGTCCATCTGTACGTGCTTGTGTATATCGATGCCAGGGAAGGGTGGGAGGAAGATATGTCCATGAAATAAACTCAGTGTCATTTGCACCACTAAATTAGCTTGACCAGAATCATGATGCTCCTATTGCTGGAGGGGAAAAAAATGAGGCAAGACCTGAAGGGACTTGGAGTCTAATTTGCAAAGTACATCAGGACCCTGGGAGAAGATGCGGGACAGGGGGTGGCAGGAAGCGGCTGAGAGAAGGCCCTGGTTGTGCCTCCTGTGGCCACTTTGCTTGCGTCAGCAGGTCATATGTAAAGAGCAAAACAGCATCCCAATAACACACTCAACTGCCTACGCGTACACAGGAGATCATGGTGTGCACCGATTAGAAAAATCAATCTGAAGTGCAGGTACAGCAGGCCAATATTTTTGTGGCCAGAAAGCTAGAAGAAATTTGTAGCTCCTAACACAGGATATGGACCTATGGTAAAATACTGTTGCAGCAGAGATGACTGTTATTTTGATATTGAAATCACAAGGTGGATGCTTCCAAGGGGCAACTCAGCATCCCACTGGGAAGTGCAGAGGACAGCAGGAAATCAGTGTGCGTGTGTATGTGTGTGTGTGTGTGTGTGTGTGTGTGTGAACTCCACCCACACACTTCCTCCACCTAACAGCAAACTGGCCTCTTCATTGGTGATTTTATGAGTTTCATCTTGTGCAAGGTTTAAACTCTCACCAGATGGGAGTTTATTATTCTGACTTGTTTTGGTTTGCCCTTACTACTCTTAAAGTGTCCCACTCCATATAAGAATGCCCTTCCATGATGGATGTTAACTCAGCTTATTGTGGTAATCATTTTGGATAGATAGATAGATATAGATATAGATAGATATAGATACACACACGTATATACATAAAGTCATTCTTTATGCTGTCTACCTCAAGCTTGTGGAGTGTTGTTATATCAATTTCATCTCAAGAAAACTGGGAGGAAAAAGAACCTTCAAATAGGCTTGGTTATTCATTTCATTATTTATTTAAAAATATTTGTTAGAGTCCTACAATGTGCTATGCATGGTGTTAGGCAAAGAAGATACAGCAATGTAAAAAAACAGACAAGACTTTCCACCCACTTGTAGCTTATGTTCTAGAAATATACTGTCCAATATGGCAGCCATGGATCTCATGAACTATTAAGTACTTGAAAACTGGCTAGCTTGTCTTTTTTAAAAAGTAATCTCTACACCCAATTGGGGTTCAAACTCATGACCCGAGATTAACAGTTGTATGCTCTACTGAGCCAGCCAGGTGCCCTGAAAAGTGACTAGTCTAAACTGAATTGTGCCATGAGTATAAAATATGGTAATTCACAGACTTAATGTTGAAAAAAGAATGAAAAGTATGGCAATTTTTTTATATTGATACATATTGAAATGACAATACTTTGGATATTAAGTCAAGTAAAATATATTTCACTTGGTTTTCTTTATATATAGCTACAAGAAAATTTAAAATGAGGTATGTGGCTTGAAGTAAATTTCTTTTTAAAATTAATGTATTTATTTTGAGAGAGGCAGAGAGTGCACACGAGTCGGGAAGGGGCAGAGAGAGAGAGAATCCCAAGCACTGGTAGTGCAGAGCCCGATGTGGGGCTCGAACCCCCAAACAGTGAGATCATGACCTGAGCTGAAACCAAGAGATGGACACTTAGCCGAGGCCCCCAGGTGCTCCGAAGTATATTTCTGTTGAATAGCCTTGCTCTAGAGCAGTGGTTCTGAACCGGGAGATGATTTTGCATCTGCTCCCAAGACGTGGGGCAAGCAAACATGAGTCTTCCTTTTATGGCTCTGAGTCTATCATCACTTCAGAAGCTCAAACTTTCAGGGCCAACCTTTGAGAGGTTCTTAGGCAACGCACCTTGGCATTTATGGAACTGCCCCCACCCCCACCCCCCAGGTGATATCTAGATTTCTCCGCCTAGTTTAAATAGCTGAGTTCCCGCTGGAGGAGGTCATGGAGAGGACATGACCTCTGGTTGACCTGCAAGCTGAACCCAGGCAATCAGAGGTTCCCCACACCTCCCCCCGGTCCTTGCAATGTATGCTCCAGCCAACACTGCTGAGCCAGCAGCCAGTCCAAGGACAGAGCCTTGAGAGAGTAAGGGTTGTGGAGGCCCTCTACGTAATGTACGCACATGAATATTAAAGCCTCTTTATAAACCGGTAAGATTCTGGCAGGCAGGTGCCGAGATCCCCTCGCTCATGGCCACGTGTAATTTCCCTTGCTTATCAACGCTGCCACCCACCCACGTGGAGTGGTCTGCCTTTTTCTTCAGCTCTCCGTGCCCTCGGTGTGCTGAGGCCAGTTTGCAAACCAAGGCTCCCCACGATTTTGAGGTAAGCATTTCTCCCTTTCCCTTGTAGCTTTACAATGTATAGATATGTCCTTCAACAGTATAGTTTTATTTTGCCTAATTTTGGGCCTTATATAAATGGAGTCATATGTATGCACGTATTCTTTGTATCTTGCTTCTTTCGCTCAATATTATGTTCTTTAGATTCATCTTTATAATTTCATTAGCTCTCTTATGTTTATTTTCATGGCTGTCTTCATGTAATGTTCATGTATAGTACTATATTCATGCAATAATTTCATGTAACCTAGTACATACTATATTATTACATGAACATGCAGTGTATTTATCCAGGCTACTGATGGAGAACATTTAGGCTGTTTCCACTTTGGGGCTTTTTAAAACATAGTTTTAAAATTTATTTTTGAGAGAGACCACAAGTGAGGAAGGGGCAGATACACACACACACAATTCCAAGCAGATTCCAGGTTCTGAGCTGTCAGCACAGAACTCAATGCAGGACTTGAACTCATGAACCATGAGGTCATGTCCTGAGCAGAAGTTGGCCCCTCAACCGACTGAGCCCCCAAGCGCCCCTCACTTTGGTGCTCTCTTCAACAAGGCGCTTATGAACATCATCCTAGAACATGAATGTTGAGTTCACATGCATAGGTTTCTCTAGGATACAGTCTCACCAAGTTCGAAATAAGAAATCTCTGCAAAATCTAACTCTGTATCTACTCCTGAGGTTGAGCAAAAGCAACTCTTCTGAATCTCCTACTAGAATGTTAAAGAACAAAATCCAGCTGAGTAAATTTGAAGATCTAATTGGCTTTATTAAGCAATTCACAAATCGGGCAGCATCCCATATAGCAAGTAGAGAGGGGCTCCAAGGAGTTGTACAAGAAAAAAAGGATTTTTATAGGAAGGAGGTAAGGGCAAGGAAGTTATTATGAAAGAGAGAGAGAGAGAAAGGAAGGAAGGATAATTCTATTCAAGGGCACCTTTGGGGGGGGGGCATGCAGAGGATCTAATTGGGTGGATTACCTTGTCTTCTTCGGGGGCCAGATAGACACGGCTCATGTATCAGATCACCACATTGCTATTGACCAGAAAATTGCTGACATATCCGGGGGAGGTTGAAATTGCAGTTAGGTTCGTTATTAAGCCCAGGTTTGGTGACTTAGCCTAAGTGGCTCCATTTTGGTCCTGCGGTTTTCTTGTTAACAAGAATCCTAAAGACTCTCAAAGATACCTCAGCCTTCTCCGGGCTCCAAGTTGTAGCATTCAATGCTGATTGAGATCAAAGCCCCAGGGACTCTGTCTTGCCCTCTTCCATTTTACCCCACCTCTTTGCCCAAGGGAAGAAAGAGATCTTTTGTTTCACATCTCTGCTTGCACTCCCGTCACTCTGTTTACCGGAGTGATTTAGCTAAAAATAAAATGTGTTCCAGGTTTGAAACTTTTCATGGACTCCCTGGCACCCTTGGTATAAAGCCCCAAATGCTTAGTACAGCATCAGAGTCTTCTCTGATTGCCAGCCACACACAGTCCTACACTTCCTTTTGAGAATGATACTAAATGACTTAGTGTTCCCGCGACCACCCAGGATTGTTTGCTCGCCAGGCCTCCCACCACACTGAACTTTCTGCCTGGAGCAGCTTTCCAACTTCCTGTTCTCCACATAAGCTCCTACCCACTCTTTAAGATTCAACTCAAACATCATCTTCTCCAGGAAATCCTGCTCCTTGCTGCTCCCTTATCCTTGGCCAGGCTGGGTATTCTTTGCCTGTACCCCATATCCTCAAGCACTTCTCCCTGTACTAACGGGCATTGCACTGTGTTATAATTGTCAGCCCTCCGGGGCGCCTGAGGGGCTCAGTCCATTAAGATTCCAACTTTGGCTTAGGTCATGATCTCACAGTGTGTGAGTTCAAGCCCCACATTGGGCTTTGTGCTGACAGCTCAGAGCCTGGAGCTTCCTTCAGATTCTGTCTCCCCCTCTCTCTGCCCCTCCCCTGCTCATGCTCTGTCTCTCTCTGTCTCTCAATAATAAATAAAAACCTTAAAAAACTTTTTATAATTGACAGCCCTCCTCCCCTCTCTGCTGGGAGCTCCCCCCCCCACCAAGATGAGAGACCCTTCCTCATCTACCTCTGTATTCTCAGAGTCAAACACAATGGTGTTTGTATTATTTATCTAATACTAATGGTTAGTATTATTTATCAACTTGACCAGATCACAGGGGTGCTCCGATAATTTGGCTAAACATTAATTCTGGATGTGTCTGGGAGGGTGTTTCTGGATGAGATTAGCATCTGTCTGAAGCAGACCACCCTCCCCAAGGTGGATGGGCATCGCCCAATCCGCTGAAGGCCTGGGTAGATCAAAAAGGTGGAGGAAGAGAGAATTTGCTATCTTTGCCTGACTCCTAGAGCCAGGACACTGATCTCCTGCCCTTTGGCCAGGACTTCGTACCCGAGGCACTGCTGACTCTCAGGACTTCAGACTCGGGTCGGAACTCTATCAGTGGCTTTCTTGGGTCTCTCCCCTACTCAGCCTCCAAAAGCAATGGAGTCAGTTCTTTTTAATCAATCAATAAATGAATCCATCCTATATATAACACACACACATATATACATACATATATATCCTATTCTTTTTTTTCCCTGGAAAACCTTTACTAAGATACTTGGATTATGCTAAATAAATACTTGGTGACTGAACCAAAATTGGCAATTGATCTTGAACTTGGCTTAGATGGAAAGCCAGGAAGCCACATTCACTGTGTTACAAATGGCTTCTCCCAGAGTTGTGCACTACGGAAGCCCTGCTAATCTCCGTCCCATTGCTCTTGTTAATGGTGTCGTCCAATCAAGAAAAAATGGTCTCCTTGTGACCCACTTCTATTCCTGATTTTTATTCTGAAAACACAGAGTTGCTACGTAACATTAATTAGAATCAAGCACTTTTAGAATCACCTAATACCACTGTGGCCAGGTACTACATCCTTAAATGTATGTTTCTCAATGCAAATGACGTTCATCTAAGAATGTGTTTTCAACAGAACACGGCTTGGTGTTTATACAAATATACACTTTATCCTTAATAATACAAGATTTTTTGTACCTCATGTTCACCTTTCAGGATATAAAGGAATCAGTTTATAATACTCCGAGTTCAGGATATCAGTTTAAAACTTGCCTAGATGGGGCCCCTGGGTGGCTCAGTCAGTTAAGTCCAACTTCAGCTCAAGTTATGATCTCACAGTCCATAAGTTTGAACCCAGTGTTGGGCTCTGTGCTGAAAGCTCGGAGCCTGGAGCCTGCTTCGAATTCTGCGTCTCCCTCTCTCGCTCTCTCTCCGTGTCTTTCAAAATTAATAAATAAATGTTATTTAAAGAGTCTGGTACACACCTAGGTTAGCTTCCTTTTCTGCTACTGACTGATTAAGTGACCTGAGGCAAAACTCTTATTTTTGGGGGGCCTCAGTTTCTCCATCCATAAAATGGACATAAACATAGCACCAATCTCAAAGAGTTCCTCCAAAGACTTAGTAAAATAACTGCAAAGCACTTCACAGCCAGGCATATGGTAAGCATTCATTTAAATATTTGTTCTCAGAGGCACCTGACTGGCTTAGTCAGTGAAGAATGCGACTCTTGATCTTGGGATTATGAATTTGAGCCACATGTTGGGTGTAGAGATTGCTTAAAAAAAGAAAACCTCTAAAAATAAATAAATAAGTAAAGGTTAGTTCTCATTATGATTATGCAATCTGATATTGGTTTGTAATTTTATTTTTATTTATTTTTAAAAAATGTTTTATTTGTTTCTAGGAGAGAGGGAGAGAGACAGCGTAGCATGAGCAGGGGAGGGTCAGAGAGAGGGGGAGTCACAGACTGAAACAGGCTCCAGGCTCTGAGCCGGCAGTCAGCACAGAGCCCGACGCGGGGCTCGAACCCACGAACCGCAAGATCATGACCTAAGCGAAAGTCGGACGCTTAACCGACTCAGCCACCCAGGCGCCCCTGGTTTGTAATTTTAACATCTGGCCTCATACATTCAGACGTTTTATGTTTAAGAATATGTTGCGGCGCCTGGGTGGCTGAGTCGGTTGAGCATCTGACTTCAGCTCGGGTCGTGGTCTCGCAGTTCCTGGGTTCGAACCCCATGTCAGGCTCTGTGCGGGGCACTCAGGGCCTGGAGCTGCTTCAGATTCTGTGTCTCCCTCTCCCTCTCCCTCTCCCTCCGCCCCTCCCCCACTCGTGCTCTGTGTCTCTCAGATTGTGATTGAACATTTAAAAAAAAAGAATGTGTTATCTCCCCTGATGAAATGTAAGCATCTCAAGGGCATGGGTGGGTTCATCTTCTACATCTGTTATCCGTTAGCGTCTAGTGGGTCACAAACCGCCCCAAAGCTTAGTGGCTTAAAACAACCCTCCATACTTAGTGTGTCTTCGATTTTAGCTTGCTCCACAGTCACCGGGAGGGCTTTTTTTTTTTTTTTCCTC